>NC_134576.1:41024025-41333229 GCF_050947875.1 Dermacentor variabilis | reverse complement strand
AGGCGCAAAAAAAGAAAATGTTGTAATGAATTCTGCTCAATCGCTTTACAAAATAATAATTATACACCCAAATTTGGCGTGTTTCTGATACATAAAAACAGAATTTATCGAAGACACCTTCCGTGCGTTTTGTTCTTCATTCGTACTGCCATCAACACCAATCACCATTCGTCCATCGAGAAGAAATCAACGACACCAGCGGCGTGCCAGCGGGAACGTCTCGTGAACGTCGGCTGCGGCGGTGTTCTTGTGTGTGAGAAAGGTGAGTCACGTTTTTAAGCGAAGCTTGGAGTAATTGACTTGTGAGCGCGACGAGGTTCGCTAAAAAGAAGCAGTTTGCGGCTCTATATGAGGCGGCTAGACGCGAACAATGCGAAAAGCATGCCCCCTCAAGAAACGCGTAGCAAGAGGGCTGTTCTAGCTGTACTTCCTTGCTATCCCCACCGAGAACGGCATAATCTTTGTTGGTTGCGTTCCGTGAAAATAATCAAACGACGCGAAGCTGCCATTAACTTGCACCGGTTCACGGCTGTGCACTGCACTGCGACTCGCAGCTTGTCAGACGCCATCGAGACGCTGCGTCTCGGTCTGCGAGGGTAAACCGTTCTTGCCCAGCACTGTTTGCGATAACCGCAGTATCGGCGTTCCATTGAAATAGTTCGTGTTGGCGGATTAAAAATGATCTGCAGGGGCCGAATCTTATAACGGTTCGGAATACGAACCGTCCGCTTCGCCGCTTACGTCATTAGATGTGCCACTCCCAAGCCGGCGGTGGAAGAAGGGGAGTACGTGACCAATAGATGAGAGGGTGCCACCTCTGAAGTGTACGTCATTATATGACGAGCTAATCGAGGAATTGCAGAATGTTTCTGCTTGCTGAATGAATGTAAAATAAAAATTAAATATTATACGCCAAGTTTTGAAGCATAAACTTGTGGTGTCGGACGTTTACGCAATGCAGAAGTAATTTATTAATGTCATTCTTTTTCATTCTCAGCCCACAGGCGGTATCGTAAGCGTAAATGAGTTGGCCACGGAGTTGGCAGAGCGCAGGGCTATGTCGTCTGCTACCAGGAGCTCGCACGATGCCTGCAATAGGAACGCACTACCAGCACTTCTCAAGTAGCTAGCACGACAAAACCGTGAACTGGTTCTTAGGGACACCTTTACTAGCCGACTATATCAATTTTCCTTCTTTTTTCGCCCTTCGTCATCGGCTCGGACATGACTCGCTCGCCGCCGCGCTGCCGCTATCCCTGCGATCTGCCCCACGGCGCGGCGCGTGATAGAAGCAGTGGAACTTAAATCGAACATTACGGTATACGGGCCCTGCATTGCCTGCGCGAAGTCAAATCGAAGAGTGTGGTGCTGACGGTGCGCGCTGTGCCGTGAAAATGAGGAACAAAGTATGGCACTCCCGAACTAGAGAAAAAAGGGCAGCCAAATAAGAGAGCTCCACAATACCTTCCCGTCCTGACTGTATAGTTTTATCAGCCGAACGAAGGAAGCGCTGAACCAGCCTAGGTTGAACCCTTCTGACTGCTGAACGGCGATCTGCGAGCTATTCACACTGGCGATAGCACTGGGAATTCGATCTCACTATGCAAATATCTCCTTGGCATTGTCTTTGAAGCTGAATCACGGCAAAGCTGACCCAGCCCTTCAACCGGCCAACACAGTAATTGCGAGAGCAACTTTGTGGACAATGCCGCAGGGCGGCGCAACTAATTATCCGTCACTTCTTCGAAAGCGTATCGCATTTCCAGCCGTGGTCGACACCGAAAGAGCAACGCCAAGCAGACGACGAAGGCAAGTAATAGCCTCCGAAGTAACCAACGCACGCGCGCGCGACGCCCGCGCGTCTCCGGGGGTGCGCGACCGGCGCGCGCGGCCAGGGTCACAAGCCAACAGCCAAGCCACAGGAACGGAACCCAAAGCGGACTACCCCTTCTCCGGTTCCTATGACCGGTTCGCTTTGAAGATGATTGACAGATGCGTGACGTATTCGAAAATTGCGATACCGCCCCGCTGCCTCTGACGACCTGTGACGTAATCAAAATTTTAGCCAATCAGGTGAGGCCAAAAGAACGGTTCCCCAACCGAACCGTTATAAGATTCGGCCCCAGGACAACGCTTAAGGTGAATATCATGAATTGCACATTTCAGGAAAATTCCGGTTTCGAGAAAATTGAATTCCTAAACCGCGTTTAAATGATCGCGTCACGGTTGATGGTCTTTTCGTTGGCCCGTTCTAGAGGCTGACGAACGCTAGAAAGAACATAAAAGACGCCACGCTGATTCAGACCGAAAACGGCGTTCCGGGGACGGGCGCTACCCAAATAAAGAAAGCAGGACGTTAGGCACGCTGTAGCCAAGTTTTGCTTGCTCGTTTCCCTTATAGAGTAAGGGCTCCTGAATATTTTAACGATATTGCTTGCAAAGAATGGCATGTGACAAACAGCGAGCATAGCTTATTGCGTTTGGTACTTTAGCGAGGTGTGTATCTACGGCGCACGGACGGACGCTGGTGTATGCGTCCGTGCGGATTGTTTATACAGAAAAGTAACGGTGGGGAAAAGTCACCAATGACTACTGCATGTACTTATTGCGGCGGCCGTGTTGGGAAGTACTGCGCATTTTAGTAATTTTCGGTTCCTTATCATTTTTTCGTGACGAAGACATTGCACAACGTATTGTCGCGTAGGCGTGGCGTGGCGCGCATTTGAACAAAGGCCTCGTATTTGGACGCTTCGAATGTATCTTCATCACGCTTATGTGAACTGCTATTTTGCCTACCATTATACTCCTTATACTGAGTACGTACAGGGGTGTCCAAAACTTCACAGGCCGCGATGCCCTCCTTGGGATTAAATAGGATGGCGGCCTGGGAACTTTTGAACACCCCTGTACGAGGTATTAACATTTATCCTTGTAAGTCCGGGTTATATGGGTCAGAGGTCAGGATGTGTCGGTGGTTTTATATGGTGCATCGGTTCGCTATTCACTCAAAGCGGTTTCCTGGTACAGTTATGACGTGTACATATGTTTTTGGTAATTAATGAAGCGTGCGCTTATTGATATTTTCAGACCGTGCTGATGCCATGCCGTCCGGCGGTCCAAGCTACGGCAGCTACTGCTGTGTGTCGTGGTGCTTTGACAACGGCAGAACCCAGAAGAAGCCTATCTTGACTTGGAATAAAAACATTGCGGAAAATCTGTCTCATTGATACATATGAGCGCTTGTACCAAAACACAGAAGACAAGCGTGATGGATAAAGCCGTAGTGAATTATGATTACCTCTATCTCCATCTGTTACAACTTAATCGAAATAAAAATTGCGTCACTACCTCAATTCACACCAAATATTGAACTAGACAAACGAGTGAATCGCTAAATCAAAGCGACAAATAAAAGCGTTGCCATTTGGGTGACGAAAAGTGGTCTGAAATGACAAGCTTCCGCGACAGCCCAACGTCGGTTACGAGGGGTAATCCAAATTTCGCGCCAGCGAAACTGAAACAGGAAGTGCAGGCCAGTTGCTCTCATCAACCGCCAGGCGCGCTAGGTTCGATTGGGCCGCTGTGGATGTATGGGAGTGTCCGCTCTTAACTTTTTTTTCTTTCTCTATGGTCCAACATTGCAGCCAATTTGCATAAAGCTTCTAAACGAGCCAGAAACGACGCTTTACATCTTGTGCTGTGCAAGGCTGTGCAAGGCAATTTCAATTTGGTGTGATGCTACGTGCAAGCTACCATACTCAGCCGCCGTATTAGCTCTGGCAATACTTGAGAATTTTTATGAAATACCGCATCAGCAATTCTGCGGACTGGTTCAAGGACGAAAACCGATATAGGATTTCCATCACACCTTGTGTCTTTTAGTTTAAGAATGTATTATTTTAGTCGAGAGACGCGTAATTGAGTTTACGTTTGAAACACATCAACCTTTGCATGGACGGTTAATACGTAGGGGCGCACAAACATTAATTAGATGGACAGCGCGCCTTTGAAGTTGTGCTGCACTTGACTGATTCAAAGCTCATCGCCCGACGGGCGATGTCTTGACAGGAAAAGCAAGGACAAGCATTTGCTAGAAGTTCTCGAACGATGTTGTATCTGTATGCGGGGGCGACGTGTTTGCGCGAAGTACCGCGCGCCGCAAGTGATGCTGGTCACAGGGAACACCGTCCCGGCTACCGCCTACGTCCCGAGCGCCGCCATTGGCGTAGCACGCGTCGCACTAGGAACTATGAAGCTTAGCAGCGGGAACGCGACGGTTCAGTAGACAACACAGCAGAAAAGAATGTTAACCGCAAGTGTACAGTGCCTGGGGACAATCACCTAGGCGGAGGCACTGGCAAGAAAACCGGTTATGAATAACTAAGAAGTAAAAATGAAACTGAGAAACATTTTCGATAACTCATGAGAAATCTTTTTTTCGCAGCAAGGTCAGGATGCATTAGAACGCGCAGTTATAATGCGAGATACACCAATAAAGAATAAGCATGCTCTTGTTGCGGTAAAGCCAGGGAAGCGTTGCAATATGTCATATCAGAAAGCGAAGATATCTACCCGGTTATAGGTTTAGGTACCGCTGGCATTCTTGATGGGCTGGGGTTCAGGGACAGCAGCGGGAAAGTAAACTTGTCGGCCATAGAGTTCAGCAAAAGGCGGTTGTAGGTGTTTTGGCAGAAACGTCGGGAGAGCAAAAAAAAACTGAGAGGCACAAGAACGAAGTTCCCTAGGATGGAACAGAAAGCTTGACACCGTCATATTGGTCGTCTTAAGATAGTTAAGACATATGGCAAAATAAAAAACTAGAGATGTTGTACCAGCATTAAGTTGTCCCTCTTTCTTTTGTTTCTTTTTTTTGAACGGTGCCTTTCCGGCAATCAGAAACACTTTCTATTTCGGCAAATTAGTTCAGCGGAAACCGGTAAGATGGAGGACAGTACATTGAAGAGAAAATGATGGATGAATATTTTTCTTGTATTGAGTTTTCTGTTTCATTGTTTTTTATTACCGTGTTGCTGTGGAGGAATTCACCAGAATATACTTTGGAAACATCACTTCTGCGGTAAGTTAACAGTTATAGAAGATAGATGCTTTTATGTGAGAGTGACAAGAACTTCATTAGAGTGTCTTGAGGAACTCGATTGGGGGTACCGAAGGCCCCCCGATCAAGTTGGTGGCTCCGCCCACGACGGGACAGGGAGGTGGTGACTCTCCGCTACGTCGCGGGCCCTCAGGACGGCCTGTAGTTGGTTTGTGAAATCCGAGCTCTTCAGCAAGGCGTCCCACTTGGACTTGTTATGAAAGTCGGAGCCCGCGTTGTACGGGCACAGCCAGAGCATGTGGTCGAAGGAGCAGCACGCGTGACCGCCTTTGGAGCACGATTGCGGGAAGTTCGGGTCTATCCAACTAAGCGCTCTCGGGCTGAGGTAGGATCTCGTCTGTAAAAGCCTGAAAGTAACAGCCTGAGCCCTGTTCAGTTTCGGGCTGGGGGGAGGGAATTTTCTCCTGCTGTGTCTGTAATGTGATGTAATTTCATGAAAGGTCGTAAGATTATCTTTGAAGGGGCAATCCTGCGGGAGAGCCGGACCGTTGGCTCGGGCGCGGTTCGTGAATTCACGCTTTTATGTGCTTCGACTTTCCGTTCATTTTAGTACGGGAACACTTTCACCAGTGGTTAAGGACATTTGTGTAACCGCGTGTACAGTAGTTCGGTTATGCTTCAACTAATTGTTGTAACAAGCTTACCTTGCATATATGCATGTTTATTATCACAAGCTCTTTCATTTTATTTTTCCCTCTCTACTGGGCAACGCCAGAAGGCTCAAAATCTCCAAGTTTTTGGAGCTCCCTTTAGCATGAAGTATGTCCTAACATGAGCACAAACTCGAAAGTACTTAGCTTGCCGGGCTCCTCGGAGGTCGAATCGACAAGCGAGGTCGAATCGACAAAACACTCATACATAATATCATCTTTCTCTTCTTTGTTTTCCTCCTCACCCAAATCTTTCGCAGCGCGCCAAGGTTGACAGCTTTCTTTCTTATTGGCTATGTTGTTGGGCTGCTAAGCACGAGGTCGCGTGATTGAAACCCGGCCACGGCGGTTGCATTTCGATACGGGCTAAATGCGAAAACAGCCGTGTACTTAGATTTGGGTGCACGTTAAAGAACCCAAGGTGGACAAGATTTCCGGAGTCCCCCACTACGCCGTGCCTCATGGTTGTCGTATCAAGCTGCTGGCGTTATCACGCATCGCGTCACGTGCACAGGTGACCCAAAACTCACACCACGCACGTTGTTAGCTACCACTTTTCTATCTCCAGCCCATTCTTCCCATCTACCCATTCAGCTGCCCTGGAGGCAGATGTTTACAGGATTCGGTTACAAGCCACGGAAAAAACAAAAGGCTCCATTGGCCACCTCAGCACCAGACGCTGCTTAGCGGGCACCAAGCCCGGAGCGGATCGCCAATCGGTGTAACAGCTGAAATCACTACATTTTGGACGTTTATCGTCACTCACGATGCCGAAGTGCCTAAGGTGTATTTACATGCGCGGCTGTCACTAAAATCACGGTAATGGTACTCATCGTCCACGTATTCTAGCGCAAAAGATTTCGCCGCGTATTTCTGCACTCTTTGAATGATTACAGCGCTCATAAAACATCTCTCTAAATGTCTGTGTCGATGTTTGAAGTTCTGTATCGTGTAATTATATGCAACGCTTAGGATTATGCAAGAAAATGATAGTTTGTTCACGCATTACGTTTAAAATTTCCCCCGTATTCGTCGAATTGGAACTATGCGTGTTTCAATGTTCCCTGATGCACCCCGACTCTGGAAAACATTACGGGTAACGGTAGTGCGGCACTCTGCAACGCTTGAATAAATGATTCGCTACAAAGACTGTAATAAAACTAACCGGATGCAAGATTTGTCGCTCGTCATTCACAATATGATTCGTTATTAAACGAAGTATGAAGAACGTGTCTGGCACAGTTCGCAGAGAAGACCATTTAAAACCAACTACGCGTCTCGTATATGACGCACGAAAGTTTGGAGAAGGCTAGCAGTTGCTGAATGTTATTAAAGCACATCATTATTCAACAGGCTTCAAAGTCCGGAAAGCGTCTCATAAAAAGCGGCCCCTGTTCCCACTTAAATATGAAATTTGTGGTATTTTTTCAGATTTCTCAGGTGAGCAGGGAAACGTTGTAGCCATTTTGCATAAAGCTTCTAAACGAGCCGAAAAGGAGGGTTTGAAATTTTAGTTTGTTTTATAATTAAGACGCACACAGTTTAATCTTTTCCTGCATGCTGAACCGTACACACCCCACAGCCGACGCTTGAATAATGCTACGTGCAAGCTACCTTACTCATCCGCAGTAACGACTCTGGCAGTAGTTCATAATTCTTATCAAATGCCGAATCAGCAATTTACGTGACTGGTTCCAAGAGAAAAAAGTAATAGAGGATTTCCGTTACACGTGGTATAGTTTAGCGTAAGAGCTTGTTATTTTAATCGAGAGACATGTAATTGAGTTTCCATTTGAAATATATCAGCCTTTGCTTAGACGATGTATACGTAGGGGCGCACGAACAATAAGAGGGACAGTGCGCCGTTGAAGTTAGGCTGCAATTGACTGGTTCAAAGCTTAGCCCGACGGGCGATGCATTAACAGCAAAAGCAAGGTCAAGCGTTAGCTGTAACCTCTCGGAAGATGTACCTGTATGCGGGTGCCACACGTCGGCGCGGAGCAGCATGCCTGACAACTGGTGTTGGCAGTAGGAACAGAACCCAGGCAGCTGCCCGCATCGTGGGCGCCGCCAAGGACGTAGCAGGCGTCGCACTAGTAACTAGGAAGCTTAGCAGCCAGAACTCGGCCGGCATAGTAAAATGCATATATCAACGGATAACGTTAACCACAAAGTGAGAGTGGCTGGGGACAATCATTTTTGCGGAGGCAGCGGTAAAGGAATAGGCCATGAATACCTAATAAAATATTATGAAACCAGGAGGGAAATATCTTATCGTAACTCGAGGAGGAGCTCTATTCGAAGCAAGCTCAGGACGCCTTAGAATGCGCAGTTACAAGGACGGATAGACGAAGAAAGAAGATGAATGCGCTTGCTGCGGTAAAGCTAGGGTAGTGTTAGAACATGCTATATCAGAAAGCGAAGATATCTACCCGGTTGTAGGTTTAGGTGCCGCTAGCATTCTTGAAGGGCTGCGGTTTAGGTATAGCAGGGGGAAAGTAAACATGTCAGCAATACAGCTGGATCAGCAAAAGGTGGCTGCAGGTTTGTTGCCAGAAAAGTCGGAAGACCACAAGAACGGTGGGGTACAAAAACGAAGTTCATAATGGAGCAGAAAGTTTGACGTTGGTCATATTTGTCGTCTTAAAGTAGTTAGGATATACGGAAAGATGAGATAAATAGATATTTTCTACCAGTATTTACTTCTATCATTTCTTTTAATGGTGCCTTTCTGGCTTTCAGAAATACTTTCTCTTTTGGCACATCAGTTCAGCGGAAACCCCCAGGGTACAGGACAGTACATTAAAGATAAAATCGTGGATGACACTTTTATGTTTATCGACTTACTTGTGTGGTATATTTCTATTACCGTGTTGCTGTGGAGGAATTCAGTAGAAAATATTGTCACGTGGTGGTGACGTAGAAGAACACAGTAGCAATACTGTGAATGACAAAACGAACTTTTATGCATTTCGATGGGGGCGAAATGCGAAAACACCCGTGTGCTTAGATTTAGGTGCACGTTAAAGAACCCCAGGTGGTCAAAATTTCCGGAGTCGTCCACTACGGCGTGCCTCATAATCAGAAAGTGGTTTTGGCACGTAAAACCCCAAATATTATTATTATTATTATTAAAACTAACTTTTATTGGGCGAACCTGTGCCCACAAGACAGGCTACACTTATAGCACAACGATAGCGGCGAACACGGTTGGCGATCGTCGAAAATCTGATCAGCGGGTCCAGAGCGTCGGCTTTTATACAGTAGTCATCGAATGTTCCAGACTAATCGTTGGGGCCCGCGTGCCTTCCACAAAGTTCTACACCATTCGCGTCACACGATGAAATCAGATAACACAAGGTTCGGCGACAACAGACAACGGATAGAAGCATCGATAACTTTCCAGAAACTTCGGATGCATGCAGGCGCGTCCCGCGCTGTGCGATTACATTTGTTAGGCGACGAAGCGTGGTGGCCCGATAAATATAAGTACACGTGTCAATACCCCCCTCTTAAAAAGCATCGTCCCGATGCTGCAAATGTAAGAGAGCGAAACAGAAAAGGACACTTATTAAACATAAGTAACAAAACAATGAAAAGAAACAAAGTCGAAAGGTCAGTTACGCGAAGTCCCAAAGTTCATCAACGCTGGTAGTACGGCTTGAGTCGCAACGCGTGGACAATTTCAGGTCGTGAGCGGCGCCGCTGTGACAGCGAAATGCCGTCTGGCACGACCTCATAGTCCAGTGCGCCAATACGTCGGATGACCTTGTACTGTCCGAAATAGCGTAGGAGTAGTTTCTCACTGAGTCCTCGTCGGCGTATCGGGGTCCTTACCCAAACACGGTCGCCGGGCTGGTACTCGACGAAGCGTCGTCGGAGGTTGTAGTGTCGGCTGTCGGTCCTCTGCTGGTTTTTGATCCGCAGGCGGGCGAGCTGGCGGGCTTCTTCGGCGCGCTGGAGATAGATAGCGACGTCAAGATTGTCCTTGTCAGTGCCGTGCGGCAGCATGGCGTCGAGCGTCGTCGTCGGGTTCCTGCCGTTGACCAGCTTAACTGGCGTGATCTGTGTTGTTTCTGGCACCGCCGTGTTGTAAGCGAATGTTACGTACGGCAGGACCGCATCCCACGTCTTGTGCTCGACGTCGACGTCCATTGCTAGCATGTCGGCGAGGGTCTTGTTCAGGCGCTCCGTGAGACCATTCGTTTGCGGATGGTAGGCAGTTGACCTCCTGTGACTTGTCTGGCTGTATTGCAGAATGGCTTGCTTGAGCTCTGCTGTAAAAGCCGTTCCTCTGTCGGTGATGAGGACTTCTGGAGCACCATGTCGCAGCAGGATGTTCTCGACGAAAAATTTCGCCACTTCGGCTGCGCTGCCTTTCGGTAGAGCATTAGTTTCAGCGAAGCGGGTGAGATAGTCCGTCGCCACGACAATCCACTTATATACGGAAGTTGATGTCGGAAACGGTCCCAACAAGTCCATCTCGATCTGCTGAAAAGGTCGGGAAGGAGGCTTGAATGGCTGTAGTAATCCCGCTGGCCTTGTCGGTGGTGTCTTGCGTCGCTGACAGTCTCGGCATGTCCTGACGTAACGGGCGACATCGGCGGTTAGGTGCGGCCAGTAATACCTTTCTTGTATCCTCGATAGCGTCCGGGAGAAACCGAGGTGCCCAGCGGTCGGATCGTCATGTAGAGCGTGCAGTACTTCTGGACGCAGCGCCGACGGAACAACAAGGAGGGAGTTGGCGCGGAGCTGGTGAGAAGTTCTTCTTTACGAGTAGGTTGTTTTGAAGCGTAAACGAAGACAATCCACGTTTAAATGCCCTAGGGACAACGTCGGTGTGCCCTTCCAAATACTCGACTAGGGCATTTAGCTCCGGGTCCCCTGGTTGTTGTTCGGCGAAGTCTTCTGCGCTTATTATTCCAAGGAAGGCGTCGTCATCCTCGTCATCTTGCGGCGGTTAGTCAATGGGGGCGCGTGGTAGGCAATCGGCATCTGTGTGTTTTTGTCCGGACTTGTATGTTACAGTGATGTCGTATTCTTGTAGTCTGAGGCTCCACCGTGCCAGCCGTCCTGAAGGGTCTTTTAAGTTAGCTAGCGAACACAACGCGTGATGGTCGCTGACCACTTTGAATGTCCTGCCATATAGGTAAGGGCGAAATTTCGGTGTAGCCCAAACGATGGCGAGACATTCCTTTTCCGATGTAGAATTGCCTTCCGCTTTTGACAACGACCGGCTAGCGTAAGCTATCACGTGTTCATGCCCATCTTTTCTCTGGCCCCACCGAGGCCTAGGCTACTGGCGTCAGTGTGCATTTTGGTATCGGCGTGCTCGTCGAAGTGCGCAAGTACGGGCGGCGACTGCATGCGTCGTTTGAGTTCTTGAAATGTGTCGGCCTGCGGCGTCTCCCACTTGAACTCAACGTCACATTTAGTTAGCTGTGTCAGCGGCGCAGCGTAGCGTGAAAAGTCCTTGACGAATCGCCTGTAGTAGGCACGCTTGCCAAGAAATCTATGCACTGCCTTCTTGTCGTTGGGCTGCGGGAACTCTGCGATGGCAGCTGTCTTCTGCGGGTCGAGGCGGACTCCAGACTTGCTGATGACGTAGCTTAGGAACAGAAGCTCATCGTAAGCGAAGTGGCACTTTTATGGCTTCAGAGTGAGCCCTGATGATTTGAGGGCTTCGAGTACTGTTGCAAGCCGCCTAAGGTGATTGTCAAAATTTCCGGCGAAGACAACGACGTCATCCAAGTAAACGAGACAGGTCTGCCACTTCCATCCTACTAAAACCGTGTCCATCACGCGCTGGAACGTTGCAGGCGCCGAGTACAGTCCAAATAACATAACCTTGAACTCGTAGAGGCCGTCTGAGGTGATGAAGGCAGTCTTCTCGCGATCTCTTTCGTCAACTTCTATTTGTCAATAGCCAGACTTGAGGTCCATCGACGAGAAGTATTGAGCGTTGCAGAGCCGATCCAATGCGTCGTATATCCGTGGGAGGGGGTATACGTCCTTCTTCGTGATCTTGTTCAGTCGACGATAATCGACGCAGAAACGTAGGGTTCCGTCTTTGTTCTTTACCAGGACAACAGAGGATGCCCACGGTCTTTTCGACGGCTGGATGATGTCGTCGCGCAGCATTTCGTCGACTTGTTCTCTTATAGCTTCACGTTCTCGCGGGGAAACTCGGTAAGGGCTCTGGCGGTGTGGTCGAGCGCACTCCTCGGTGATTATGCGATGCTTGGCGACTGGTGTTTGTCGAATCCTCGATGAAGTCGAAAAACAGCCTTTGTACTGTCAGAGCAGACTTCTGAGCTGCTGTTGCTTAATCAAGGAGAGACTTGGAATAATGTCGTAGTCTGGTTCGGGAACCATGGTCGTCGCCGTAGATGCGATGGAATTCGAGAGGATAAACGCACTACTGGTTTCCAGAATTTCCTCGATGTACGCGATCGTTGTGCCCTTGTTGATATGCTTGAACTCCTGGCTGAAGTTTGTCAGCAACACTTCAGTTTTCCCTCCATGCAGTCGAGTGATCCCTCTTGCGACGCAAATTTCACGGTCTAGCAGGAGAGATTGGTCGCCTCCGATGACGCCTTCTACATCAGCGGGTGCTTTGGTGCCGACCGACATAACAATGCTGGAGCGAGGCGGGATGCTCACTTGATCTTCGAGCACACTCAAGGCGTGGTGACAACGAGGGCTCTCCCGCGGTATCGGTTTAGCTTCCGACAGCGTTATTGACTTCGACTTCAGGTCGATGATTGCACCGTGTTGGTTCAGGAAGTCCATACCGAGAAATGACGTCTCGTGAACACTGTTGGAGGATAACGAAGGTGGCGGGCTAAGTCCGGTCATGAATGGTTATTCTTGCCGTGCAGATTCCAGTCGGCGTGATGAGGTGTCCTCCAGTGGTCCGAGTTTGAGGGCCTTCCCATGCGGTCTTAACTTTCTTCAGCTGGGTGGCGATGTGTCCACTCATTACGGAGTAATCAGCCCCTGTGTCCACTAAGGCGGTAACTGCGCGGCCGTCGAGAAGCACGTCGAGGTCGGTGGTTCTTTGTCTGGCGTTGCAGTTACGTCTTGGCGTCGGATCACGGCTGCGTCGTGTTGAACTGAAGTTGGAACGTCGCGTCGTCAAGTTGTCTTTCGTCGGTGTAGTCTTGGCTTCCTGACTTCGTCGGGACGGCGGCGTGTCGTTATTATGTCGTCGAGATGGTCTCTTCGTTGGCGGCGGAGGGTCTTCGTCAGTTTGACGAAGAGCAACCGCACCTCCATCGGTTACTGCTTTTAGTTTTCCGGATATCGACTCGCAGAGCCGCCCCGTGCGGGGCCGGTGTATGGACGGCGCTGCGGCAACAGGTAGCGGCCTGGTGACGGCGACCGGGACGGCCGTCGAGGGCTCCACTGAGTAGCGGGGAGGTAGTCGGCGATGTCACGAAGGCGTTCACCTACCCGAGGGCGCGGTGCGTTGACGGCGAACCCTCGCAATCCCAGGTCGCGGTATGGGCATCGGCGGTACACATCGCCGGCTTCCCCGCAGTGGTAGCAGAGCGGGCGGTGGTCAGGAGCGCGCCAAACGTCTGTCTTCCTAGGGTAGCTGCACTCGGCAACGGGTGGGCGTGCTGGCGGCGGCGGCGGTGGTCGACGCAATTGCGTTGTTACAGGGCCCTGGCGTGGTCGTGGAGGGGGACCTTGACGGCGGGCAACGGCGGTGTAGGTCATCGCTTCTGGCTGGGGCTGCGATGATTGTGGTTGTACCTCGGGAATTCCGAGCGATCGCTGGACTTTTTCTTTGAGATTTTCGGCGATTGAGGCCACTTCAGGTTGCGATGAAGGGAAGATCTTCTGAAGCTCTTCCCGGATGGTCTCGCGCAGGTCGTCGGTGGCCACTGATTGAACGCCGGCGTAGCTTGTTGGCTTGATGCGTCGGTCGCATTGCCAGTTCCGCAATTCCAGTGTCTTCTCGGTGTTCGTCGCCTCATGAAGAAACTCGTCGACGGTCTTTGGTGGGCTTCTTACCATTCCGGCGAAAAGTTCCTCCTTTACGCCACGCATCAGTAGGCGGACTTTCTTCTCCTCTGACATTTCCGGGTCGGTGTGGCGGAACAGACGGGTCATTTCCTCAGTGAAGGTCGCGATCGTCTCATACGGCAGCTGCGGTCTGGTCTCCAGTAGAGCTTGGGCTCGCTGTTTTCGCACGACGCTTGTAAATGTTTGCACGAAGCCGCTTCGAAACAGGTCCCACGTCGTCAAGGTGGCTTCTCGATTCTCGAACCACGTTCTGGCGGCGTCCTCCAATGCGAAATTGTCATGTCACAGCTTGTCGTCGCTTGCCCAGCTGTTAAACGTAGCGATCCTCTCATACGTTTCCAGCCAGCTTTCCGGGTCCTCAAATGTGGAACCGCGGAACGTCGGTGGTTCCCTGGGCTGTTGCAGCACGGTGGGGGACGCTGGGGCGGCCATTGGGGTTGCCCTGGCCACAATCTTCTTGGTCTTCTCAGGTAGAAGTCCGTGCTCCGGGGGCAGCTGTTGAAGACGGCGGCTTGCTCGATGGTCCGGGACTACGTTGGTGTTCTCTTTGCAGTCCGGGCTTGAATTACGGCTTGTCGGGGGCGTCCGGTACATGAACGTAAAGCACCTCCACCAGATGTCACGTGGTGGTGACGTAGAAGAACACAGTAGCAATACTGTGAACGACAAAACTAACTTTTATTGGGCGAACCTGTGCCCACAAGACAGGCTACACTTATAGGACAACGATAGCGGCGAACACGATCGGCGATCGCCGAAAATTTGATCGGCGGGTCCAGCGCGTCGGCTTTTATACATTAGTCATCGAATGTTCCAGACTAATCGTTGGGACCCGCGTGCCTTCCACGAAGTTCTACACCATTCGAGTCACGCGATGAAATCAGATAACACAAGGTTCGGCGACAACAGACAATGGATAGAAGCATCGATAACTTTCCAGAAACTTCGGATGCATGCAGGCGCGTCCCGCGCTGTGCGATTACATTTGTTAGGCGCGGAAGCGTGGTCGCCCGATAAATATAAGTACACGTGTCAATATTTCGGAGACTCCACTTCTGTCCTAAATGAACAATTATAGAAGTTACATGCTTTTCTGTGCTTAGGCTTTCCATTCGTTTTGGTACGTGAACAATCTCTCACCAGTGGTTAATGACATTTGTGTAACCGCGTCCACAGCAGTTCGATGACGCTTCAACGCACCGTGGTAACAGCCTTAGCTTCGATATATGTATGTTTATTATCACTAACTTATTCATTTTCTTTTTCCCTCTTCACTGGGCAACGCCAAAAGCATCAAACCTTGCTACATTCGAGAGCTTACTTTAGCGTGAAGCACGTACCGACACAAGCACAAACTCGAACGCATTTGGTTTTCCGGGGTTCTTTAAACGACAGGTTGAATCGGCAAATCACTCATTGACATTTTCTTCAATCTCTTCTTTATTTTCGTCCTCATCCATATCTGCCGCAGCGCGCCATGCTTGACAGCTTTCTTGCTCAGTGGCTATGAGTTGGGCTGCTAATGACGAGGCCGCGGGATCGCATCCCGGCCGCGGTGGTCCCATTTCGATACGGGCGAAATGTGAAAACAGCCGCGTACTTAGATTTAGGTGCACGTTAAGGCACCCCAGGTGGTCAAAATTTCCGGAGTCCTACACTACGGCATGCTTCATAATTAGATATTGGCATTGGCACTTGAAACCCCATATTTAAGTTATTCGGACAACTTTCTGAATTTTCAGTCGAGAGCTCAATTTTTTGCAAAGTCACCTAGATTACAGAAAAACCAATAAATATGCGGTAAACGCTGGGGCGAGAACGTGCTTGAAAGGATGTATTGTGGTAAGCACCATGTTCAGCTTGAAGCCACGTACCGGCAAATAATCCACCTACATGTTGTATGCTCACGTTGCGTAAGCTGAGATTGAAGAAGGCACAGTGTATAAAACGAAAATTTGCTACCTTGAATTTGTACACTTCTTACGTGGCAGTCGCATTAGCTGCTTTGCTGTAATAACACATCGATGACACAATATTAACTCTGCACTACGTTATGGAAGGTACACGTTCGCAGAACAGCAAATAGTTCGCCAAGCACTCCCGAAGACTACTGCTCTGGAGCCGATGCTTGTGCAATGCTACGTGCAAGCTACCTTACTCAACCGCCGTAACGACTCTGGCAAGACTTGAACATGTTTATGAAAAGCCGCACCAGCAATTTGGCGACTGGTTCAAGGACAAAAACTAGTGGAGGATTTCTATTACAACTTGGGCCTTTTAGTGTAAGAACGTATTATTTTATTCGATAGACACGTAATAGAGCTTCCGTTTGAGACATATCAGCCTTTGCTTAGACGGTTAAAATGTAAGAGCACACCGACAATAAGACGGACAATGTTGCCTTAAAGTTATGGTGCAACAGATTTATTCAAAGTTTCGCCCGACATGGCCCGATGGGACATCGCCCGATGGGCGATGCATTGACACCGATAGCAAACACAAGCGTTTGCTTGAAGTTCTCGGGCGATGTTGTACCTGCATGTGGGTGCGACATTTTTGCGCGAAGCAGCACGCTTGCCAACTGGTGCTGGTCAGAAGGAACAGCGCCTCGGCAGCTGCCAGCGTCATGAGGGCCGCCACTGGCGTAGCAGGCGTAGAAAGCTTGGCAACCGGAACGCGGACGGTATAGCGAACAATGTAGCAACAAAGAAAGTTAATGACAAGGTTATAGTGGCTGGGAAGAATATCACCTAGGTAGAGGCAGTGGCAAAGGAACAGGGCGTGAGTCACTAATTAAGAAGTAAAAGGGAAAACGAGAGAGACACATTTTACGGTAACTCAAGCGAAAGCTCTTTTCGGAGCAAGGTCAGGATGCCTTAGAACGCGAGTTATAAAGCGAGATACACCAATGTAGAAGAAACATGGGCTTTCTGCGGGGAAGTTAGCGAAACGTTATAACATGTTAAATCAGAAAGCGTATATATCTACCCGGTTGTAAGTTTAGGTACCGTGGGCACTATTGAATGGCTGGGGTTCAGCGATAGCAGGGAGAAAGTAAACATGTCAGCCATATAGATCAGCAAAAGGTGGTTGGAGGCGTGTTGGCAGACACGTCGGGGACCACAAGAACCGTGCGTACAAAAACGAAGTTCCCTTGCATGGAACAGAAAGTTTGACGCTGCACGTAGTTATCGTCTTAAGATATTTGAGAAATGCGGCAAAATAATAAAGATAGAGCTCTTGTACAAGTGTTCACTTGTACTGTTTTCGTCTAACAGCGCCTTTGCGTCTATCGGAAACACTTTCTGTTTTGTCAAATACGTTCAGCGCAAACTCGTAAGGTGGAAGGCAGTACATTAAAGAGAAAATGGTAGATGACAGTTTTTTTATTGAGTTTTCTGTTTTGGTGTCTTTTCATTACCGTGTTGGTGTGGAGGAATTCAGTACAAAATACTTCAGAAACTCCAGTTCTGTCTTAAATTATTAATTAAAGAATTAAGTCCATTTGTGTTTTTATACTTTCCATTCGTTTTAATATCTGGACAATCTTTCACCCATAGTTAAGTACATTTGTGTAACCGCGTGGACAGCAATTCGATGATGCTTCAACGCAGCGCGGCAAAAGCCTTTTATTCGATATGTGTATTCTCATTATCACAAACTCTTTCATTTGCTTTTTCCTTCTCTACTGGAGAAAGCAAAAAGCGCTCAAACTTATTTAGGTTTAAGAGCTCCCTTTAGCAAGAGGCATGTACCAACAGAAGCACACACTTGTTGAGCTTCTCCAAAAGAGAGGTCTAATCGGCGAAGCGCTCATAGATGTTCTCATCCCTTTCTTCTTTGTTTTTCCTTTTCACCCAAACATGTCGCAGCGCTCTAAGGTTGAAACCTTTCTGAATTTTTCCTCGAGAGCTCAACTTTTTGCAAATCGCCAGGATTACAGAAAAATGCAAGAAACGCGAGGAAAATGCTGGAGTGAGATGTTTGAAAGGAGGCATTCTGGTACACACCATGTACTGCTTGAAGCCACATGCAGCCAAATAATCTCTTTAACTTGGGTGTTGTCTACTCACGTTGCATAATCTGAGGCTGAAGAGTGGACTCTGTATAAAACGAAAATTTTCTCCGTTCAGTTTGGTCTCTCCGTACGTGGCAGTTATATCAGCTGGTAATTCTATGCATTCTTCTATATAAGGTAGAGATGCAGAATATTGTTACCATTAGGCGAAGAAGAGAATGAAGACGGTCCTGAAGACGACGAAAAGGAAAGACAGCCTGGACGTTTTCCTTAAGCTCTTCAAGCATTATTTTTATCCTTTTCCACATGTCAATTTTACCAGTTTTTGTACTACCAACATCTTCCTAATACCATCCAAAGCTTGATAAATCCTTTGCCAAAATCCTAGAAGGATATCCAATCCAATCCAAGCCAGGTTGGATTCCCTTCTGTCTCCGCGAACGTTCGCTCTTTCTAAATATATTGTAGATAGCTTTATACGCGTAAGATTTGGTTAAGGGCGAGGTACACGTCTTCGCAACGGAGCTCAGCAGCGCTCGTCACATCCAGCTTTGGAAAATGCCTCCTGGGGAAGACACGTCGTCTACGTCTGCACGGGCACCGTCGGATATCCAGACTAATGGCGTTTCTCACTGGTCGATTCGGAGCAGGATTTCTTGCTCCGCGGCAACGAATCCGAATTTCACTGGTCGATCTGGAGCGGGTTCGCGCGTTCCACTGGTCGTTTCGGATCAACTCGCTCCGCCGCCGAGGCGCGGATTCGGGCGGAAATAGCTCGCGTCACTTCCGTCTTCAAGCGAAATCGGTACTCGGTTGGTACGCACAACATTGTGTTGCTTCGCAAAATGGCTACGTTCGGTGCTGCTGCAGCGCTCGCGTTTAGCGATGAGAGCTCGGACGACAGCGATTACGAAGTGACGTAGGTGCTGTACGAAGACTTCTATGCACGTTGTCCATGCACAATCCTTGCGGGCGCGACATGGAAATGATGGACTATGCGACTGCCACGGTCAAATTACACACGGGGGACGGCAAGTTTGGTTGCCGTGGAAACGTACAGAACGGAAGTCGGGCATGGTTTTCGGAACCGGTTCGTGCGACGTGTACGCAGACTTCCTGTGTGATCCGCCGCGGAGCGTTTTTGCGCTCCGCTGGCCGATTCGGATTTGTGAAACCCGAGCGCTCGCTCGAGGATTTCGGCGGCCGCTCCAGATCGACCAGTGAAAAACGCCATTAAGTACGTTGCCCTTCCACATCCGCATTACCCCGGCACATGCTCCGGCTTCGATGGTGTGGACGTAGAAGAATGGCTCGGCATGTACGATCGTGTCAGCAAGGGGAACAGGTTTGACCCTACAATAATGCTAGCCGATGTCATTTTCTATCAGGACGGAACTCTGCGCGTTTGGTTCCAAACACATGAAGAGGGACTTACTAGCTGGGAGCTGCTCAAGTAAATGCTGTCCGACCCTTTTGGCAATCCCTCCGGTCGACAGCTAGCCACCAAAGTGCAACTGGCTACCCGCGCCCACAGTCCTATCGAGTTATGTGTCTCCTATATTCAAGACGTCTTCGCCCTTTCTCACAACATCGACACATCCATGGCAGAGTCCGACAAAGTAGGGCATATTCTCAAGGGCATTGCGGGTGACACATTTAATCTCCTGGTTTTTAACAACCTTTCTACTGTCGACGCCATCATAAAGGAATGCCGTCACTTTGAGCTAGCGATGGACAGCCGTGTCGCCCATCAATTTTTTCCGCCTGCCGAATATCGCCGCGACATCGTCTCGCATCGACCAAGACAGCCCGCCACCCTCATGAGACAACGTGACTCGCATTGTGCGTCCCGAACTCGGAGCTGCGTTTCCCGCCTCGCCCAAGCAGACCCCCCGGGACAACCCTGCCGCAACAATATCCTTGATCCAGTCCGTGGTTCGTCGGGAAGTTGCTAACCTGTGCTTCCCCACCGCCTGCTCTGTAAATCCCCCTGACACCAGTATGACTCCTCCTATGACCATGCCCCGCCGCAGCCCGCTCTTTCCTTTCAGTTATCAGACTCCATCTGAATGGCGCACACCAGACGACAAGCCTATCTGTTTCTGCTGCGGCCGAATTTGTCACCTTTCTTGTGACTGTGAAAGTCATTGGACGCCTCCGCCCCGAAACACCTTTTGATATCCCGCCACTTCGACCCGAAGCGCTTCACCCCGCCGCTTCCTCGCCGCTTTCAACGCCTCTGGTTGAGACCGCACTTACGCTCGCCCTCACCACAATGTCGTCAGCAACGTCCGCCCCAATTTCGGCGCTCTACTTCGCCGCCCAGCCCGAAAACCCAGCCTGCCCAGTCCAGCCTGCCCAGCCCAGCCTGCCCAGCCTGCCCGAAAACTAGACGATGCGGCACCTCGAGGTGCTGCTGCACTGTCCGATTTGCCGCAAAATCATCCGCTGACGATATTAATAGAACACATCCTCCTAGATGTTCAAGTAGATGGCACACCTGTCACAGCACTCATCGATACCGGCGCACACATCTCCATTATGAGCGCTCACCTTCGCCGTCTTTTAAAGAAATTTCTCACACCTGCCAACATTCGGGTTGTACGCATCGCCGACAGCAGAACGCTTGGCGTAGTGGGAATGTGTACTGCCAGCGTAAGGCTGGCAGTACACATTCTTTCACGAGATCCAGTCCAAGATCCTGTCCGAAATTCCGCGTCTATTGTTTGGATTTTAAGTTGTACCCCAATGTCTTGTGTGGAGAGTTTCGGCCTGACCCGAATCATATTTATGTCATTATTCCTTGCAACAGGTCTTTCGCCATGCTTCATTATGTGGGAACTATGTTGTTGAGGTTATGCCTCTGCTTGGTATTGCTATTCTACGGTATTAGAAGATAGCACGGAAGGTTCCATGTATCAGCTAGCCCTATCTCTCGTATTGGCAGATATTGTAATGAAGAAATTCTAGGCGGACAGTTTGAAAGGCGGTTCTAATTCGAACGAATTCTCAGGATTGCGCCAGTTTCAAATATTAGTTCCCCAATTTTGCTGAGAAATGTATTGTCGTTCCAGTTACTTTGGAAAGGCAGTGCGTTTTTACCGCAAGCTTGACGACACATATCTCGTAATGTGTGTGATCCGCACAATTCTTTTCAAGTGGATATGCCTTGCAGTCTCACGCGCTAGAATTTTAAATCGCAATGTGTGCTGTAAGGTAAATAGTTAAAAACTTCGTTAATGAATTTTTATTAGTTAGTCTACTATGCATTTCAATATTTTGGGCAAGTAATGTCTGCCTCTTCGAGGAGACCAGCTCGTGGACTAGAATTGGGCAATCTGCTACCGGCAGTATTTAAAAAAATGTAAGTGTTCTCTTAAACACCCCCTGTGTATTTTGCCTACCGAAGCATCCGTTCGGACAACAATACAGACGTCGACAACGACGACGAAAGATTAACCTGGAGTGTCCAAGTATTTTCTATGGCAATAAAAAGACAGCAAGAACAAAATATCAACCAGCTCAAGACACTCAAAAAGAAGCCAGCGGCACAGAAACTGTTTAGGACTGTAGGCTGTTTCACTATAGTTTGTTCGGCGCATTGATTGATAATCGTGCTGACCGGAAGAACTGCTGGAGAAATAGAGACCATGCGGACCGGATGGGAGAGGAATGGGAGAGGAGCATCTGTCTTGCCCGCCTGGCCTGTTTTGCCGGTTGTCTCTTCTACTCAGCACAGTGATTACACAACTGTTACGCGACTGGCGTCACTACATATTGGCAGTCTGACCGGCAGCATGTTGCCTCGGCTCCTGCATTTTTGATTTTTGTGCCTACCCAATCGCTTCAAGAGCCTGATTTCCTGCCTGGACCTATGTGAGTGTTATCGGCACTTCTTGATAGTTCCTTTAGCAACTCCGACGTCCCGTACGCGAGCCGCAGCCCTTTTTAGGGCTCTCGGCTGACCGTCTCGCTGCTGGGCCTAGCTCCGCCTAGCATGGGCGCAGGAACGGAGCGCGATGGCGTGCGCACCTGGCGCGAGATCCACAATAACCTCTCGAAACAGCGTCAGCATCCTTCGCCACCAGCATACCCCACAGTGGCTCATAGGACTCAATCAAGAGCAGAACCAAAGCCCCCGCCGCTGCCGCGCAGCGATTATAAAATCATCCTAAGAGTTCGTGGGGGCCTCAACTGCGCTGGAATCCATGCATGCATCCTCAGACAAGTCATCCTCAAGGCTGCCGGGCTCCCCATCACCGACCGCACCAGTTGTGACCAAATTCGTGTCAACACCATCAACAATAGCGTTCTAATCAGCCCACCAGACATGGCACGTGCAGATCTCTACCACAGCATCCAGAGTCTGCAATTCAATGGTAACCCTTACGAAGTCGCCACCCATGTGGCCGATCCCATCGATACCTGCAGAGGATGCATTCACTTGCCCCCAGATTACTCACAAGATGACATCGCCTCAACCCTTCGCAGATGCAACCCAACATTGATTATTGGGTGTGCACGACGCCTGGGCAATACTGAAACCATCATGGTCATATTCCAAGGCGAAATCATCCCTTTCTATGTCAACTACGACGGCTGTTCACTTCGATGCCGCCCCTTCAGGCAGAAGGTAGAAGCCTGCACCCGATGCCGCGGGATTGGTCATTGCCAGGACGTCTGCACTAATGCCACGGACACACTCTGCCCCAAGTGTGGAATGAAAGACGCACTCATGGACCACGAATGTGACCCTATATGTGTTGTGTGCAACGGAAACCATCAAATCGGCTCCTCACTGTGCAAACAAAGGTTCAAACCGCGCCCTAAACGTCCCAGGCACAAACAAAACACTTCAACCACCAACCGAACTCCCAGTCTCGACCGCACTCGCGACTCAAGCCGGAGAAGAAGTCGGAGCAAAAGCAAGGACCGCGGGCCTGGCTATGCAACCCAAGACGTCGCCTGGCCAGCTCTATCATCAAGCCCTACTCTCGCCAACTCCTCGCGCAACCCACCCCAGGTAAGCTGGGCTAAGGTAGCCTCTTCCAGCTGCTCCTCAAACCAGACTGCTAATAATGAATCCCTCCTTGAAAAAAATACAATTCTAAAAGCCGAAATTCATAGACTTAAATTAGAACTCCAATCTCGTCACCCCTCTACTTCAACCTCTGAAGCCCCTCTTTCTAACACGACCCTTTCGACTCATCATCCATCAGCCCTACCTGAAACCTCTTCACACCGCCCCATGGACACTAGCCCCTCCACTGAACGGGAACCGCCTCACCCTCCCCCCAGCAAACGTAAAACTCTGAGCACTCCGCGATCAGAGGACACCCTAGACGAGACAATCTTAAATTACAACGACAGACTAACCGCTTTGGAGACTAAATTCCATAATATACTCACTGCAATTGAAAAGATCAATACAGATTACACAGCCAGGAATGAAAAGCTAGACAAATTTATTGAATTCGTACAAGCACACATCCAACAAACTACAAGGCGGATAGCTGGAGTCACCGCGAATCATCCTAACATAGTTGCACCTGCTCGATCCGCCTCCCCACCAGCTCCGCTTAACAATGGCCAATAACCCGACCCGCTCCGAGTTTGAAGTGTGGCAGTGGAACTGTAGGGGGTTTCGAAAAAAGAAAGCACGCCTCCAGCAGTTTCTAGCCTCCTCTTCTAATCTCCCAGCTGTCATTGCCCTTCAGGAAACTCACGGACTAATCAGCTTCCCAGGTTATAATGTCTATCAGAACAATAAGGTCTCCCGGCCCGATACGGCAATTCTTATGCAAAAGCACCTCACTGCCAATCACTCCCAATTCGACAGCGTCGATATAGAGCACGATTTTCTAGAAATTATTCCTCGCAAAAATAATGCACCTGGCCTTTACATTCTCAATATTTATAGTCGTCCACAAGACAAACATCACCGCTTTGACTCCCTTTTCGCTCAAGCTATTGCCGCTGCCACCCACCACCCCCTCCTAATCCTTGGAGATTTCAACGCACCCAACCATTTGTGGGGTCACTCCGTTTCTACTCCTAAGGGCAGAGCCCTATGGATCCACATACAAGACCACAGACTCACATTACATAACGACATCGATGCACCAACCAGGCTAGGCAATAGCGTAGCTAAGGACACCTCCCCCGATCTTACGCTTACACACATAATCCAACACGTCACATGGCACAACTCACAAGTTAACCTCGGCAGCGACCATTACATCATTACCATCACACTACAATTCAAACACAAACCCTTTGCACCCAAACGCCTCAGCCTTACCAATTGGGTCAATTTTCGAGAAGCCCGCCAGATATCAGCTCCCACAAACATTCAAGACATTTCAGAATGGGTTCAGCAACTACACGCAGACGCCCAGAAGCACACTACCACTCTGCCCCCCGAAACCGCTCTCACTACGGTTGATTCCAAGCTTCTACACATGTGGGAAGCCAAACAGTCTCTTCTCAAACGGTGGAAGAGGCAACGGTTCAACCGAAAACTAAGACTCAGAATTGCCAAATTAGACCTCCAGATCCAGGAGTACGCCACACAACTGGCCTGCCAGCAGTGGGGTCAGGTATGTGAAAGCATGCATGACAACCTCGATAACAAGCGCACATGGCAACTCTTGCGACACTTATTAGACCCTACCACATCGCGCACACACCACAACCATAGCATAAACAAACTGCTACATGCACACAAAAATAATCTCAACGGATTCTTCGACGACCTCCGCCATAAACATCTGCCTCCCGCTCAGAAGTATGACATGCCAAAATATACTGGCGAACCCAACGACCTACTTAGCGCCGCTATCACGGAAGCAGAGGTTCGCCATGCCCTCGCCACCCTGCGCACAATGTCAGCACCAGGCCCCGACCTTATTAACAATAAAATACTCCGCAATCTAGACGACAACTCTGTCACAGCCATCACGGCATACTTCAATCACTGCTTTGACACTGGCACCCTCCCTAGTTCGTGGAAAGATGCCAGGGTAATTTTTATCCCAAAGCCAAACAAACCCCTCAACACTTCTAATCTCAGGCCTATATCACTAACCTCTTGTCTAGGTAAAACACTCGAACACGTCATCCTCAACCGACTCAGTAAATACATGGAGGACAACAATCTTTATCCATCAGAAATGGTAGGTTTTCGAAAATCTCTCTCATGCCAAGATATCATGCTTCGAATGAAGCATGACATCATTACACCCAATAGCAGTCTAGATACGCAAGCAATTCTCAGTCTGGACCTCCACGGCGCCTTCAATAACGTTTCACATTCCGCCATCCTCCGAGAGCTTAATCTCATTGGGGTTGGCGGAAAGACATATGACTACATATGTACCTTCTTATTCAACCGTACCGCAGCGATACACATAGGCACAGAGCAATCCCTTTCATACGCTTTAGGTAGCTACGGCACGCCCCAAGGCTCAGTGCTGTCCCCTTTTCTTTTTAATCTTTCTATGATGCCAATGGCGCAAGCATTGCGGTCTATTCCCGTTCTCAAGTTTTCACTCTACGCCGATGACATCACTCTTTGGACGACTGGCGGCTCCGACGGAAAGATTCAAGACACTCTACAGGCCGCAGCAGACGCCGTCGTGGCTCATGCCGGGGCTATGAATCTCACATGCTCCCCTCAAAAATCCGAGCTGCTACTTCTGCCATCCCACCGGGGGACCGGAAAACACATGTCTAGCATAGAGGTAATCCTAAACCACATCCCCATTACTAGAGTGGACACGCTCCGGGTGCTCGGTTTACGCATTCAAAGCAACCGGCTCAACACATATACTCTACATACACTCCAGACCACAGTCGATCACACCCTGCGTCTTCTAGGGCGAGTCTCCAATAAACATGGCGGACTAAAGGAGGCCGAACTTCTCCGCTTGATTCAGGCCTTCGTTATCAGTAAGATTACATTCGCAACACCATATCTACATTTCCTTAAATCAGAATCAGATAAGATCGACACTCTTTTACGCAAAATATATAAATTCGCTCTCGGAGTCCCCATACGTACCTCCACTGAAAGGCTAATGCTTACTGGAACTTTCAACACACTTTCTGAACTCGCAGAAGCCCACCTCACATCCCAATATAGCAGACTTTCTAACACCGCAACAGGTCGACACATTCTACAAACTCTTTCTATCACTCCGGCATCCATCATCAACACTAAATACACCATTCCACATCACATGCACGAGAACCTCTGCATCCCCCCACTTCCTAAAAACATGCACCCTGTGCATCACAAACAGCGCAGGAGGCAGCGAGCAAAGGCTCTCCAAAAACAATTCTCCACCTCTAAAGACGTGCTCTATGTTGATGCAGCCGAATATGGGAACAGAAATAATTACGCAATATCAGTCATTAACTCTCACGGGCAGGTCGCTGCGGCCGCCTCCATTCCTGGCTCTTCCTCGGAGGAGGCGGAGGAAGCGGCCATAGCCCTGACCCTCACAATTCCAAATTCATCAGTTATCGTTAGCGACTCCAAAGCAGCCATACATAACTTCGGAGCGGGTAGGGTCTCTAAGCCAGCTTTTTCTCTCCTCTTGGCTCATCCTTTCAATCAAACTGTGGCATCAATCTGGACTCCCGCGCATGCGGGCCTTGCCGGACACGAGGCGGCTCATGCCAGTGCCCGAGGATTTACAGTCCGGGCTCAGGCATCAGATGCGTCGGACCTCGCCACGGAGGAGGCGCCGTTTACAGCACGGGATCGACTTATTACTTACCACGAAATCTGCACACACTACCGATTAGACCGCTTAACCTTTCCGCCACTCATGGGCAAATCCCCGCGTAGGTGTGAAGTTCTGTGGCGACAGCTGCAGACTCGCACCTTTCCGTCCCCTTACCTCCTCCACCACATTGATCCCGCCATTTACCTTTCTCCCTCTTGTAAATTCTGTGTATCTCCCAGAGCAGACTTAAACCATATCATGTGGGGGTGCCCTAAGCATCCCCTTCCCCTTTTCCTCAAGAAATTAATATCTAGTGAGGAGCAGTGGGAGGCTGCCTTGCGCAGCTCCAGGCCCGATCTTCAGGAGGCCATCCTGGAGTGGGCTGAGAGGATAAAGGAGGCTTACTTCAAGTAGTTCCTCCCCCCACCCTCTATTCCATTGCCCCCTTCCCTTTAAAGAGGGATAAATAAAGTTTTTCATCATCATCATCATCAGCCGTAACACCAGTCCACACAGCCCCAAACAAGGGCTTTCATGTACGCATACTTGCAGCCTACATATCTGCACGTAAACATGACCACGGAAAGCACAAAGTTCCCGTGGCATGAAGTTAAAAAATGAAAGAAAGAATGAAGGACTCTGCAGGGCACACAAATCACAATAAGGCAATGTCAGTTGATCAAATAATGGGCCGCTGCTACCGCACCATGCAGAGGAGGGAATTGTTGCAATTGGTCGCTGCCGGCCTATTTTTGATCAAGCATAGTAATCGCATAAAGGAAAAAAATTGGACTACAAGAGAAATCAGGAAATCGGAAGAAAAATTTATGCGGTATAATAGTACGTCAGTGGTGCTTCGCTGCCCTTGCGAAACAAAGGGTGCGATTTTCTATCGCAAAATGACAGGTGCGGCGCGATATTTCTTTTTTTATTTGTGGATTGAATTTTTCGTACCTGGCTTCTGTTGTCTTTCCCTGTATTTTGGTGCTAAGGGCATTTACACCTATTGACAGGCAGGCAAAGTTAAATTGCAAGATCAGCGCTGTGCGCGTCTCATCTGTCACTCGTGTCGATTGCGCCGGGATAATATCGGTTAAGATTATACCGCGACACTCTCCAGTGACGAAGCCTGAAACACACAGCCCTGGGAGAAATTGCTACGCATATGTGCGCTCATTATAACATAGTTCTCTTGGAATGCGGCATGATACGTCGGTCTGTTAACCCTGTGACAACAAGTTGACGGGTTTTACTTGCATTTCGCCGTCTTTCGTCTAGCTGAATGGTAGTTTCAACTGCCGCGGAAATGCAGTACCTGTTGCCTTTCGTTTCCGATTCCATGGTCGCGGGTTTGATCACAGGCAGCGATGACCGCGTTTTGATGAAGACGACATGCAGAAACGCTCATGTACTTAGATCAAGGTGCACGTTTAAGAACTCTAGATGGCCAAAAATAAATACGGAACCCTCGGATGCCGTGTCTCTCATAGCCTCAGTTAAACTTCGGGGCATTAAAGCTCATGAATGAACCAGATCATGGTGACTTTAAGAAAGTGGAATGGTTTCGAATTTCCCAGTTATAAAATCTTAGGGCTGGTATCACCTTAGGCGTCATGGTAACACTAAGGCGTTCACTGCGGCAGCGCTTTTCAAAGTCTCGATTCCTGTGCGGACGTACCCACTGGTGAGGTACCATCCTTGATATGCAGAGAGATGGCGCTACGATGTGTTAGATCAGAAAAAAATTCCCTGTCCGTTGAATTCTAGCCTAACCTGGCGCTTGCGCACAGTAGGAAATAAGCCAGGCACAGCCGCACGGGAATAACAATTGCGCTACCCATCAGGGGGCCTTGACCTACGTCGCAGTGAATGTTATAATCAGAAGGAATTACCGTGTTTTTGGTCATATTTTCATTACTTATGGAAGAAAAAATGCCGGCTACTTATACAGAAATATTGACAGATGGCCCACACTGTACTAAGTGATGGTAATGTGTCCGAGAATGCGGTAATTTCATCAAAATGATGGTAATAAGTGGACTAATGAATTGGATGTGAGCACCGAGGTTTACGTCAATCAAAAATTAAGGAATTGACAATATTTAGCTCTGGTGGGAGGTTCACTGTTGCACCAGGTATCACATGAGGTCCAGCACTGCACTTAAGTGTCACGCGATCCCTGCAAGTGTTAATAGCGTCGATTCTAATTTCAGACCTAAGATATAACCAAAACATGCAAGCCTGTGAAGCTTTTGCCATTGTTTACGGCAAGGCGCACCACTCACCTAAAAAAATGTTAAGATGTGCACCGTTTGTAAGACAGATTCTATTTTTTTAGTCCATTACCTGGTGCTAGTCAAAGCCTCCATAATAGCAAAAAAGGACACAGAAGCCCAGCGTATAAATACGTGACCTTTTGCGCCAGTGCTTCAACGTAACAAATTTCCTCAAAAGTAAGCTTCCTTAGAGATCTACTGTTTCTAGAAACCGCGAAAAGCAGACGTATAATGCTCCCTTTGCAATTCTACTCGCATCAGCTCTTTTGCTGTGAAACGCAGGATGATACATTACTAACAATCGAGCAGTAGTAGTGCCTGTATTTGCTGCACAAGGGGAAGTTTATTGTCACATATTATAAGGCTCACCAATACTTTGGTGTGCAGGTATTACACGATTACTTAATATAAGATCGTTATACGTTTACAATAGGCAAAAATATAGCTTTTTTTCATACGTGTGTGCCAAAGTGGAGTTGCTATGGAGCCGATGCTCAATACTGCTTAGTGCGCGCACTGTAAGTATACGTTACTCGTGCGCCGCAACGACTCTGGCAGTGCTTGAGCATTTTTGTCAAACGCCCCGTCAATAATTTAGCGAGTGACACCAAGTAGCAAAAATTAACAGTGGCTTTCTTTCACACCCTGTGACTTTTAGTCTAAGGGTGTATTCCTTTAATCGAGATGCATGGAATTCATTTAAAATATATCAGCCTACCGTTAGAACGGTAATATGAAGGGCCACAAAAACAAGACAACGGTTAATGTGCCCCTGATGTTGGGATGCAATTGTTTTATTGAGAGTTTCGTCCGACGGGTGGAGCACCGACACCAATAGCAAGGTCTGGAGTTGTGCCAGAATTACTTGGACGATGTTGTAACTGTATTTGCGGGTGAGACATGTAGGCACGAAGCAGCACGCGTGGCAACTGCTGCTGCACAGAAAGAACACAACCCTGGCAGCTGCCAGCGTCACGAGCGCCGCCATTGGCGTTGCAGGCGTTTCACTAGGAACTGGCAAGCTTACCCGCCAGAACGCAGCCCGTATAGTATGCAACATAGCGATAGAGAATGGTAAACACAAAGTGAGATTCGCTGAGACAATCTCCTTTGCTGAGGCAGTGCTGAAGGAATGGGCCATGAATAACTAACTAATAAAAATATGATACCAGGAGCGAAACATGTTATCATAACTCGAGGGGCAGCAGTGTTCGAAGCGAGCGCATCATCACCATTATCATCATCATCATAATCATCGTCATCAGCCACTTTTACGTCCACTGCAGAACGAAGGCCTCTCCCTGCGATCTCCAATTACCCCAGTCCTGCCCCAATCGATTCCAACTAGCGCCCGCGAATTTTCTAATTTCATCGCAGAACCTAATCTGACTTCCTCTACTGCACTTCCCTTCTCTTGGTACCCATTCTGCAACCCTAAAGGTCCAACGGTTATCTAACCTGCGGATTACATGACTTGCCCAGCTCCATTTTTTTCTCTTATTGTCAATTAGAATATCGGCTATACCCGTTTGCTCTCTGATCCAAACCGCTCTCTTCCTGTCTCTTAACGGTATGCCTAGCAATCTTTGTTCCATCGCTCTTTGCGCGGTCTTTAACGTGTTCTCAAACTTCTTTGCAAGTCTCCAAATCTCTGCCCTATATGTCATCCTTGGTAAAATGCACTGATTGTACGCCTTCTTTTTGAATGGTAATGGTAAGCTTCCAGTCAGGAGCTGACAAGTTCTGCGGTATGCGATCCAACACATTTTTATTCTTCTATGAATTTCCTCCTCATGATCAGCGTTTCCTGGGAAAAATTGACCTAGGTAAACATAATCCTTCGCAGATTCTAGACGCTGACTGGTGATCTTGAACTCTTGTTCTCTTTCCTTGTTTTCTGCATCATTATCATTGCCTTCTGCATATTCTGCATATACTGCATTTGTCTTCTGCCTCTTCAATCTCAATCTCACACTCTCTCTGCTAAGGTCCTCAATCATTTTTGGTAATTCTTCTGCATTGTTGCTCAGTAGAACAATATGATCGGCAAACCGAAGATTGCTGAAATATTGGCCTTCGATCTTACTCTTAAGCCTTCCCAGTTTAATAGCTTGAATACTTCTTCCAAGCACGCAGTGAATAGCGTTGGATAGATTATGTCTCTCTGTCTGACCCCTTTCTATTTAGGTATCTTGCTGCTTTTCTTGTGTAGAATTCAGGTAGCTGTGGAAGCTCTGTAGATACTTTCCGATGTATTTATGTAAGCGGTCTCTACTCCTTGATTACGTAATGCCTTTATGATTGCTGGTATCTCTACTGAACCAAATGCTTTTTCGCAATCTTTTGAAAACAATAGAGAGAGGCTTATCGCACTCTGCGGATTCCTCGATAACCTGATAACTGACATGGATGAGATCAATTGTCGAGTATCGCCTCCTGAAGCCAGCCTCTTCCCTTGGTTGACTTAAGTCTAGTGTTGCCCTTATTCTATTGGAGATTATTTTGGTAACTATTTTCTATAATACTGGGAGTAAGCTAATGGGCCTATAATTTTTCAATTGTTTAACGTCTCCCTTTTTGTGGATTAATATAATGTTTGCATTCTTCCAGTTTTCTGCGGCCCTTGCAGTCGATAGATACTTTGTATGAAGAGCCGCCAGTTTTCCAAGCATTGTCTCCTCCATCTTTGATTAAATCGACTTTTATGCTATCTTCTCCTGCCGCTCTTCCTGGTTTCATGTCTTGCCAGGCCCTTCTGACCTCATCGGTAGCTATAGGGGGAGTTTCTGTATCCTGTTGAAGCAAGCTCAGGACGTTCTGAAAAAAAAAGTATTGAAGATTACTCACAAGAAAACACCCTTTATTTATCAATGCGGCATGTAAAAAATTTTCTTACCCAAGTAACAAGGTATAGAAGCCTAGGTCTCCTGATAACTAGTGCTCTTAAATGAAATAAACATATTAACCAAGTCACAGCTGGCACCGAATGCAAACTATTTTTCCTTCGCAGGGCTCTGAAACTATTCACCCCAACAGACCGTCATCTCGCGTATAAATCTGTCATTCGGCCTAGGTTAGATTACGCCCGTATTATCTGGGATCCATTCACAAAAACTTATATTGAAAAGGTGGAAATTATTCAGAAAGGAGCAGTTGGCTTTTTATACAGTCGCTATGACGGCACATGTGTAATAGACTCGTTCACCAGAGCTAACCTGAAAGCTCTATCTTCAAGAAAACTTCATTCGCTTTTGAAATATTTCTATCAAATACTAACTTGGCAGGTTAAGGTCTATGCATTTTTAATTACTTCATTCTCCTCAGGTTATAGCACAATAGAACACCTTGATTGAAGATTAACACTGCACCAAATACATAATAGTTCTTTTGTATGTGCTCTTTCCCCAACAACGACCTGTGATTAGAATTTATTAGCAAATGACCAAGTGTTGAAGCCCTCTGTGGCAAAGTTATTCCCAAGTTTGTGCAAAGCCCGTTCTTTGTATATTATGTTTATCTGGTTCACGAATCTACTCTGTACATACATTGCGTTCTGTGAACCAAGGATTTTATGTCGTGTATATATATATATATATATATATATATATAGTGCCTGTTTGTGTGTACTTTCCTATATTTATGGCACATGTGTGTGAGGTATATTTATTGCACTGCATATATATTTTTCTTATTGTTTTCTTGTCGCCAGCAATATTGTTGTACCAAATCATGTATCGCTCATTTGACACGCTACGAAAATTCCGGCCATGGATTGCAGCTTTTAAAGTAATAAATAAATAAATAAATAAATAAATAAATAAATAAATAAATAAATAAATAAATAAATAAATAAATAAATAAATAAATAAATTTCCACAGTACAGATCAGCAAAATGCAGTTGGAGCTGAATAGGCTCCAAATGAGGGAGACTGCAAATAATGGATCAGAAGGTTTGAAGCTGCGTATTTATGTCTTATCCAAATTAGATAGCTCCGCCGTACGGGAAAGGAAGAAATATACAGCTTGTCTACAAGTTTTCGCTTGTAAAGTTTTTCTTCTTCTTTGAAATGGACTATATTTAGGTATGACAAACAGTTTGTGTTTTGACAAATCAGTTCGGTGGAAGTCCTCAATGTAAAGTAAATTAAAAAGAATATCATGGATTGAAATGTTTTCTTGATTAAGCTTTCTTTGTAACCGTGTTTCTTTCTTTTTCATGAGCGTCTTGTTATGAAGGAATCGAGTCGAAAATACATCGGCAACTCCACCTCTGTCCTAAATTAAGAATAATAGGAGTTAGCTGTTTTTCTTTGTTTAGACTTTCCGTTCTTTTGAGTACGTGAAGAAACCTTTACCGGTGACTAAGGACATTTGTGTGACAGCATCTTAACGCACCATCAAAGCAGCCTTATCGTTTATATCAGCATCGTTGTTATCACTATAGCTCTGTCATTTTCTTTTCTCATCTCTGCTGGACTACGCCAAAAAGCGTCAAAACTTGCAAGTTCTGAGACCTCACTCTACTATGAAGCATGTACAAACACAGAAGTCAAACAGCATCTATGTTGCCGAACTTACGTTGCCTGTTAAGCCCTGGCTTGAAGAAAAATACTTTTTTTGTTCCGTGGTATGTTCACTGCCTTTTGTGCAAAAAGCCCGGGACCATTGAACATATCTTCGTCGAATGCTGGAATTCCCTATTATTGTGGGACGAACCTCCAACGAACCTTAAAAAAAAGGACCTCCTGTTGTAACTGCGAGGCATCCGGTTTTTACCCGCCTAAACCTTTGGTGCATACACGTGGATGTGGTCATGTTACTGAGTCTGTACAGTCTATGGAAAGTGGGCATGGTAGTCCGCAATGCTGATATACATGCTCGCCGTGCGAGGCAGTTATTGAGCGCATCCTACGTGTTAGAGATGCACTGAAGAGTCAAAGTGATCCTCCATGCTGGATCACGAACATGATATAACTTGTTAACTTGAAGCGTATTTAATGGCCACGCCACCCAATGGTGGTTGGTGACTTTTTAAACATCTCATTTATAATGTTCTCTCTTTTTTTTTGCTCAACAGGTAATAAAAGAAAAAGAAAGCGTGGCTTCCGGGAAGCAGGCTCGTCTCGCATCCCGAATTCCCGGGTTTGATTCCCACTCAGACCGAAATGTACCAACTTTTCTTTTGAAAGTCACTAATTCACTTTGTTTACACGAACATCCCTGAGAAATGTGACGTCCATCCGAACATTTATTGACGAGTTTTCACTCTTTGCGGCGTCGGCCAATATCCGTCACGGCGCAGATTCGCCAAGGTCACTGCCAAGGGCACCTCCGACATAGACACCTAAGGCTTTCGCTATAATAAAACGTGACGTTTCCTTGTAGAGATGGGACGCAAAGCCAAACCTAGATGATTTTATAGTTCATCGTGGCAAAGTACTATTGCTTGTTTCCTGCGAATACTGCTCGAGAACCCACCGCGATCCTACGCTTAGTCAGCTCCGCCGCAGAGCCCGGGCGAGGCAAACTAGAATATATGGAAAAGTTGGTTGTGAACTCTAGCCAGGGAAGCATCCTGTCTTCCCCGGCACGCATGAGCCATGTGCACAACACGCACAATCCTTCTTGCTCAACAACCTCGTGACAACAGCGGACAGCAGACGACAAGTGAATTGAAGAACGCTGACAAACGCCGACGCTTTCGCGACGGTCTTCTTGTGTGCTCCATCGATGCTCGACACTTACAACGACAAAATTTCCTCACCACACTAGCGTTATGAGATGCCCGGTAGTCTCAGGGTTTGCGGTTGGTTCTTCGCAGAAGCAGCGGTTTCGAGTTCTGTGTCAAGTCAATATGTTGCTCCCGCTTTTGTTGGAATACCGAGCAAGGAGCTGCAGCGTATCACCATCTGTTGGTAATATTCTTCTACTCCATCGCACAAGTATTTGTTCGCTGCACTGCCGAAAGTACGATACGCACGCAGACAACATCCCTGCGCAGCAGTATACAGTTCAGAACGTGTCTCAGTAATGTCGGGATTAAAGAGTTGTCGTTTTGCTCAGTACATGATTTGCTACACCAATACGTGGCATGCTAGGACCTTTGCGCATGCAGGTCGTTCACCGCAATCAGCAGCCGCTAAGCAGACGACGCGGCTCACAAGAAAGCATCTCGATGGGCATTTAGAATTCGTATTCGCTGAGGGGTATTGCAGCTTCCACGGTGCTGCAAACTATTTTCGAGACAGAGTATGGATTTCCTTGTCGCCGTCATTGGTTTTTAGAAAATGTTACTTTCAACAAAAGACGATGTGAACACTGAGTCACAACGACGGCATAATTGCACCAGGATAATAACATATGCAAAGTACGAAGCGTTGTATACACGGCGCGTTTTGAAAGAAGTGTTCGAGTTGACACTCACTGTTTTCTTACAATGATAATGACGGGAGCAGTTGGGCTGCGGGATTGATTTGGTCACAGCCGAGAACTTCGGCAGCCGCGGACTCATTGAGATGCAACAGTGCAGTGTCTTCTGCATAAAAGCCACAAATCTGATGCGGCGTTGTAGGTGACGAAATTGAGGCGTATGAAGCCACAGCAGACTTGGCGGCTCTATCGATTGTAGAAATTGTACGATCAGGTGTTCTAGCCCTGTTTAAAACTTTTGTGTGATCAGAAACACTGATGGTAGCAGCCGAAGTGGAGGTGCTATCGATCACAGCATGCGTGTCCTTCGCTGCTTGGGAGGCCAGCGAACATGGCGTGTCGCGATACGCCACGTCCTCAATAGCACAATTTCAGCAAGAGACGATACGAACACTGAGTCACAATCACGGCACAATTCCACCAGGACGATAGCATATACGAAAAACGAAGCATTGTACACACGGCACGTTTTCAAAATAGTGTTCGAGTCCTCAATCACTAAGGCACATTTACACGTACACCAATTGTGACGGGTATAGTAGGAGCATGAGAATATACGTGTATAATGGCATATATTAAGGCGGAAGCCTTTAATGGCTTATTGTTAAGGTCATCTGCCGTTAGCAGAAACTGTCACAGCTTTCCGGCCTCCTGTTTGGTCTCCTCTGTGTTGTGACGTCATTGTCGCTAGGCAAAGGTATGCGCCTCCTGATTGGCTCGCGTGCGTGACGTGGCTGTCGTCAAGTGCGGGTGTTGGGGTGGTTCGGCGCCACGCGGGATGACTCGTCACATCAGCACGCGTGGCGGCCGTGTGTTCGACGGTGCGCTCTGACGTCACTGTCGTCAGGTGCTTGAGGTGGCCTCCCGATTGGGCGCTGTGTGGTCTGATGTCACTGTCGCGAGGCGCGAGTGGTGATCCTCTGCTTGGATGTGGTGTGGCGGCGGCGGTGGCGGCAGTTTACTTTGCGGTATCGTGTGGGAAGGATGCCTCGTCTCGCCAAACCAGTGTCTCCTAACACGCGACGTGCGGCAACCGCTGAACGCAAGCGGCGCTCAAGAGAGGGCGAGCGTATACGCCGCATGCATCAGGGCGGCGAGGCGCGTCCGACACCACAGAATTCATGGACGCGACGGGCCAACGCAAGTCGAGCAATTACAAGCAAATCGAGGGACGTGGATGACGAGGATGGCCAACTCCACCTCGACACCACCGTGGAAGACGTGTCTCCTCCTCATCTACAAATGACGCTGCAACAGTTCCAGGCGGCCACAAACTACTTTAACAGACACTTCATCCAGAACGACGTTGCAGGCATTTAACAAAAAACAAACATTCACATAACAGTGTACGGGTTGTGCGCCTCCGTGGTGTTTCCGACGCAACAAATCGCCATTGGCGATGGTGTCAGGCTTCCGCCGTTTCACACTTTAGTCTCGACAAAGTGTCTTCCGATTTTTAGGGACAATCACCAGAATCGCACTGCTTTGTGGCCGAACCTTTAATATTATTCACTGCGTGCCTCCTTACTTATTCGCCATACCGACTACGGCAAAATTCAACTTTTTCATCAAATGCTGCGTCGTCGATTTCTGCGACTCACTCTAGGAGCAAAATTTAACGCAGCATTTCCACAATAATTTGTTACTTTCAGTCTAGAAAGATATTATTCTAACCGGGAGACAGGTTATTAAGTTTCCACCTAAAATGTATCAGCAGTTCGTTAGACGGTTAATGCAGAGGCACAGACACACGACAAAAGGACAACGTGCACTTGAAGTTATGATGCAAATGTTTTAATTAAAGTATCGCCCGACGGGCGGCGCTTTGATACCAATAGCATGGTGCAGCGTTTTCTAGAACTACTTGGACGACCATGTTGTAACTGTATGTAGGTGCGACGTGTTGGCTCGTATGGGCACTCACAGCAATTCCTGCTGCGCAAAAGGAAGGACGCCTAGGCAGCCACAAGGAATCTGAGAACGCTAGCGTCATGAGCGCTGAAAGTGTTGTCGCAGGCGTCGCATTAAAACTTGGGAAGCTTGCCAACAAGCATGCGGCCGGTATATTAAGCAACGTAGCAACAAAGAACGTTAATGCAAAATAGGCTGTGCTACTCTCGTGGGTGGCAGCAGAGTAAAAGAAACAGGCTGAGTACCTACCTAAGAGGTAAGAGAGACAGAGAGAATAACTTTATTTGGGTTACAGCAGATTAGGGCTACAAGCCCAAGCCTAAACGACGGCCAGTAGCACTTGGGTCCTGGGGGCACCCTCGACCAAGTGGACGGCCCAGAGTTGGTACTCGGGGGCCGAGCTGACCAGCATGGTCTCCCACTCCTCATCGTATTTTATTATGCGGCTCTGTCTTGTGGCTAGAGGGCAAGCCAAAGAATGTGTGGCAGGCCGACCCGTTCCTTACATAATTTACATTTTCCCGAATACTGGACTGGGTTGTAGCGGTGATAAGCCCCGTGTTCGGGCACGTATTGGTTTCTAAATCAATATGTGCCCGCGTATTGCTGAGCAGTGCTTGGTGCGGGCTGGGATTCCGGAACCTTGGCAATCGATAGTGAGTCGAGATCGGCGCGTCCGTTTCCATGAAGCACTTGCACATGGCACTCGCCTCTGGCGCATCGCGGCCCACGCAAGAGGCAGCGTTTCTCGCTTTCTCGCATAGCGTACGCCACGAGCGTTTCCCGCTAAATATTACGGTTAGATACGCTGCAGTTGCCGGGAAGCGTGCGAAGCAGTCAGGCATCTTTGAATGCTATGACACTCAACTCTTAAAGACGAAGCTTAAGCGTCCTCCAAATTTTTCACCGCTTCTTCGACAAGTTATTTTGGTCTTTCCTTGTGGCGTTCGGAATGCAAGTTTCTCAATGTATGGGGTATTTTTAGATGCTTGAGTACCTCGTGTGAAAGGTTACCCTTGTGCCCTGTGCCGTTCTGTAATGCGTAGTTTACGCGTAGTTTTCACCCGTACGATGGGCCGACGACCACGTAAGATACGCCGGCTTGTGACTTAGACGTATCGGTGTAAAACTCTGAGGAAGGTGCATATGTATGTGCGCATCTGGAGCGTGTTCTGTAACATGTAAAATGATGTGTCCAATTCAAAGATTTGCCATTGTCACGGCGGTAACAGCTTTACTGGAGCCATTCGGCAATGTTTGAGGATCGGGACACCCACTTCATCACTAAGTTTCTTGACCCTCATTGAAAAAGGCTCTCGTGGGGAGGGTCTAATATGGAATAGTGCAGCATATGCCACATATGGCGGTGGCGTAGAGGTAGAACACCCGCCTCGCGTGCAAGAGGTCCGTGGTTCGAATCCCGGTGCCCGCAATTTTCCACCGGAAAAAAAAACAATCCGCGTGTTGATAAAATTGCACAAACAGGCCTGGAGTGTGGCCTGATCCCGGTGACCAGAACCGGTAACGCACTCCCTCACCAGAGCAGGATTGGCCACCCTGGTGCAGTACTTGGCCACAACCTCCTATGAACACCATAATCAAACCCCGGCCCTCAGTCCCCAGCAGCTGCGAAGCAACTGACCACGGCGGCGGTCAGACCTGCGACGCAGCAGAGGGTGCTAAGAATCACTGGCTCCGGACAGGCCGCCATTGGAATATGAACCTGGCAACGTTTAACGCTAGAACGTTATCTAGTGAGGCGAGTCTAGCAGTGCTATTGCAGGAATTAGAGGGCAGTAAATGGGATATAATAGGCCTCAGTGAAGTTAGGAGGCCGAAAGAAGCATATACAGTGTTAAATAGCGGGCACGTCCTGTGCTGCCGGGGCTTAGCGGATAGAAGAGAACTAGGAGTCGGATTCCTGGTTAATAGGAATATAGCTGGTAACGTACAGGAATTCTATAGCATTAACGAGAGGGTGGCAGGTCTTGTTGTGAAACTTAATAAGAGGTACAAAATGAAGATTGTACAGGTCTACGCCCCTACATCCAGTCATGATGACCAGGAAGTCGAAAGCTTCTATGAAGACGTGGAATCGGCGGTGGGTAGAGTGAAAACTAAATACACTATACTAATGAGCGACTTTAATGCCAAGGTAGGCAAGAAGCAGGCTGGAGACAAGGCAGTGGGGGAATATGGCATAGGCACTAGGAATAGCAGGGGAGAGTTATTAGTAGAGTTTGCGGAAAAGAATAATATGAGGATAATGAATACCTTCTTCCGCAAGCGGGATAGCCGAAAGTGGACGTGGAGGAGCCCGAACGGCGAGACTAGAAATGAAATAGACTTCATACTCTGCGCTAACCCTCGCATCATACAAGATGTGGACGTGCTCGGCAAGGTGCGCTGCAGTGACCACAGGATGGTAAGAACTCGAATTAGCCTAGACCTGAGGAGGGAACGGAAGAAACTGGTACATAAAAAGCCGATCAATGAGTTAGCGGTAAGGGGGAAAATAGAGTAATTCCAGATCAAGCTACAGAACAGGTATTCAGCTTTGACTCAGGAAGAGGACCTTAGTGTTGAAGCAATGAACGACAATCTTGTGGGCATCATTAAGGAGTGTGCAATGGAAGTCGGTGGTAACTCCGTTAGGCAGGATACCAGCAAACTATCCCAGACCTGGATTGGGAAGAATTGGGGATAAAAGTTAATGGAGAATACCTTGGTAACTTGCGATTCGCTGATGATATTGCCTTGCTTAGTAAATCGGGGGACCAATTGCAATGCATGCTCACTGACCTGGAGAGGCAAAGCAGAAGAGTGGGTCTAAAAATTAATATGCAGAAAACTAAAGTAATGCTTAACAGTCTCGGGAGAGAACAGCAATTTACCATAGGCAGCGAGGCACTGGAAGTGGTAAGGGAATACATCTACTTAGGGCAGGTAGTGACGGCGGATCCGGATCATGAGACGGAAATAATCAGAAGAATAAGAATGGGCTGGAGTGCGTTTGGCAGGCATTCCCAAATCATGAACAGCAGGTTGCCGTTATCCCTCAAGAGAAAAGTATATAATAGCTGTGTCTTACCAGTACTCACCTACGGGGCAGAAACCTGGAGGCTTACGAAAAGGGTTCTACTCAATTTGAGGACGACACAACGAGCTATGGAAAGAAGAATGATAGGTGTAACGTTAAGGGATAAGAAAAGAGCAGATTGGGTGAGGGAAGAAACGCGAGTTTATAACATCTTAGTTGAAATCAAGAAAAAGAAATGGGCATGGGCAGGACATGTAATGAGGAGGGAAGATAACCGATGGTCATTAAGGGTTACGGACTGGATCCCAAAGGAAGGGAAGCGTAGCAGGGCGCGGCAGAAAGTTAGGTGGGCGGATGAGATTAAGAAGTTTGCAGGGACGGCATGGCCACAATTAGTACATGACCGGGGTTGTTGGAGAAACATGGGAGAGGCCTTTGCCCTGCAGTGGGCGAAACCAGGCTGATGATGATGATGATGATGCCACATATTTAACGTATGTGCAGCAAGGATGTCGGGGGTTATCAGACTGTTGGTTGAGGAAATATGTGAAACTACTGTGCGCTCTTCTTAGTCGGAGGGACAACTCATTCGATACAAGGTATAGGCTCCAATAGGGCTTCTTCTGAAGGCCCCTGCGGCCAGGCGGATACCACGATGTTAGGCGGGATCCAGCGCCTTAAGCGCGCTCCACGCGGCATATGTGATATACCACGGAACAGTAATGCAACCGTGATCGAAGAACGCTCATGTAGAGGTTCAATTAGCACTACCTGTCACTTCCCCATGTCGTAAGAGACAATTTTCAGTAAGTTCACTGTTTCGCCTTTCGCCTTATGATACTTGACGTGTGGAATGAAGGTCACGTTCTCGTCAAGCATGATGCCTAAAGACTTGCGCTACTTGTTCACAGGTATTCGTTGCCCAGACAGCTGGATACTGGGATCTGGAACTAGTGCTAGCTTTCTTGTTCAAAGAACACGGGAACTCATCTAGCGGTAAGCTGAAATTCGTTTTCGTCTGCCATTTAGTCATTCTGTTAAGGCCCTGCTGAACCTGTCGTTCACAAACTGCGAGTTTACAAGATTTCAAACCACATAGTTCATGGTCTACATAGACAAAATAGATATTTGCTCGCGGTAGCGATCAAGAGCGTACAATTGACCACGCCTCCTTCGAGTATACCAGGTTATTGACTTCATCGACGGGACAGTACACTGCCAATTTTTACTCGGAACTTACAGTTGGCCAGGTACTTTTGTATATTGTTAGGCATATTTCCTCGAATGTCCATCTGCGCCGGGTCTCGTAATATGACGTACTGCCATGTCGTGCCGTACGCATTTGCTATATTGAGGAATAGGAACAAGAAGTGCTGCTTGTGCACAAATGCATCACGGATGTTTGCTTTGACTCGCACGAGATTGTCGGTTGTAGACCAGCCTTCCCTAAAGCTGCATAGAAATGGGTCAAGCATTTTGTTGGACTTTATAGAGTGTACAAGACGGCGATTGATCGTTTTCTCAAAAACCTCACAAAGCTTAGAACGTCTTGTTGGGCAAGTCGGTGCACATTAGCAAACAGTTGAATATCCTGTCTTTCTGTGCAATCACTCTGTAGTCGTTTGTTCGCGCAGTTATAGAACATCACAAAGGCAGCTCCTAAACGCTATAGGACGGTAGCTGGTCAGCAATAAAATATCATTACCCTACTTCATAACACGGACAACAATACCTTCTTTCCGTTTAAAGCAGCCCAGCAGCCAAGAGGGTTAAGCAGCCCAGATAGCAATGAATGGTGTGAGTAGCATTATTTGCGTGCTGGAGTACATGTGCTTAATCATATCGCACATAAAACTATCGGGGTTCGATACAGAGTTCTGGCACGCTGATAAGGAAGCTTTATGTTCGGCAATGCAAAAACGGCGGTTACATGATACGTACGTTTTGGCTACTTTTCTTGTTTAGTGGCTTGCATTCTTCTATTGCCTAATATTTCAGAAAGTTCTCCGAATAGTAGATGTAGCTAGATAAGCGCTCGAAGTATTGAATAAAAGTGTTGATCTGGCCTTCCAACATGTTTCCTTCTTTATCCAACAAGGGCAACAGGTGAATTCGTTGTACCTTAAGCCTGCTTAACCCATTCCATAATTTTGCCTCCGGTATGTATGGACTACTGCCAGAGAGGAACCTTTTGCAGCTTGCCCTTCTATATTGCCACTGTGTTCGCCTTTGCTGTGATTTAATGTTTGCATATTCGATCAAATTTTCTGGAGTTGGGGATCGGCGAAGTACGCCCCACGCTTTACTTTGTTTTTCCTGTGTCTGCTTGCACTCACCATTCCACCATGGAACTCGCCTTCTGGATAAGCTGAAGCTTGACTGTGGTATGAATTTCTTTGCTGCTTCGATGATAAAAGCGGTAAAATACGCTACCGCCTCGTCAATATTTGAATCGGTGATAATATGCTGTGATAAATAAGTGGATTTCTTAATATAATCGGAGTCACCGGAGGCTAGTTTCCACCGTGAACCGGGTGGAGAACATTCGTGTTGCTGAATTAGGTTCAACATTACAGGGAAGTGGTCATTCCCGTAAGGCATGCATCGTATCTTAGTAATACGTTTGCTATAAATCGACCTCTCACGTCGCATCGTGAATCTACCCACATCGAGTTGTGAGCTTTAAAATATCTCATCAGTATGTAGGACTCGGGAAGCTGATCAACGAGGTTACAAAGATCGGTTTTACCGAGATGATAATATTGGGGTATTTATGGGGAAGATACAGTCACCAATTAATTAAAAAGAAAGTCGAGATCTCGAAAGGACGAGATGTTGGCAAGCTACAGGCTTGTCAGTTACTATCGCTACACACCGGAGGTGTTAGCGTCCTCGCGGTCTCTTCGGAAGATAGAGCATTGACGGTTAAAGATGGTATTTGTAGGTTTCAGGTGTGTCTCCTGAACACGTAGCAACTTTGCCTTACCGTTTAACTTAGGAATATATTTGGAGGTCTTCGATGTTATGAAGAAGTCCTGTAACATTAAATTGCAGGATGTGGTTATTGATAATGAGAAAATTGTTTGTGCTGTGTGGTTAAGAGATGAAGATTAGCTCGCGCAGCTCTTTACAGGCGCCAGCACACCAGTTTTTTTCTTTCTGAAGCAGTCGAGAGAATCCCGCAGCTCCTTATGCGCTGGTGGGGCCGTGTCAATGGGTGTTTCGATGTTCGCCTCTTGTGGGGTGCTGAACGCGGGTTCTTGAGAGCACTGTGTTCGACGTGAAGGCTTCGACCTGTCGCACGATACCTTTGAGGCCACCAGGTCTTTGGTAGATGGCCCCTGCTACCGGGGCGGAGGATCATCGCTAGTTGGAGCCTCCAAGGGGCGGACGGCGTTGACGCCGCATCACTACGCGTTGGCCGGACGGCCGCCGGAAGCCGTTGTGACGCTGCCATCTGACGCGCCACTTCGGCAGAGCTGTTCGCTGGCAGGTGCGACACCCCTCTTCGTGCTTCCTTGAATGAGAGGTTCCCCTTTATCGTAATCGCTGCGATTTATTTTGCTCTTCTCCAGGGTGTGCAGGACCACGAATGTGTGGCGTATTCGCCATCACAGTTTACACAGTGAAGAGCGTCTTCGCAGGATTCCTTTAGGTGTTGGTCTGCAGTGCATTTAGCACAGTTCAGTCGGTCTCCGCAGTTCTTGGAAGTGTGACCGAATCTTTGGCATCTGAAGCAACGGGGAGAGTTGGGGATGGCCGACCTTACTCGGTTTTCAGGTCGCTTACCTGGATGCTTTCTGATGGCGCAATGGAACCGAAATTTTAGGATTAAGTGCATAGTGTAGATTTCCTTCCCGTCATGCCTTATTTTGGTTCGTTTTACGTTGGTAGGGCTTTGGTTTTCCGTTCTTTGAGATGTTCAGTTGAGGTCAGCTCCATCAAGTCAACATCGCAATTCACACCGGGGATGGTGTTCATAGTGTTGTGTGAGGTCACTGAAACTGCTGTCCATCAAGTTCAAAGACGAGGTACCCACTTGCGAGTATTAATGTGGCATAGCCTGGGCCAATAGTTTCAGTTAGTCATTTAAAAACATGTAAAGGCGAGATCATTCTCGTTGTCTTTCCTGGTTTCTGAGAGTGAAAAACATAGTTGCCGAGAAGCTTTCGTTCTTTCGATCAAAAAAAAAATTAAATACTTCTCCGGTGCACCCTTGTTTATTATGGCGATAAGGGTGTTTAGGAAAAGAAACATTTGATTAGAAGTTTTCAGTTTTTGGCAGTTACGCCAGAGGCCCACTGTGGAGCCCAACACGGGGACGCCGCAGGTTTTACAGGAACAAGTCCTGGGGACGCCAACTGCACCATTCCGCTATAACCCAATATGTACAATCAAGGTTGGCTGTTTCACACAAAGTTAACACTTGCGGCCGGAAAGATCGGAAGTAAATGGAAATGAAGAGAAGAAAGGAATGTATAAGTGTCGAACAAAGACGAAGGTTGGAGCAAAAGGTAAAAATGCCATCTGCGTGAAGCAGAGGCCAAACAGGTGTGTTGCCTCCAGCAAGGGGCCTTAGAGGTCCGAAATCCCGGAATAGGCTCAACCGCCGGATCCCCTTTCCCCTGACATGGTTAAGTGAGATCATTAGACGGCTTAGACCGGCGAGACCGTCGCTGGTCTATGCCGCATTAGCTCTTGTCCGTGGTGTCGCAAAGCGTCAAACGCCTGCTTACGTAGACGACCTTGCGGGGACCTGTTCGTTTATCACCGCGTCCACGTTGGAGATTGTCCCAGCCAGTCTCACTTTGCGTTTTATGTTCTTTGTGGCTATGTTCATTAGTATACCGGCCGCATCGTGGCTGCTAAGCTTCGTTGTTTCCAGTGTTAGGTCTGCAACGCGACCGGCGTCGCTGATAACGCTGCCCGGGCGGTATTCCTATGGTGCATTGGGAGTTGCCGTGGTGTGATGGGATTCGCACAAACAAGCCGTACCCGCAAACAGTTACAACATCGTCGTCTAAGAAGTTAGGGCAACGCTGGACCTTGCTATTGCTGTCAGTGCACTACCTGTCTGATGAAGCCTTCATAAAAGTAATTGCAACATAACTTCAAAGGCAGGTTCTCCGTTTGTTTGTTTGCGTGCTCCTACATATTAATCGTCCAACAGAAGGTTGATATATTTTAATGGGAAACTTTATTACATGTCTCTCGATTAAATTAATATACCCTTACTCTAAAACTGACATGGTGTGATGGGAATCCTCCATCAGTTTTGTTGCTTCAGCCAGTCGTCGAAATCGCTGATGCAGCATTTTATAAAACTGCTCAAGTATTACCACAGCTGTTACAGTGAAGGAGTAACGTAGCGTGCACTAAACATTATCGAAGCATCCGCTACGAAGCAACGATAGAAGAGCTTCCACTTTATGATTCTAGCGCCAGGAAGTGAACGTTTTGGCGAGCGCGTGTCATGTATAAGATAGTCCGCAGTTGTTAATAATGTCACGTGTAGCTGGAGCCGAATACTATATACAATTTATTTACAGGGAAGGGAAGCTAACTGAAGGCCAAAATGGCAACGCTATATTGTCGCAGCCTAGTAGAAGACGGGAAAGCCGGCGTAGAGGACGTATGGAAGCACTTTAGCAGAGCAGTCAACGCGACGTCGTTGTCGTCTCTATTTTTCCACTCGCGCGCTACTTCAGCGTCGTTCTCATCGCCTGGCACATACCCGCAGTGACCATATACGATGTGGCAATATCAAGCGGGCCCACGTCGTCTTCTTCCTCCTCAGTGCAGCCTCACTGTGGCGGCCGTTCCGTAGCATCACCCCCGGCAGTAGAAGCACCGTCCCGGTGCTTAATCTACATATCCGCGGTGAAAGGTATCTGGTATCGCTTTAGTCTCGCCACGTGAACGATGTCACTTGCAGCCGACGATGACGCTGACAGGTCGACGGGGACGACTTCATACGTGACATCGGTCACTTGTCGCACCACACGGTATGGGCCAGTGTAGCGCGACAGCAGCTTTTCTGAAAGGCCCACACGTCGAATGGGTGACCAGAGAAGCAACAGAGAACCCGGTGTAAAGTGCACGTCGCGATGGTGGCAATCATAGAGGCGCCTCTGATGCTCCTGCGAGGTCTCCAGACGGGTGCGGGCGAGCTGGCGCGCGTGGTCGGCGTGTGCGATCGCGTAGCGGGCGTATTCAGTGGTTGAACGTGTGGCCGAGGGCAACAAAGTGTCTAAGGGCAACACGGGTTCTCGGCCATATAGGAGATAGAATGGTGAATAGCCGGCGGTGTCGTGACGTGATGAATTATACGCGAACGTCACATATGGTAAGTGTAGATCCCAGTCCTGGTGGTCGGTCGCAACGTACTTTGAAAGCATGTCGGTGATGGTGCGGTTGAAGCGCTCCGTGAGGCCGTTGGTCTGTGGGTGGTAGGACGTGCTGAACTCGTGCTTTGTCGAGCAGGAGCGGAGGATGTCCTCGACGACTGCCGACAGAAAGCTGCGGCCACGGTCAGTGAGTAATTGGCGCGGAGCACCATGCACTAAAATGATGTCATAGAGCAGAAAGTCAGCAAAGTCAGTAGCACAACTTGTCGGAAGGGCTCTGGTGATTGCGTACCGCATAGCATAATCAGTAGCGACGGCGACCCATTTATTTCCGCAGCACGAGAGAGGAAACGGTCCAAGAAGGTCTAGACCAACACGGAAAAAGGGTTCCGGTGGGATGTCGACCGGCTGGAGACATCCAGCTGGAGGTGTGGAGGGCTTCTTCCGGCGCTGACAGGGCTCACAAGCGGCAACGTAGCGCCGCACGGAGCGGGCGAGACCCGGCCAGAAGAAACGACGGCGTACACGGTCGTATGTGCGCGGGACGCCCAAGTGTCCAGCCAAGGGAGTGTCGTGAAGTTGTTGGAGGACAGTCGAACGCAGGTGTGATGGCATTACGAGCAGAAGGTCAAGGTCGTGTGGATCGAGATTGCGGCGCTATAATGTCCCCTCCTTAAGGAGAAACATCCGGGGAGAGGCGTCGCCAGGCGTTGACTCCAGATGATCGATGAGGGCTCGTAATGAAGGATCGCGGCGTTGCTCGTTGCCGATTTCAAGCAACTGGGAGACAGAGAAAACGCAAGCGATGGCGTCCGCATCAGTTGGTTCGTGAACGGGGTAGAGGGACTAACAATCGGCATCCTGGTGCAAGCGTCCCGTCTTATATACCACGGAGACAGTATATTCTTGCAGGCGTAATGCCCAGCGAGCGAGTCGTCGCGTGGGGTCCTTGAGTGCGGATAGCCAGCAGAGCGCGTGGTGATCAGTGATGGCACAGAAGGGGCGTCCGTACAAGTATGGACGAAACTTCGCAACATCCCACACAAGAGCGAGGCACTCGCGCTCTGTGATTGAATAATTGCGCTCAGCGGGTGATAGAAGTCGGCTGATATAGGCTATAACGCGGTCATGTCCACGCTGGCGTTGTGCTAACACTGCTCCTATGCCATGACCACTGGCATCAGTTCGAACTTTCGTTGAGGCAGACGGTCAAAGTGGGCCAGAATTGGAGGCGTGGTAAGGAGAGTAGTGAGTTGCGAAAAAGATGCGGCATGGTCAGGTCCCCAAGAAAATGGGGCGTCTTTCTTCCAGAGGTCGGTAAGGGGACGTGCGATAGTCGCAAAATCCTTCACAAAGCGTCGGAAATATGAGCACAGCCCTACGAAACTACGAACGTCCTTGGTAGACTGTGGAACAGGAAAGTTCGTAACGGCACGAATTTTGTCCGGATCAGGTCGCACGCCTCTGGCGTCCACGAGGTGTCCAAGGACGGTGATTTGGCGGCGAGCGAAGTTACATTTTATACCGCCTAGGTGTTTTAAACGAAACCCCCATTTTCGGTCCGTTTAGGGGCTTGGTGCGAAATGCCTACAAAGATTACCCGATTACGTTGGAAAAGGAAAAGCAGCAGAAATTTCAAATTAAGGTATAAAAGTGGGTCTGGCTTTTAGGAGATGGGCACGGGAAGTTTGAAGTGTGTTGTGTACTTCCGTGCTTCGAAAACATTCGGCAAATACTGACCTTCTCCAAATTTTCCTGCTTTATACGAGATGCGAATTCGGTTTTATTGGTCTCTTCCGTGAAATATGCCAGGCTCTTTGTTCATGCTTCGTTTAAGTAGCAAGCATACAATGAGTTACGAGGAACAAATCATCACTCCGCGTAGGTTTATTATAGTCTTTGTATAAAATTACTTCAAGCGTTTCAGAGGGCCATGCTGCCATTATCCGCTATGTTGGCCAGAGTCCCACCGTATTTTTGCGATTCGAAGCACCCCCCCTCAATTTTCTCGAAAAAATTGGGAAAAAAGTTTGCATGCGAATCTAAGCACCCCCCTATTTGTTAGGAAGCGCGCGTAGCCAAGGCCACCTAGCGCGCTTGCTCACTCTGTCATCGAGCCAGAGCCGTCGGAGTCCCGACGTGGCACGGCGTCCGCGGCGCGAGTACGCCGTACAGCCGGAGTGTACGGATCTGTACGGACTGTACAGCCGGACTGTACTGTATGGCGAAAGCTACAGAAAGCGTCCCCATCAACCATCGCAAAGTGGATTTCGGACGCTTGGAAGCGGGCCCAAGTGGACGTTGTGGTCAAATCATTTAAGAACTGCTCGATCACAAACCACTTCGACGGAACGGAAGACGACCTGCTGTGGGATACCGAGAGCGGCGGTTCAAGCGATGCGACGAACTCGAGTGGCAGTGATAGTAATTGAGCATCCGACACAAGCGGTGGGTTCAGTGTGTGCATTGATTTTCTTGATTAATGTTTGCAAAATAAAATGATTTCTCGCACCCGTCTCGTCGTGATGTCGCAGCGAAAAGAGGAAGGGGGGAGGGGGGGTCATTCTAGATTTTTCGAATCTAAGCACCCCCCTCACTTTGGGCATCGCGATTGTGAAAAAAAGGGGGTGCTTAGAATCGAGTAAATACGGTATAAAGAAACTGCAAAATTTGTCTCCAGGTAATAAAGGAGATCAGTGCAAAGCTATAGACGCGGGTGCACATCACACCAATCACATAAAGCGGTGGCGTCATCCGTGGGCAGCACCTCGATGTAGCGCATATGGCCGTCAGTTGCATAAGTTACAGCTATGTTATGCCCACCGGCAAAAGTATGTACTATTGAAGGATCACAGCATATCCTGTACGCTGATTACATCGCACTGTGGGTTAGGGCGGCCGCAGCCATACATAAGGTTTAAACGTGTGTGGTTATAGAGGGCTGCGTTGTGCACCGAAGAAATGAGGGTTGCTGTTCTACCACCCGACGCGTAGGGGCACCAAGATGTCCACGGACAAATCAAACTTTATACTTACCGAAGATAGCAGCAGAATACACGTGGTCGAGAGCATCAGAGTCCTAGGACTTCGGGTGCCCGATAACGGATCTAACGGGGAAACCATCAAAATGCTAGAAAACAGCTGCGAAAGAACAATGAGGCTCATCTCGACGATACCCAATCATCATTCTGGTAAGAAGTCTGGTCAACTTGTTGCGCCTAAAATCACAGTCATCTATCGACAGCTTTACGACAAGTTATATGACTTCTTATACGCACGGTAAACGAGACATTCCTAGCCTTAAACACCAACACACTGAGAGAACTCATACAGTTCTCTCAGTGTGTTGTGCCCAAAGGATAGCGCAATACGAGACTGACAAGAAGTGCTACTGGTAATAACATACTCATAAAACTCGACATGATCTACGCAGCACAGCCTCGCACAAAAGCAAGCTTTTCCATCATGTACTGAAGCCCCTATACCCCCTATACTTAGAAACATTCATACTGAACACAAAGAAAGACCGGAGTAAGCTGCCCAAGCTACGGAGAAAGCAAATAGCCCATCACAACATGTCCACCGCGGATGTAGAGCCGCTCTATTCAAACTGACAACACCGAACCAGCTGATGAATTGGCCATTTCATTAGCAACAGCTTCAACACAAGCAAAATACATAATCGCCTACTCCAATGTCACCGTTCCCGCATAGAAGCCCTATAGCTTGTTGTAAGGCCGTCGATAGATGCCTTCAATTTTGACCTTCTGGGGGACTTGAAGCTTTAAATGGTAGTTAACGTACATTCTGCGGCTAATAACGAAATCGTGTGCTATTGCGACTCGGGGTGGAGTTCTATAGACGGATTTTTAGAGCAGACGACGAGGAGCCAGAAAGCTTTGTATAATATGTACATATAGCGTATCATAGCGGGCAAGCAGTGGTGCCGAACCGTGTACCAGACTGACGGGACGGCTAGTGGCCACTCATTCTTCTAACAATGAGCCGGAATTCTGCTTTAAATCCCTCTGGCGTCCCATCGTCGGCAGGAACGAGGATAGACCGGTGCTGACGCCAACCCCGTCGCGTTGCTCTTTAGTCGCGGGAGTTGTCCAAGCTGCATGCCAACGATCTTCACTGACAGCCTTCAATTTTGAAGGCTGTCAGCGGTTTCGTCGTGATGCTCTGTGACACCTGATTCCTCAGTTCAACCCACAGAAAAGATTCGGCAGTTTCGTGGAACTTTCCAGCTTGTCAGTCGCAAGGACAACCACTTCAGAATAAGAAGTGGGGAGGTGGGAGCACCCGTTGCCTCGCCGATAGGCACGCACTGTGGTACGACAGTGCTAGGCGTACCAAGTTGGCCTCCTTCATGCCGGAGTGACGACTGGCTATCCTCGAGATGAGCCTCATTGTTGGTTGAGCGCTGTTTTACAGTATTTTGATGCTTTCACGGTTACGCCCATTGTGCGGTACGCGAAGTCCTGCGAGTTTCATACTCTCGACCATGGGTTTTCGGCTGTCAGCCGCCTCCGTTAAGGGAACGCTTCATTTGTCATTGGACCTCTTGCAGGCACCAAGCGTCCGGTGGTATAGAGAGAGCTCCCCTGTCTGCGGTGAACTTTGCATCCGTCTACTCCTCACATACTTGTCGCCCTTATGTATGCCTGCCAGTAGCGTTTGTTCTGCCTTAGCATCGTTGCCACCTGTTACCCACAATGTAGTGCCATCACTTTACAAGATAAGCTGTGACCTTTCAATGGTATTTAGTTCTGCCAGTTGGCCTAACATAGCTATATTCAACAGATGGGAAGACGGATCTCCTACGGCGTGCCCCTGCTACCGAGTTCTGCGTATTCCAACCTAATGTCGCCTTTCCTGATTTGCGCGATGCAGTACGAGTCAAATTCCTCAACGTACGCACAGGCTCGTTGTCCCGCTCCTAACCTTGGTTGGTTCTCTCAAATTGCTTCGTGTAGTATGTTGTCAAGAGCCTTCATGAGATCCAGCCCAAGGATAGTTTTGGTATCTGCTGTGTGAGATCCCACGTCTATTGTATGGACAGTTTAGGCCTGAACCGAATCATATTCGCTTTTGTATTTCTTGTAACATGTCTTATTCCGTGCCTGAGTATGAACTATATTACTCAGATTATGTCTCTGCGCGGTTTTTCTATTCTCCGGGTTGAGAAGATATCGTAGAAAGTTCCGCGTTGTAGCTTGCGCGACCTTTTATCTCGGCACATGTTGCAATTTCCTAATTCTAGACAGTGAGGTTGCGATGCGGATCCAGTATGAAGAAAATCTGTGGATGAAGGCACTCTCGAGCATTAGTTCCCGAATTTTGCGGACAAATACATTGTGGTTCCAGTACTTTGGAACGACAGTGGACATTTACTGCAATCTTGATGGCGCACGTCCCGTAAAGCGTGTCATCCACAAACTTCTTTTCAAGTAGATATGCCTTGCAGTGTCACCCGCTAGAATTTGTAACTTACGCTATGTGCCGTAAGGCAACTAATTAAAAACTTCATTAGTTATATTTTAGTAATTTGTCCGTCATGCGTTTCAATTTCTTGGGGAAGTCCACGTCTTCGAGGGGACCACCTCATGGAATAGAATTGTGCTACCTGATACAGGCAATACAAAAAAGAAACTTAAAGGATTCGTCGAAACACTCTATATATCTTGCCTACAGAAGCATCCGCACGGATCACTACACCAACGTCGACAACCATGGCGATAGATTAGCCTGGAGTCTCAATGTATTTGCTATGGCAACAAACAGAAAACAAGAATAAAATATAAACGAGCTCAAGACACCGAAACACAAGTCAGGGGTACACAACATTTTGAAGTCTGTAGGATGTTTGGCTGTAGTTTGTTCGGCGAATGTTCACTGTGCTGAGAGGTAGAACGGTCGGGTAAATTGATGTCATGCGAACCGGAGAGGAGAGGAATGGAATATGGGCATCGGTTCCGTCCGTATGGCGTGTTTTCACTCAGCAAAGGGATCAATACACATCTGGTGTCAGTACATATTGGCTGTATCACCGACAGCATAGTTGAGTGCCTGGAGCACTCAGCTATAACACATGTGCACAGTGTTCACACAAGCACTTTCACGTACGCATATTTCCAGCCTCTATATTTACACACAAGCATGACCACAGAAAGCGCGAAGTGCCCGTGGGAGGAGGTAAAAAATGAAAAAATAAGGAAGAACTGTGCAGGGAACACAATTCACAATAAGGTAATGTCAACCGCACCATGCAGAGGAGGGAATTATTGTGATTGGTCGTTGCCTTCCTATTTTTGATCAAGCATTGTATTTGTAGAACGAAAAAAAAATTGATTTATAAGAGAAATAAGAAAATGGGAAGAACACTTCACACGGTATAGATATTGCGTCAGTCAGGATTAGCTGTCCTTGTCAACAAATGCGTGTGATTTTCTATCGTGAAGTAGATGCCGCGTGCGGCGTAATATTTTTTCTTCTTCTGTGGACTGAGTTTTTTCGTACCTGGTTTCTGTTGCATTTTCCTGTATATTTGGCACAAAGGGCATTTATACGTATACACGGGCAGGCAAGTAAATTTAAGGTTCAGCGCTGTGCGTGTTCATTCGGTCGCTCCTGCAATTGCGCTGGTAGAACATCGTTATGATTATATCGCCATCCTCTTCAGTGAGAAAACTTGAAACACACAGCCCTGGAAAAAGTGCTGCAGGTGCGCGCGTTCATTATGCCATTGTTGTCTTCTAACGCGGCATGAAGCGTCGGTCTGTTAACCCTGTGACCAGAAGTTGATGGCGTTTACTTGCATTCACGGTAGTTTCCACCACCGCAGAAACGCAGTGGCTGTCGCATTTCTCTTCCGAGCCCGTGGTCGCGGGTTCGATTCCCCGCAGCGCTGACCGCACTTCTACAGAGACGAAATGCAAAAGCTCTCGTGCACTTAGACCGAGGGGCACGGTAAGGAAGTCCGTGTGGCCAAAAATAAACACGGAATCCACCCGTGCGGTGCGGTGTCTCTCTTAGCCTCGGTGAATTTTCGGGCCTTAAACCTCATGAATGAACCAGATCACTATGACTTTAAGAAGTTGAAACGGTCAGCGCTTTTCGTAGTCTCGATCTTGTGTATGATGCCCCCCCCCCCCCCCTCTTAGTGACCAAGGAGTGTCGCTCACTTGAAACTTCCTCACTGTGCGGAGATATGGCGCCACGAGGCGTCAGATCAGAATAAAAAAAATTCCGCGTCCGTTGAACTCTAGCCAAAGACGACGCTTGCGCTCAATAGGAATTAAGCCGTCCACAGATGCACAGAAATAACAGTTGCCGTTACCCATCCGTGGGCCGCGACCTACGACGCAGTGAATGTTTCTATTAGAAGCAGTTACCGTGTGTTTGGTCATATTGCATTACTTTTCGAGTAAAAATGTGTCGCCTACTTATATAAAAATATAAACAGATGGCTGACACTGTTTGTACGAAGTGATGGTGGTATGTCGAAAAGTGCGGTAATTCCCATGAAATGATGTCATTATGGCTTCTAACTAATGTGAAGTGAGCACCGAAGTTCATATCAATCGAAAATTAAAGATTTGACAACATGTAGCTCTGCTGCGAGGTCCAGCGTTACAGCAAGTATCACATGAGGCCCAGCACTGCACTCAAGCGTGATGCGGTCCCTGCAAGTGTTGGTATCGGCGATTACAATTTCCAACCTAAGAGATAACCAAAATATGTAAGGCTGTGAAACTCCTGACGTTGTTTACGGCAAGGCGCTACGCTCGCCTAAACAAACTTGGAGATCTACACCGTTTATAAGAAATACTAGGTTCAGTGCATTTTGTGATGGCAATTGCAGCCTGCTGGATAAAGAAAGAAGAGGACGCAGAAACCCAGCGTGTAAATACGTGGCGCTTATTTTAATGACCGATAGGCAATTGCACTTCAACCAGGGGCGCAGCCGGAGGGGTGGGGGCTTATGGGGCTTCAGCCCCCCCCCCCCCCCCCCCCGAAATTTTTTAGTGCTGTCCCTACGCCGCCGGCCAAAACGATCCCCGACGCCGGAAATCATGCTCGATTTTGTCTGGAATGTCCTTTTCACGCTTTAAAACATTTTAGCGCGAAAATTACGAAATCGGGCTGGATTTCGCGGCAACGCCCAGGCACCGGGAGTCACATATCGTAACGCAAGGAGTTCCATCCGAGCACAAAGTTCCAAAGGCGTGGTGGGCGGGCTCGTCGCGGCATCTCGATGAGGCCGCGGAATCGGGAGCGCTTGGATTTCAATTATGACACTTTATGGGTATAAAGTTCTAATAAACTTTTGATGCGAAAGGTGCATTGATATTTTCAAAGTCGTGCTTTAGATTTTGAATACCGGAACTTTGTAGGCTTAATGTTGTTATAAACATTTGACGCCAAAGGTGCATTGACTTTTCTAAAGTCTTAGATCGGAACATACAACGGGACAAGCCAAATCAGCACACTATTAGACAAGTTGACAAAGCACGCAGCGAGATACGATGAAGCGAAGCGTTGGGTTGTTTCATTTGTGCCGTCATAAAAAAACAACATTTTCTTTCACCTACACCAAAGCATCCATGCCAAGAAACTAAAGCCAGCCAGGGTAACTACGTTCTTATTCATTATTTCTTTGACTTTTATTCGTGAGGATACATTGAGCCTCTTAATTTTTTTTTATTCTCGCTACTCTACCCGCGGGTTGCCAGAGCTAGCCAGAGCGCATGCGTTTTTCTTGTGTTGCCGCAAAACCCCCCCGCGGCGTACTTCGGTGCGCGTGTGATTTTCTCTGGCCGAGTGAATTTTCGCCTGGCACAGTTTTGGACGCCTTCTGGCTAGCAGACCAGAAAAAGAAACAATGTTCGCTCACCGCCGTCAATGTGAAGATTTCACGGATTACACCATGCTCGCTCGAGCGCAACCTCTCTGGAAAGACTTGTCTCGCCGGTGTAAAATACCGAGCTCTATGCGTATGGTTCTCGGTGGACCAAGCGTCTCACGTTTTCTTCGATATTCATTCGGTAGCCACATTAGGTGCCCAAGTAGGCATTGGATTGTGGCCAACATACTCTCCTTTGCGTTTTTTTTTCATTTCGGGGCCCCCGCCCCACAATAAGAAAGAAAAAATACATTGTTGCGGCGCAGCGAATTGTCGCATGGTGAGAGTTTGTTACTTCTTTTGCGGAAAGTAATCAGCCACGGCACGCTTCGGTTGCCGGATACTATTGTTATTATTGTGATAGCAATTATATGAAGGCTCCAGGCGCATTCCTGCTGTCGCCGTCGCCCTCATGTTTCGTATGATGTCTCAGGGCAATAACGTCGTGACCGCGCGCCGCATGCTGTATGTGCGAATGAAAGAGTAAGGGGGGGTGGAATGGGTGAGCCGACGATGGTGGCTGAGTCTTGCGTGCGCACAGGAGAAAAGCGGGGAGCAAGTGCGCCGCCTTCCGTCGCACGCGATACATCGGATGGAGTGGATGGAATGGGGGCGGGATCCAGGATTCTGTGAATCTGTGACTGCGCTACATGTTTGTTTGCCGTGTTTGACACATTATATACAGTGACTTTTTCTTAGATACGTAGATTTATTGGAGACTTATACGTATGTTTAAATATCTCGTTGCGAGGTTTTATGTATACGTGCAGCGAAATTTCTTTCCAGTGACACTTTTTTGCCCTTTATCAAACATTTGTATATTGCATTGTATCTTCGCAGTTCTAATGAACGAGGGCGAGTTAAACGAAAGTGAGCCTACCCACCCCACGCAATAATGGTTCGGTTCATTATCTGCGAGGCGTGCGCGTTGCACACAGGCATCTTTCATTTACAAAAGTGACATGCAGATGGGAGGGTAGATGTTCTTTAATGCTCTCATACACTGGATTGAACATGGTTGCGTGACGTAATGGACACTTCAGAAGTTGAGCAGCGGGGTGACGTGAACATTTTGACAGCTGAAGGTGTTCCCCAAAAGGAAATTATTTGTCGTACGGCTGCCGTGTACGTTGAACATTGCATTTCATTGGCCACTGTGAAGCATTGGACCAAACGGTTGAAAAAGGACGTGAAAGCTGCAATGACGATCCAAGACCGGGTCAAACCCATCGTGCAATCACCCCAAACACAAGTGCAAAAGTTGATGAGCTGATGAGACAAGATTGGATGATCAGCATGGATCAGCATCGATGAAACGGCCGAGTGTGTGAACATCTGTTACGGTTCGGTTCATGCCATAATTCATGAACATCTCGGTTATCGGCTTTTGTTTGCGCAATGGATGCCCAAGATTTTGAACCACCGCCAGAAGACGGAGAAGTTCGGCGCTGCCTTGACTTATCTGATCCGATATCACAATGAGGGTGACGACTTCTTGTCTGCAATTGTGATCGGGGACGAACCATGGTGCCACTACTACGAGCCTGAAACACGACGGTAAGGGTTACAGTGGAAACATTCGAATTCGCCGCCCCAAAGAAAGCAAGGGCCGTCATTTCCGCCGGAAAGGTGTTGTTTACTATTTTTTTTCGATCGTCAGGGGCCATTACTGATAGAATTTTCTGAAGCTGGAGAGACTATCAATCGTTTCCGATATTGTGAAACGTTGGATCGGCTGCCTGTCGCAATCAAGAACAAACGACGTGGAAAATTGACTAATGGGGTCATCTTGTTCCACGACCTGGCTATGGTGTTGGGCTACTGAGCACGAGGTCGCGGAATCAAATCCCGGCCACGGCCGCCGCATTTCGATGTGGACGAAATGCGAAAACACCCGTGTACTTAGATTTAGGTGCACGTTAAAGAACCCCAGGTGGTCGAAATTTCCGGAGTCCTCCACTACGGCATGCTTCATAATCAGAAAGCGGTTTTGGCACGTAAATCCCAATAATTAATTTTTAATTGTTTCACGACAATTCCCGTCCCCCCGTCGCTGATGTGGTTAATACAAAACTGGCAAAGTGGGAAACGCTGCAACATCCGGCATACAGCTAAGACCTGTCGCCTTGCGACTTCCACGTTTTGGGGCAAATGAAAGAAGAGCTTAAGGGAAGCAGATTCGTGTCGGACGATGACGTGAAAGAGTCAATTGCAGATTTGTAGAAGCAGCCACCTAAGGAGTTTTATGAGACGGGAATCACCTGACTCGTTAGTCAATGGGATAAATGTCTAAATGCTCATGAAGATTACTTTTAAATTAGGTACCCCGTTTGTCATATATTTGCATTGGCTCACTTTCATTTGACTCGCCCTCGTGTATCTTGCAGAACAGCTTTATATAGGTGCTCTCGGTTGGGACAATAATTTCGGTGCAATTACTCAGGATACACGACCGGTGACATCTGCTCCTGCGTAATACAATGGAACAAATGACAGCGTCATTGAGATTTTTCGCTGGCCGTTGCATATGTACAAAAACGTAAACAAGGTTGTTGAATGACAAAGTTCCATTAACATATTTGTCGTCAACATGTTCACTTCATGGCCTTTACATTTTTCATATCAGTGGCATGCACTGCTTTGCTGGTTTCGTAGTGATATAGTTCTAAGAATCGTGTCATATTTTCTTTACTTATTAAATAGACAGAAACATGGTAGCATTGATATCAGTTATGTTGAGCACAATTTCTGGCCCATACGAGTATACTTTTTTATTAAAAAATACATATATTACTTGTTTTGACAGTGCGTAGCGTTCAAGAATTCGTTTGCAGCATCTTTGGCAATGGCAGTGCAGTTATTATTGATGTATTTGATCTCTCGACAAATTGTTTAAGAGTATGTGTTGGTGGGCTAGTTGGTTAAGCATGATTACAAAGACGGCGCCGAATAAAACAACACACGAAGAAGGGACATGAGACCGCACGTAGGCGCACTAACAACTGATGTTTGCTTTCTTGACATAGTAATATATAGCTGCTGTCAAGGATCAAAACAACAAGAATTCGACACCTAAAAGTTATTCTGTATCTTGGCTTCCTTGTGCGATGCAGATGACTGCCCTGTTTATTCTTGTTGATTTGATCCTGGACAGCAGCTATATATTACTATGTCAAGAAAGAAAACACTCAGTTGTTAGTGCGCCTGCGTGCTCTGCGCCTGCGTGCCCTTCTTCGTATGTTGTTTTATTCGGCGCCGTCTTTGTAATCATGTTTAAGAGGAAGCTTTAGCTCGGGCCCAACTCCGACGCGGCCCATTCAAATAAATGTAAAACGCAGAAACGCTTTTCTGAGATAGCCCCTGAATCACTTTTAATGGAATTTGTTGAATTTGAGAAAGTTAACTTCTAGTATCTGTTGGAAGCGGAAGTTCGATTTAGGGCCTGAATTTCGTTTAGAATATTTTGAAAAACTTGAAAGTGCGAAAAAAATAGAAGCACGACGTTTACAAACGAAAAGCTCCTCATCAAAAACATATCGCGGTTCATCAAACGGCATCTATTATAAAAGTCAAAGCGGACAAATTCGGTATGTCAATTTGTATCTTACATGAATTAGTTACGTGGTGCACAAGGGTTCTGCAAAAGCCGTATTTCGATAAAGCTAGATTATTTGACATTCATTAGTAACATGTCAGTTTCGTCCTCTGTAGATGTACTATTAGATGCGATCCACAGAATTGTGATATTATTTTTCATTGTTGAGTTACAGAGTTTTAAACGTGATAGTTTCGTTTTCTGAAAATTTGAGATTTGTGCCAATTTTTAATAAAAAATTGACAACCGAAATGAAAAATTTGAAACCAGAGAACAGTAGAATTTAAGTGTTTGTTTTAAATGCTACAAACCTCATCAAGTTTCGTGCAGCGGTTGCCGAGAAAAACTAATACACCTTCTACATGTATTTAGATAGGAGCATCCGACATAAAGGTTCCTCTTGAGGAGGAGGCCAAGCTGCAACGTGAGCCCCCCCCCCCTTTCCCCCCCCCCCCGCCCCCGCCCCGAACGAAATTTCTGGCTACGCCATTGACTTCAACGTAACAATTCTCCTCAAAAAATAACCTTCGTTAGTGATCTACTGTGGTGGAAAACCGCGAAAACAAGACGTATAATGTTTGTCTGCCAAGGCCAGTCGTATCAGCTGGTGTGCTGAGAAACGCAGTACGGTAATTTAACTAACAAGTGATCATTAGTAGTACCTGTATATAGAGCATATCGTACTTGATAGATGTCACTGCTGAACACTGATATGGAGCCGTTCCTTTAATAATGCTTACTGCACACTACGTCACTCTTCCGCCGCAACGACTATGGCGACACGAGCATTTTTGTCAAATGCTGCATCAGCAATTCAGCGAATGTCTCAAAGAGCGAAACTGAAGGCGATTTCTACCAAACCTTGTGGCTTTTAGTGTAATGGTGTATTCGTTTCATCGAGAAACGTTTAATTCGCGTAAAATATATCAGCCTTCTGTTACACGGTTAATATGTACGGCCGCACAAACAACAAAACGGACAATGTTCCCTTAATTTTGCGGTCCAGTTGTTTTCATGGGAGTTTCGCCGGACGTGTGGATCACTGACACCAATAGTAAGGTCTAGAGTAGCGCTAGAATTCCTTAAACGATGTTGTAACTGTATTTGCGGGTCGGACATGTCGGGGAAAAGCAGCACGCGTGGCAACCGCTGTTGGCAGAAGGCACAGAACCCAGGCAGCTACCAGCTTCCTGAGCGCCGCCACCTGCATTGCAAGCGTCGCACTAGAAACTAGGAAGCTTGCCATAAAGAATGTGGCTGGTATACTAAAAAACATGGCCACAAAGGACATAAAACGTAAAGTTAGAGTCACTGGGACAATCTCCTAGGTAGAGACAGGGGTAAAGGAATAGGCCACGAATGAACTAATTATCAAAAATGAAACCGGGAGAAAAACACCACTAGAGGAGCAGCTCTGTTCGAATCAAGCTCATAATGCCTTAGAACGCGCTGTTGTAAAGCGAGATATAACAAGAAAGAAGAAGGATGCACTTGCTGCGGTAAAGCTAGGGAAATGATTAAACATGTTATATTACACTGCGAAGATATTTACCCACTTCTAGGTTTAGGCTTGGCTGGCATCCTTGCAGGGCTGATTTCCAGGGATAACAGGGGGAAAGTAAAGGTATTGAGAAAAAAAATATTGACAATATAGTCAAAATATTGAAAATAATATAAATATTCAAGATATTGAAAAATATTGCACTAATAAAAGTCAAACTGACGTAATGTTTTTCCACTTTCGTGAAGCCTTTGATATTATTTCTCGCAATAAACTGTTTTATTAATGATAATTGCTGCTTCAAAACTCTCACCTAATATACTGTATTTATTCATAAATCACTAACCGCCAACGATTTTTATATCTAGACCTGCATCGCTTGGTTAAAGTTTCAGTGTCCTCAGGTTTCCCCATTGCGCTCGGTACTTGGACCCCAAATTTCTTTCTTATCTATATAAACATTATTGTTGACGACATCCTAGCTAAAATTAAACTATGCGCATATGACTGTGTTTTATATTCCTAGGTTAAAAGCACATCTGACAAGCCGCTCTTAAATCAAGCGTTTCAAATTCGCGTCATGGTGTGAAAATTGGCAATTGTTTTCACTCTTTAAAAAACAGTAACAATGAAAATTACTCGAGAGAAACTCCCCTCATTTATCTAAACAGCATAAAGAACAATTTTATCGCCGAAGAGACAGAGTAACAAGTAATCTTGGATAGAATAAACACTCGACCAAGTCACAGCTAAGAAAGAAATTAAACTATTTATCCTTTGCAGGGCACTGAAACTATCCGCCTCCACAATCCGTCTTCTCGCGTATGTGTCGGTTTGCCTAGGTTAGATTATGCCGTTATTATCTTCGATCCATTCAAAAGAACTAATATGGAAAAGGTGAAAATTATTCAAAGAAGAGCAGTTCGGAATTATATAAAATCTTTATGGTTGCACATTGATAACAGACTTCTCAACCAGAGCTAACCTGAAATCGCTATTTACTAGAAAACTTCCTTCACGTATAATATTTCTATATCCAATACTGTTGAATAACGGGAAAATCAGACATCCACCCGTTCGTAGCCATTGCTACAAAGGAAACCCAATACTATTATATCAAACGGGGCATGTTAAGGTCGATGCATCTTCAATTATTCCATTTTCCTCCACTTATAACGCAAGTCAACGCCATAATTGACAATTAACACCGCATCAAATACGTAATAATTGTTTAAATATCCTTTTTTCCCAGTAACCACCTGGGATTAGCACCTATTAACAAATGACCAAGTGTCGCAGCCATCAGTGGGAAAGTTTCTCACGTTTCTGCACATAAGCCTCGTTCTGCATATGTATTATGTTTCTGTGCTTCACGAACCTAGTCTTTATGTACATTGCTTTCTATGAACCAAAGGTTTATGCATATATATATATGTGTGTGTGTGTGTGTGTGTGTGTGTTTGTCTGTGCCTTTATTTATGTCGCATGTGTGTGAGGCGTATGTATTCCACTGTATACTTTTTTTCTTATTTTCTTCTTTTGTCCACAAATATTGTTGCAGCATATCATTTATGAAACCCGACCTAATGTTAGAGTCGTCTTAGCGTCTTATTGTCTTACAATTTGTTTAGCGATAGTTTCGATCAAACTACAGTTACAGCCGTTTTCTGTAACCACACTCCCTCCTTATACAGCGATGCATTGACAGCACACGGAAATTCTCAAACATTTGCAACTTCACTGTGTACTAATTATGACATGTAAATGAGACTCGGCGGAATGGTGGACATATCAAAGTGGCCAGTTTCAGAATATATTTTTTTCCCATGGGGCCTACATTAAATTGAGTGCTAGAGAGCATTCGCGAGAAAGAAGAGACGAAAATGTTTTCGCGTTGACGCGACGCGTAGGTGGACAGACATCGACCGCCGCAAGAGCGTAGTTATATGCAGCTTCATTGTAATATCCAAGCATCAAATTGCTGTCTATCTAAATGTATGCAAGCGGTAATGAGGAAGGCTTGCCAGTAAGTTAGTTTCTGAACCAATAAGATAATTTATTACCAGATCTCTAACTATGATAGGAATGAGAGTTCAGGATTTTGCAAATATGCAAAATTCAGGTACTCAGTATATCTTTCGTACAGTCCTGAAAGTGTCCATGGGGATTTTCGAGATTTCGTACCACTGCCTAAGCTGCGCAAGCTAAGTGTTTTTCTTAATTCATGTGTGAGTTTTTCATTGTACATTTGTACATTTCTGTAATACTTGAAAATACAGGGCTCTGTCATTAGAACTGTTACGGATAAGATAGGCATAAACAAAAGCAAATCAGGTTTAAGTCAAAATGGATATAACCGGTAGTGAGAGCACAATGTCGCGACTCCTAAAACCTTTCTTCGTGCATATTTGACGTTAGTCTTTAGTTGACTCAACCTCTTAGGGAACAAAGAAGAGTGGCCATCAAGAAAAATGTAAGCTCGATCATCAAAAAAAGGGCATATGACATACCTTTGAATTCCAATATGTTTGATATTCGCTTAAAATACGATGAACAGATTATGACCCTTACGCTTCCTTATGCAGCAAGCGCCTGCAGATTAACAGAGGCTTAAAAGCATCAAGACTTCCCATGGGCTTTAGATTTATTCAATATGTATCTCTCTGTTACATCGTAGCTATCACAGGAATCTCTATTCGAGCGTGAATATAGTTCTGGTAAAATATCAGTGTGCGAGCATTTGTTGTGTTTGCTAATCCCAGATTGGTGTAAACATAATCAGGAAAAGTGCATTGCGCTGCCTCTCTTTCGTTTCTTAAATTCTCCTTTAGGACACTCAATACGTCCTATGAGGGTACTTATTATTGCCTCGTTTGAAGAAGTAGGCATTTAGTAATATTTAATCCTAAATGTGTAACCACCCCAGCATTATGGTGCTGTGCGAGATCACAAAGCTTGCCACAAATCTGGCGAGTTCGCACGCTTGTATTCGTTATTTCAACACAACAACAACACTGGGAATCAAGAAGCAAAGCAAATGCACAACCCGTCTTTTCGATGCACATCGACTGGTTGACTTGGCTTACGGATCAACGTGCTGGCTGCGCACGTGATCACACAAATAGTAACTTACGACGTCATGCAACGTTGCCTGCTCTACGGCCATAGAATCCGGAGTAAGCTGCGGTAATTTTGACGTCATCACATTCGGTACGCCGGGCTCGGCAGTCGAAGTTTCTGTCCAAGTAGCATGCGTCATTAAGCAACGTCTAGGAGACGGTGGCTTTCTTCGTCGAGGAGCGCTCACGCCGAGAGCGAGCCTGACGTGGCGTCCCGGCGATGCTGTACCTCTTCACCACTGCGTAAGAACAATGTATTTTCTTACACCGTGCTCATCACTCACGCAACACCTCGAGTGCTAACGCGGCTGAAGGTGTTGCCTTTCGTCCGCTGTCCTCCATCGGTTCGCAGCTCGTGACGCGGCGTCGCAGCCAACTGAAATGCCGGTTTAGGAGCCGTTTCGCTGCTGCAGACGAGGCAGCAGCTTTTTCGCTCAGTGTGCCATTCGGCGCTTTCGTGTCATAATTACTAGTTTTGCCCCTAGGCGAAGCACTGTCAGCGATAGCGAGGGTTAGCGTTGCGTTTGAGCCGCTCTGATGGCGTTCGGACATAACAACGTTGCGACGTGGCACGACCCAGCACGCAAGCCGACTCTTGCCGCGTAGAAGAGACAGTGTCCTGGCAGCCACCAAGCATCTCATCACACTCACGTTTTAGGGTGCGTTGAATCCAGTGAGGTCACTTGAGTTCCCGGCCGGTGTGTCAACCTCCGTCCCCATTGCTCTCTTCTCTTTCTGTTGCCACTGCGTTCCATTTCTTAACGCATATTATGTGTAGTGCTTGTCAAATAATTTAAAACGACAAGGCCCCATTTTCGCAGGTAATTCTGCTGTTCCATCTGTGACAGATTAAAAAGCAAGAGCTCCGACAATATGGCGGCAGTTTGCCATGTCACAATTTGCAACCGTTCGAGAAATTGAGAAGATAGACACTGCAATATATATGAGCCCACTGTTAGCGGCTGAAGTATTATACGATAAAGTGAAATTAAGTAGACGACGTCGTCCGCGTTATCAACAATGCTTGCAAGAAAATACAGTTACACTTCGTTTTGGCCAGAAACATTTTCTTTTCGTAAATGATCTTCGAATATAAAACAGTGACCGAACACTTTGAACTGAACTTAGAACACTTGGGGCACATTTCCATTTATACAATATTTTCCTTTATGCATTAGCAAACATTAAATCGACCTCTTTTCGGGCCTGTGGGAATAGATTGGATATAGTTTCAGAGGTTTAGTAACGAGCGTAACCTTCAAACATGCTCTATACACACGGAAGCACAATGTTTAGTAGAGGAGGCCATCATTTAGCGACAGAGTGAGCGAATAGAAATAGAACATACATCCGGCTGTCAACGACACCTCTTCGCGAAAATGGAAGAGAAGCGGGTTTATCGCTTGTAGTTCTTCTACCCTCCCTCCCCCCCTCCCCCTTGATGATTTTCTTTATCAGAAGCAGGCCAGCGGAGCGTATTTTGGAACGAGCAGATTAAGAACGGGAACCTCGAACCCACGACACGTTCATTTGCTCATCATTAGGTGATTGGGCAATCGTTGTAATAGCAATCAGAGAATATTAATAAGCTGCAAGAGTCGAGACATCTTCGTTTTCGAAAAGGCGCATATAAAAGAACGAATCTGGAGGATAGTGTGAGAGGTGCTGCTATTAAAAAAAAAATAAAAGACCACAAAAGCACAGCATATAAAAACGTCACATTCCAGGTGCATACATTGATGTGCAATTGTACTTCAACGAAATAGATTTTCTCAAACAATATATATTCGTGAGTGACCTTGTGTTCTTAGGAAACGGTCAGAACTGGCATATCATGAAGGTATTTTGCACTTGTCTTCATGTAAGTAGATTTGCCTTAAGGCCAGGAACGATAGAATATTAACTGTCCATTATTTATTACGGAGCACATGTTCGCACAAATGTTCAAGTCCTCGTGCCGTATCGCTCCGAGTTTGAATTTGTTCTACTGCTTTGGAGCCAATTCTTCAACTACGTTTCACTCATCCGTTTCACAATCTCACTCATCCGCCGTTACGTCTCCGGACATACTTGAGCATTCTTGTCAAGTGCTGAATCGGTGATTTCTGCAACTGGCTCAAGAAGCAAAATTGACACAGTGTTTCCTTCAAACCTTCTGCCTTTTAGCGTAAAAAGATGTTCTCTTAAACGATAGACATGTAATTAGGTTTCCGTTTAAAGTATATCAGCCTGCGCTTAGCCGGTTCATATGTAGAGGTACCAAAACAATATGACGGACAATGTGCCCTTGAAGTTAGGCTGCAACTGATTTTTTCAATGTATCCACCGACGCTTGGAGCATTGAGAGTAACAGCAATATCTCGCGTTGCGCCAGACTCCTTGGAGGATGTGGTAACTGCATGCGGGGGCGACATGTTGGCACAAGGCAGCCAACCAGGCAACTCCTGCTGCACAGAAGGAACGGCGCCCTGTCAGCTAACAGCGTTATGAGCGTCGTCAGTGGCAGGCGTCGCACTAGAATCTGTAAAGCTTACCATCTGGAATGCGGCCGGTATAGTAAACAGCGTAGAAACAGAGAACGCTAAATTCAAAGTGATGATGGCTGTGGAAATCTTTTAGCGGGATGCACTGGTAAAGGAATAGGACATGAATAAATAACTAAAAAAGAAACGTGAAATGAAGAGAGAAACATTTCACGATAACTCAAGGAGAAGCTATTTTCGAAGCGTGCTCAGGATGCCTTATAACGTGTAGTTATAAAGCGAGACACACTCAGAAAGAAGGAACGTGGAATAAAAAAAACATGTTATATCAGAATGCGAAAATATCTAACAGGTTATTGGGTTAGGCACCGCTGTCATCCTTAAAGGGCTGGAGTTCAGGGACAGCAGACGTAAAGTAAACATGCCCGCCATAAAGATCAGCACAAGGCGGTTGGAGGTGGGCTTGGAGAAACGTCGGGAGACCACAAACAACCTATTGGTGAAAGAACGAAGTTCTCTATAAGAGAACACAATGTTTGATGCTGCTTATATTTGTCGTCGTAAGATAACTAAGACAGGAAAAAACAAGTATTCACCTGTACCATTTTTAAATGACGGCTTTCTGACTGCACAAACACTTTCTGTTTTGGAAAATTAGTTCAGCGCATAACCGCAAGGTGGCGGACAGTACATTACACCACAATAACTCAATTTCTGTCCTAAATTAATAATAATAGAATTTACCTAATTTTGTGTGTATGACTTTCAATTCGTGTTCAGACGTGACAATCCTTCACGAGTGCTTAAGGACATTTGTGTAACCATCTGAACAACTGCTTGACGATGATTCAACGGACTGCCGTAACAGCCTTATCTTTAATATATGTATGTTTATTATTGAGTATCACTAACTCTTTTTTTTCCAGCTCCGCTAAACGCCACCGAAAGCCTCCAAACTTACAACATTTGAGAGCTCACTTCAGCATGAAGTATGCACCAACACAAGGACAAACTCGAAAGCATTTAGCTTGCGGGACTTCACGGAAATAGATTTCGAATCGGCAAAGCACTCATGGAGGTTCCCTTCCATAGCCTCTTTGTTGTTCCTCCTCAGCCGAATCTGTCGAAGCGCGGTAAGGTAGATAGCTTTTTGAATTTTCAGTCGAGAGCTCAATGTTTTGCCAAGTCACCAAGTTTACAGGAAAATAAAAGAAATTTGCGGAAAACGCTCGAGCGAGAAGTCGTTCCAAAGCAGGCGTTCTTGTACTCACCATGTACGGCTTGCTGCCACATGCCGGCAGATAATCTCTCTACGTCTTGTATACTCACGTTGCACAATCTGAGCTTAAAGTGGTTGATCTGTGCAAAAAGAAAATTTTCAACCCGAAGTTTGCACTTTTGGTACGTGGCAGTTATATCAACTGGTAATCGTACGGAATCTTTTGCATAAAGTAGAGGTGAAGGATATTTTCCTTGTTGTTCGGCTAGACTAAATTGGGACGCTATTTATCTTTTTAAACTGTATATCCAGCAGGTTTTCTTTCGTTTTCTTTTTTATGAACAGTATGCTAGACTATGTCGGTGCCTCGTTAGATGGCGCCGGCTACTCTCAATAATGCATAAATACTTCTGTAATCTCATTGTTCTTGTATTGCTGTTTCGCAAATATATATATATATATATATATATATATATATATATATATATATATATATGTATTAATTTAAGCTGTGTATTCACAAATACTGCCGCCACAGTTGTTGCTGAAGAAACCTCTACGCAGTGGCTATTTGTTTTTTAGGAGTGCTTTATGCGACTCTCGGAACCGTTACGGATAACGGCAGTGCGGCACTCTACAACGCGTGAATCAGTAATTTTTCACAAAGACTGTAATAACCCTGCGCGGAGGGAAGATTTATTGCTCGTAACTTGCAATACGCGTCCTGCTTAAACGTAGTATGAGAATGCTCGGAGAATGCCAGCAAACTTGAGAGTAGGAAAAAAAATCGAGAGGCAGACATAGACAACGAGACAGGAAGGTGGCTGGGAAACTGGGAAAGTATGAAAAACGTTCCCTCGCGCATTTCAGCGAGAAGACCAATAAAACGAACTATGGGTCTTGCATGACGCAAGGAAACTTAGAAACGACGTGTATCTGCTTAATGTATTTAAAGCACATAATCACACAACCTGCTTCAAACTTTCAGGAAATATCTCCCAAAACCGGCGTCTTTACTAGCTAAAACTGAAATGTCCCCTGTTTTTCGTTTTCCTAGGGAAATTGATAACCTTTGTAGGCGTTTCACAAAAAAGTCTCTTAAGGGGCAGAAACGGAGGGTTTAGCAATTTTAATTTTGTGAGTAGTTGAAAGCCGCGCACTTCCTTTTTCTTGCGTGTTGAACCTAACGCACCCCACGTTTCCTCAAAAAAAAATATCCGGTCAGCCCTTTTACTCTGGTCAAGATGGAAGACCAGTGAAGCTGTGCGTTGTGAAAGTTGTACTCTCTGCGATATAGATTCATGTTTTCTATCTCTGTCTCTTTCACTCCCCCATCCGCCTCCCCACGTGTAGGGTAGCAAACTGGACTCAGTCTGGTAGACCCCCTTGCCTTTCCTTCCTCCCTTCTCTCTTGCCGTCGCACCCGGAAACTACGAACGGCGTCCCGGACGGCCTGCGTTTGACGCGCCTCGTGCTGGCGCTTGGCTCCGGTGGCGCGTTCATCGTTCGTGGCGCTGGCCGGCCGCAGCCATTGCCGCCGCTGTTGGTCAACGGCCCCGTTCTCGGCTTCGGATTCCGAAACACTGGACGTAACGCTGCTGGCTGCAAGTACGTTCGGCAGCGTAAGCAGCTTTCGCGATGTTTGCGCTCCTGTGCAAGTCACCGCTTCTTGCGTTGCCGCTATTCTTCCTCGGTTGGTGATACAATGACGTTCTATTATATTATAGGGCCGCGTCAATCAGGGCGAGTACTCGGCGACACGAACGCCTATGGCGTCTGACGCGGACGCCTGAGGAAGAAGGCTCGAGTTTTGTGTCGACACACGGACACAATCCTCGGGAAACTAGCCGGTTTCACCTTCGCTGAAAAAGAAATAAATTAAAATAAATAAATAAATATCGTGACTGATGTAGTGTTTTTAGAAGCCCACGACAAAAATGCATATCCCGCTTATTACGCAATCGCTGCTTCGCTGTAACAACGCATCGAAGATACAACAGCAACTGCGCACAGCTGCATATACGGCACACGTTCGCGAAAATGTTGAATTACTCGCTCTACATCGCAGCGGTTCAAGCACCCTGGCACTGCTTCGGAGCCGATGCTTAAATAATGTTCACTGCATGCTATCTTGGTCGTTCGCCGTAACGACTAGGGCAATGTGCTATCATTTTCATCAAATGGCACCAGCAATTTCATTGACTGACTCAAGGAGCAAAACCAATACTGGATTTCTATCATACTTTGTTACTCTTAATGTAAGAAAGTATTATTTCAATCGAGAGTCATAGTATGGAGTTTCCGCTTATAATATATCAGCCTTTGGTTAGACGGTTAACGCAGAAGTGCGCACACGACAAAACGGACAATGTGGCCTTGAATTTGTGCTACATTCATAATACCGAAAGTTTCTCCCTGCGAGCGATGCATTGACTCCAATAGCAAGGAGTTGCGCAAGAGCTCCTTGGACGATGTTCTAATTTATGCGGGTGCGACATGTTGGCACGACGTAGCACGACTGGCAACTCCTGCTGCGCAAAACGAACAAAGTCCTGGCAGCTACCAGGCATCTTAAAATGCTAGCATTATAAGCATCAATAGTGGTTAAGGACGGGTTGCGCTAGAGAAAATATGTTGCTTACCAGAATGCATGCGGCAGATGCAGAAAACAACATGGCAACAAAGAACTCTAAAGTCAGAGTGCCTGAGACATACTCTTGAGTGGTGGCAGAGAAAAAAAAACAGGCTATGAGTTTGGGCTTCTTCCACTTCTTCGAGTGCGTCGTGGATACCTAGGGCTAGGAGTTCGTCGTTTCCCGTACGTATAGGAAGTCCTATAGTGTATTGTAAGTCTATTTATAGATACTTTTATTTTAGACGTACCAACTTGGCCTCGCTTATGTCGAAGTGACCAATGACTGTCGTCGAGACGAGCCTTATTGTTTGTTGGGCACTTTTTGTCTAGCAATTGAGTGGTTTTTTTGTTACACCCGTTATCCGGCACGCCAAGCCCTAGGACTCTGATGCTCTCGACCACAGATATTCGGATGCAATCTGCGTTAAGTGCAACGGTTGACTGGTCCTTGGACCTCTCGCAGCCCTCTGTCATCACATACGTTTGAACCTTGTTTGTGGCTGCTTGTTGATCTCACAATCGCTTGCAACTCTTCCTCAAAGTGTGATGACAGGTACGTACAGGATAAGCCGTGACTCTTCAATGGTATTTATTTCTGCCGGTAGGCCTAACGCTGCTACATTGAACAGAAAAGGAGAGAGGACCAATCGCTGCTGCAAGGCCCTCACACGGAGATGTACGTCTTCTTATCTGAGCTCGCCAATTGTGATTTGCTCGATGCGGTCTCTGACGAAGTTGCTAACGTACGCGCAGGCTCGCTGACCCACTCCTAAACATTGTAGGTTTTCTGAAACAGCTTTGTGTGTGACGGTGTCAAAAGGTTTCCTGAGATCCATTCCAAGGATAGTATTTGGTATCCGCTGTCTGAGATCCCGCGCCTGTTGTTTTGTTTTTGAGTTTGCGCACAATTTCTATGGCCAGTTCCGGCTTGAAAGTGGATCAGAGTGTGCGTGAAAAAGCCATTGTCGTTCGTGTAGTTATTTAGTTGTGTGAGGGCAACGTGTTCCAAAAGGCTGCCCACGCGTGACGGTAAGGAAGTGGGCCTGAGATTTTCTAGTTGCAGCTTTTCGCCTTGCTTAGGGATCATTACCACCTGCGAGGTTTTGCACTGACGTCGGATGGTGCCCCGCTGCCGGAATTCGTTCAAATACCTGGTGAGAGCAGTGATCAGGTAAAATCATCAGCGAGATTTCGCAGGATTTTGTTATTGATTCCGTCGGGGCAGGGGGCGTATTTCGCGTGGCGTCTACTAAGCTCCGCTCGGGCCTCCGCCACAATTACGCTGCTGTCAGGGTTTGCGGCTCCTCTTTGCCAGTATACGAGTGGTGTTGTTCCTTTGCTGTGCTAGTTACGTATAACGTTTGTTTTCTGGTAAGAGGTCTTTCTCCATGTCAGGAACTATATTGTTCAGATTATGTCTGTGCGTGGTCCTGCTATTTTCCGGGTTGAAGACTTGGCGCAGGAGGTTTTACGTTTTAGCTAGCCCCATCTCTCTCTCCATGTTTTCGTATGTAGCCTCTCTAAAATGCCGGGTTAGTGCACTCGCATAATCCTGCGCATGTTTATTAAGCATGGCGAATTTTCGCCGGACGTTTCGGTTTACGTTTTTCTGTCACCAGCGCTTCTGCATATATTTTGCATCTCAGATATGTAAGACTTTACTGTCTTCCTCTTCTAGTCCTGCTGCCTCTGGAATAGTTTTGGCGGCTCTTTTAACACTGTGGTTAAGGTTTTGCGTCCAGGTATCTACGTGATCTATGAGTTCGTCGGTTGTCGTTGTGGTTCGAAAACAAGGGCACGATAGGCGACATGAGCACTGCCGTCGGTCATAGGGCTACAACCCCGGAGAGGACTGCGAATAGTTGTAACGCCTGAAATTGCTATATAATCTCTGTGTTGTTATGGCTTACGATGACGCCGTGCTTAAAGCGTATTTATTGCGTGCCTGTGAGCAAAATTATGCTAACAATACTCATCATGTGCCCATTCTAGCTAAAAACGTTATGCTGCCTATTTCTGCAATCCCTATGAATGCTCACAACGTTCTTAAAGTGCCTCTATAAGCGTCTGTGTCGTGCAAATAAATGCAACGCTTCGCATTATCCTAGGAAATGATAGTTTCGTCATGCATTACATTTAACATTTCCTCCATTCTCGCCCAATTTGAGCTCTGTGTCGTTTACAGTTTTTTTAGGACTCTTCGAAAGAGTGCGGATAAGGGCAGTGCGGCACTCTGTAGCGCTTGCATAAGACATTTGTAAACCCGCGAGGAATGAAGATTTATTGCTGGAACCTTACAGTATGCTTAGTACTTAAACGGAGTACGAAAATCGTGCCTCGTTCATTTAACTGAGGGGACGATCAAGGCACTATCACGTTTTCGCTTCATTAGGCCGCCAGTGCCTGCAGCTAGAGACTTCCTCTCCGCATTTGATTCGAGATATATCTCTCCCACGCCATAGCTATAACAGAAATCTCTATTCACGCGTGAAGATATATTCGCTAAAATTTTAGTCCGCGAGCACTTGTTTTAAGTGTTTTAGGATTCCAGCTTGTGATAAAACTAATCAAGAAAAGTGCTATGCGCTGCCTCTCTTTCGTTTCTTAAATTTCCGTTTGGGATGCTCAATACGTCCTCTAGGGCTAAGCAGCATTGCCTGGTTTGCAGAAGGAGGCATTTAGTACTATTTAATGATAGATGCGTAACAGCAGCCCTTTTACGGTGCTCTGTGAGCTTACCAAATTTACCACAAAGCTCGCGAGTAGCCGCGCTCGTTTCCACCGTGGCAACAAAACAACAACATTAAGAACCAAGAAGCAAAGCAAATGCAGAAGCTATCTTTGTGAATAGCTTCGAACAATTTACTTCAATTCGGCAGGAACACGCCAGCTGCGTGCGCGATCACACAAGTAGAATATGCTCGCTAAAGAAAAACAAGTACCACTGCATGAATTGGCAGAAGGCATTGTAAGCGGAGCCTTGGCAAGTATGTCGTATATATATATATATATATATATATATATATATATATATATATATATATATATATAGGCGATATTCGAGTGACTTTTACTTGCAATTGTGTGTTTCGTTCATTATCCTTCTTTTTCACCTTCCTCTGCCTCTTAAAAACTGCATCATGCTGTAAAATTTTCAGCGTAAGTTGCTCATGAGGCCACCTGATATGTGCACGTACAATATTTTATATGACTCATGATTTGTTTTTCCTTCATCACCGGAGAAAAGATTACGACAAGCGGAAGTATTGTCGTTAAAAGTTGTCAACGCTGTTGATATCGGGATCTCGGGTTCGATGTCGGCCACTGCAGCCGGATGTCGCTCAGAGCAAAACGTAAGAACGCTCGTGAAGTTAGACTTATGTTGCATGTTGGAACACCCTGGTGATGAAGAATAATCTCTAGACCGCGACTACGATGCACCCCATGACGATATTGTACATAGGGCACCTAAACTCCAAAAATATATATTTTTTAGCAGATACCCGCCCAAGAGCCGAGAAGAAAAAAAAAAAAGTCCGAGGACAACTGATCAGTTCTAACGAGTTGCGAATGCGAAAGCATTATAGTCCTGTTGGACGGCGCTGAGCAGTTTTTCGAGTCTTGCGCTGCCATTAGTGTGCCCCAGCGGAACGTGCTGTCCGAGCCGCCAAGCAGCAGCAGCCTGAAGCAGCAACGCCATATGGCGCCGACGCGGCGACGCACTTGCTCCTCAAGCAACGCCGTCACGTGTCCCCTTTGACCCGCTCTGCCAAAGCCGCCTACATAGCACAAGGCCTGTGCACTTCGACCTGTGACGTCATGGAACCTTGCCCGACTGCCCTAGAATCTAATGGAGATGCTCTGGAGTAAGCTGCGGTAATTTTCACATTACCACTTTTCGATCACCGAGCTTTCGTATCATAACTGCCAGTTTTGCCCCGAAGCGAAGCCCTGGCGGTGACGGCAAGGGTGAGCGTGCGTTTGAACTGCTCTCATGATGTCCTAATATTGCAACGATGCGACGCGGCCGCGACGCAACACGCAAGGCGACACTTGCCGCGTAGAAGAGACAGAGCCCTGGCAGCCACCAGGCATCTCACAGCGCTCACGTATAGGGTGCGTTGACACAACGCTGATGTCACTTGGGTCACGGGCCGGTCATCGACCCCCGCTGCCTCATCCACTCTTCTGTTTCTCTTTCCACTGGCTCCTATTTCTTAACGTTTATTTTGTCTAGTGTTTACGAAATAATTTAAAACGGCTGCGCCCCTACTTTTGCCTCTAACTCTACATTTTTGTGAAGGATGAAAATTAAGAAAAGAACGTCAGTATGGTCACCGCTTGATAGGCCACATTTTGTAAGCGTTCTAGAAATTGACGTCATAGACACTGCAAAATGTGAGCCCCCATTTAGCGGCTGCAGTATTATACATTAAAATGAAATTAAGTAAGCGTTCTCCTGCACGATATGAAGACTGCTTACAACAAAATATATTCACTATTTGTTATGGACAGAACCATTTACATTTCTTAAATGATCGTCGAATACTAAACAGTGAGTGAACACTCGGAACGGAACATAGTACAATTAGAGCGCATTTCCGTTAAAAAAAAACATTTTCCTTTATACATTAGCAAACAATAAATATGCCGCCATTCATGCCTTTGGGAATGGATTGAACCTCTTTCAGAGGTTTAGTAACGAACATAACCATCAAGCTTGATGATCTTCAGACCATCACTATACACCGAGAAGTGCAATGTTGAGCTAGTGCATGCAATCATCTAGCGATAGAATGAGCAGATAAAGAGAGACGATACATTTGGCGACCAACGTCGCGACTTCACGAAAATGGGCGAGCAGCGAGATTTTTCATTTGTAATCGTTCTACCCCCTCCCCACCCTCGATTATCTTCTTTTATTATAAACAGGTAGGTGGAGTGTATTTTAGAACAATTTTAGAACAACCTCGAACCCACGAAACGTTCATTTGCTGGTTACTAGGTGATTCGGCAGCCGTTTGAATAGCACTTGGAGATTATTCACCTGCAAGAGTCGATACATCTTAGTTCTCGAAAAGGCGCATAAAAACAAGAGCAAACCGGCAGCATAGTGTAAGAGGTGCTTATACTGAAAATAAATAAAAGGGGCCACGGAAACATGGCGTATAAATACTTAACATTTTAAGCACGGAATTCAACGAAATTGATTTTCCCAAAAAGTAAGCTTCGTGAGTGACATAGCGTTTTTAAAAACCGTGAGAACCAGACATATTGCAAAGTTTTTTTTCTTGCACTTGTAGTCGCGTAAGCGCCTTTGCCGTAAAACTAGGGACGATATAATATAACCTATGCATTACTGAATATGGAGCACATGCACTCCAAATTGTTCCTCCTTTGCTTCCACTGCTTTGGAGCCGGTTCTTCATTGATGTCGAGTTCAAACTACCTCACTGAGAAGCCGTAACGACTCCGGCAATGCTTGAGCATTTTGCTCAAATGCTGCATCAGCAATTTTGGCGGGTGGCTCAAGAAGGATAGCTGATAGAGAATTTTAGCCACACTTTGTGACTTTTAGTGTAGAAATATATTATTTTAACCTGTAGACATGTTGTTGAGTTTCCGTTTCAAATATATCAGCCTCTGCTTAAATGGTTGTTATGTAGGAGCACTCAAACAACACGACGGACAATGCGCCCTCGAAGTTACGATGCAAATGATTTTTTTCAATGTTTCTCCGACGGGTTGCCATTGCCATTGACAGCAACAGCAAGATCTCGCGTTGCGACAGATCTCTGCAGACGATGTTGTGACTGTAAGTGGGTGCGATATGTTGGCAGGAGTCAGCACGCATGGCAACTCCTGCTGCACAGAAGGAAAGGCGCCCTGCCAGCTACCACCGTCTTGAGCGCCAGCAGTGGCGTAGCAGGTGTCGCACGAGGAATCGGAAAGCTTACCAGGAATGAGAATTGGAATTGGCAAGTATAGTAAGCTACATTGCAACAGAGAACTTTAAACGCAAAGTGAGGGTGGCTCTCCCAGTCTCCTAGCTGGAGGCACTGATAAAGAAACAAGCTATGAATAACTAAGAAAAAAAAGTGAAGTCAGGAGAGAAACATTTCATGATAATTCAAGGAGAAGCTGTTTTAGAAGGGAGCTCAGGATGCCTTATTACACTAAGTTATGAATCCAGATACACCAAGAAAGAAGACACGTACGCTTGCTGTGATAAAGCTATTTAAACCATGGAACATATTATATCAGAATACCAAAATATCTACCCGGTAGTTGGGTTAGGCACCGCTGTCATCGTTCCTTCTCGCCCTAACCTGTCGCAGTGCGCTAATGTAGACAGATTTCAGAATTTTCAGTCTAGAGCTGAATCTTTCGGAAAGTCGCCAAGATTACAGAAAAATACCAGAAATTCGCCGGAAAAGCTCGAGCGAGAGGGTGTTAAACGGAGGCGTCCTTGTGTGCACCATTTTCTGCTTGCTGCCACATGCCGGCAAATATTCGCTCCAACATACTTGTCGTGCATAGACGTTCCGGAATCTGACCTTGAAGTAGGTATCCTGACTAAATCGAAAATTTTCTACCTTGAGTTCGGACTCTTGTTACCCGGCAGGTTTATCAGCTAGTATATGTATACACTTTCTTACACAAAGTAGAGGTGTAGGATATATTCTTTATTATTCGTCTTGACTTAATTGTGGCGCTATTTTTAAAAATTGAATATCTAGTAGCCTTTTATGTTTTGCTTTTTTTGCTTTTTATGAACTATATGTAAGTTTATGCTTGTACCTCGTTTGATGGCACCGACTGCTCTCCTTAATTCATGGGTGCTTGTGTAATATCCTCTCTTGGTGTTTTTCTGTTTCCTATCTATCTATCTATCTATCTATCTATCTATCTATCTATCTATCTATCTATCTATCTATCTATCTATCTATCTATCGATCTATCTATCTATCTATCTATCTATCTATCTATCTATCTATCTATCTATCTATCTATCTATCTATCTATCTATCTATCTATCTATCTATCTATCTATCTATCTATCTATCTATCTATCTATCTATCTATACATTTTTTTATGTTTAGGTTCACAAATACAGCCCCTCCCCCACATGTGTTTCCGACGGAATCTCTACACCGTGACAATTGATATATTGGCGGCAAAATAAAGAAACAAATCTATTCCATCCCTGCCTGCACTCTCCACATTGACAGCACGGAGTTCCAAGATACAACTGTCATCTGCGCCCCGAAGCCGAGGACCAAATATTTAGCGGAATTGCCATTGAAAGCCAATTCGTGAATGACTCGAAGATTGCAGAACGAAACGAGTTCAATCTCACGTAATTTAACCAGAAATCGAAATCTCGGTTGGTGGTTTCTTTTTGGCAAAGTGTTTTCGCATAGCCAATATTCGATGCTTTAAATCTTATCATACTTTCCAGCCAATCATCAACACCTACTTAGCGAAATGATTCGCCCGCAAGGAAGATTTGAAGTCAGCCCAAAGCTATTCACTTTGTACTCTAAGCCATCACAATCGTCAAGCGCAAATCGTTACGGACATTCACGAACCGAGTTTGTAAAGAAGTTTGAGCTATCGCCTACAGATTAGCTGACGGCTGCTTTAGCTTGGACTAATCGCAAGGTTTCAGTCAAACAAAGCATGCGAGATTCTAAATCATCGTCACCATCTGTCGCATTAAAATCCCTTCTAAAAACGGCTCCCGGTTCGTCTTTTCACGTTGGCACGATGAAATGAAGCAATTAGAAATTCGATATTAGGGCAGCGTTGCTTCTTAAACATAACAAATATACACTACATTTAGTGTTCCTAAGAAAGACCGGTAAGACCGACTATGCCTCCCGTATTACGCACAAGAACTTCGAGAAGACGTTTATTTTGTAAGGGCATGTAAAGAACATAATTACACAAGAGGCCTAAAACTTTCGGAAGAAGTATCCCAAAAGTGGCGCCTTTCTCACCTAAATATGAAATGTCAGCTGTTCTTCATCTTCCCAGGGGATCTGGTAAACATTGTAGGTATTTAGGGGCTGAGAACTGGGCTGAAAATGACATTTTTTGAATTTTTGAAATAATTCAAAGACGCACGCTTCAATGTTTTCCGACGTATTCTGCTTCACGCACCCCACATTGTAGTGTTTCTATAAACCCGTGAGAAAGACAGGCATATCAGGCTTCCTGCGCTTGTAGTCGCATTAAATGCATTGGTGTAATAGGGCATCGACGATACAATTGCGAACTAGGGTACATATGGCACACGTTCGCGAAAATGTGAACTCCTCGCTGTACATGCGTTTGGAATAAGTTTCTTTGAACGAAAGGCAGCACCTGCGGCATTCTTTGGATCCGATCATTCTATAATGTTCACTGCATGCTATCTTACTAATTCCCGGTAATGACTCCGGGAGTACTTGAGCATATTCATCAAATGCTGCATCATCTATTTGAGCGATTGACTCATGGAGTAAAACTAACACGGTATTTCTATCGCACTTTTTACTTTTAGTCTAAGACAGTATTGTTTTATTCGAGAGGCATGGGTTTGAGTTTCCACTTAATATATATCAGCCGTTCATTAGACTGTTAATGGGAGACGCGGGGCTGTCGCCCTCGCCCAGCTAGACTGTGGTGGGTCCGAAATCTATATTGATTCCAAAACGGCAGTTATGACTTTTCAGAAGGGTTGCATCGCCAAGGAAGCTGTTCGTCTTCTTAGCGGCTCGAGTCCAGATGCTCTCACAAAGCATTCAATTCACTGGTTTCCCGCTCACGTAGGATCGGTCGAGGGTGCTCCCCCGAACCTCAGTGAATCTGCTCACGAGGCTGTGCGTGACCTCACCGACCACGCTTCCTCTATAAGGAACACTGAGTCCCCTTCTCTCTAAGGTCATAGGGACGCTCCCGCTACTCACAACGACATTATTAAATATTTCTACATGTCCAGAAGGGTCTTTCTACGCCCTCACCCCAAGTTGAATAGGGCGCAAGCAGTTTCGCTTAGGCTTCTATAGACCAGCAGATATCCGTGTCTGTCCGCTCTCCACGAGGCTTACCCCGACGTGTATCGCGACGACGCCTGCCCATCCTGCGGCCAGACCTCCCCTCTACCTCACATGCTCTGGTAGTGCGGGTCGTCATACCCAAGTTCATCAAGGAGGAGTGGGACTCGCTTCTGCGTAGCCCCGCTCTAGAAAAGCAAATCCTGGCCGTCCGGCGTGCCCGTGACCGGGCCTGTGCGCTAGACCTGCCGGTCCCGACGTGGGACTAGCCGGGTGCGCGACGAGTTCGCGTCCTCGCCGGTCCTGCAATAAAGTTTATTCACTCACTCACATATGCATATGTCATAGTGTGTCACGTGGTGACACACAGTGATATTCATAGGAGACTCAGGCGGAGCAATTGCCGGCTATGTATGCCAGGCTAACCCCGCCTTCTGCAATACCTCCACCAGCACCAGCACACACAAAAGAAAATGGATAATGTTCCTTTGAAGTTATTTTGAACCTGCAATTGTGTTAGTGAAAGTTTCGCCCGACGGACGACCCATTGACACGAATAGCAAAGTCTAGCGTTGCTCTAGAACTCCTTGGACGATGTTGTAAACTGTATGCGGGTGCGACAAGGTGCGCGACGCCGCACGCTAGGCAACTCCTGCTGCGCAGGAGGAACAGTGCCCTCGCAGCTACCAGGCATCTGGGAACGCTAGCATTATGAGCACCGGTGGTGGTGTAGGAAGCGGCACACTAGAAACAAGGAAGCTTACCCGCAAGTATGCGGCTGGTATATTAAGCAACATAGCAACAAAGAATGTTAAAGTTATAGAGGCTGTGCTACTCTTATGGGGGGGGGCAGGGAAAAAAGAAACAGGCTAGGAGTACGTACCTAAGAGGTAAGAGTGAGAAAGAGATTTTCTGTAAATATTGTTCTGCAGGTTAGGGGTACAAAGCCAAGCCTAAACGGCAGCCAGTAGCGCTTGGTCCCTGGCGGTGACCTCGGCCACCTGGAAGTGCCGGAGTTGGCCCTCCGGCGCCGAGCTGACCAATCTTACATAATTTACATTTGTACGAATACTGGCCTAGGTGGTAGAAAGTATAAGCCACCGGGTTCAGGCACGTATTGACTTGATGGAGGCACCAGGCCACCGCTTTTTTGCTTAGTAAGTGTTTCGTACGTTGGGCGATTCGGTACTTTTCTAAACGTGAAGTGAGGCGTGATCTCTGCGTAGTGATTCATGCGATCCCCTCTCGACCCTAGTGGGGACTGCTGTGTTGTTCGGCGTGCAAGTCCACTACCTACGGCGTGAGCCATCTCGCTTCCAGCGAGAGAGGAGGGCGCCGAGGGCCAGCTCGCGAACGGTGGCTGTGGTGTCGCTGATTGCGTATTCGGCTTGAGTGGAAGCTACTGCTAATGAAATAGCCGATTCCTTTGCTATGGTACTTCGGCGTTGTCCGTGAGAGCCCAGCTGCTTACTTTTGGGTCATAATACACGTGCACTGCCGATGTGGATATGTTGCGGTGGGCTATATTCTCTTCTTCGTCCACGTAGGCCACGTCCTGAGTTTTGTAATATTCCCGTCTTCACTTGTTATGTTCGAGATGCATGCCTCTTAGTATAGGGGCTATCCTTTGATGCGCCATTACGTGTGTGAAAGGTTACCTTTGCTCCGTACTGTGATGCGTAGTTCATGTCGAATTTTTTGAGCAGGTTTCTGCAGTTGGGGTTGTGTGTGAGTCTCGTATTGTGCTATCTTTTGCGTTGCTAAGAGTTCTTCGAGTGTGTTGTGCATATGTAGGTCTAGGAGTTTGCCGTGTCCTGTGCGTATGGCAAGTACTATAGCTTGTTGTAAGACCATCGAATTGGTGCGTTCGTTATTGACCTTCTCTAAGCCTTGGAGCTTTAAGTGGAGGTTTACGTGCACTGTGCGGCTAATAAGGATGGCCTGTTTGGTACGTTCCAAGTTGGCGTGCTTCGTGCCGGAGGGGAAAATGGCTATCCTCGAGATGAGTCTCATTGTTTGTTGGGCGCTGTTTTCTAGTATTTAGATAGTTTCCCCAGTACATCCGCTTTCTGGTGCGTGAAGTCCTAGGAGTCTTATGCTCTCGACAATAGGTATTCGGCTGCCATTTGTCGACATTAATTGTAACGTTTGATTTTTCCGGGGACCTCTTACTGGCCTAACGCGTCGGGTGGTAGAGCGGCAACTCCGATTTCTGCGGTGAACGTCGCAGCCCTCTACTCATCGCATACTTTCCAACCATATGTGTGGCTGCTTGTAGAGTTTGTAGCAGAGAAAGGAGATAAGCGGGATGGGAAAGACACGGAGGTTAAGAATAAGAGATTCTTGTTTCTGCCTTGCTCTTGGGGAAGGGGAAATGAAAGACGAAAAGAACAGCGGAGAGAAAAAGCAACGTTTATTGTAGTGATGTCATCAACGTACGGGATATGCTGCGAACCTTCGATGGTATTTACATCTGCCAGTAGGCCTAAGATAGCTACACTAAACAAAAAGGAAGACCGATCTCCTGCGGCATGCGCTTGCTATTGGATTCTGCGTCTTCTGTTCTGAAGTCGCCTTTCGTGATTTGCACGATTTGGTATGAGACCAAGTCCGTAACGTACACGTAGGCTCCTTGACCCATTCGTAAGCTTTGTTGGTTCTCCAAAATAGATTTGTATTCGATGTTGTCAAATGCCTTAATTAGATCCAGCACATGGATAGTTTTGGTATCTGCTGTGTGAGATCCCACGTCTATTATTTGGTGTTCAACTTGTAGCATAATTTTTTGTGCGGACAGTTTAGGCCCACACAGAATCATGTATCTGTTTGTATTTCTTGTAACAAGTCTTATTCCGTGCCTGAGTGAGAACTGCATTGGTCGGATTAAGTCTCTGCGTGGTTTTTCTATTCTCCGGGTTTAGAAGATATCGCAGAATGTTCTATGTTAACTAGCGCTACCTTTCATATCAGCACATATTGGAATTTCCTAATTCTAAGCGTGGAGGTTGCAAGGCGGATCCAGTTGAAACAAATTCTTTGGATCAACGCGCCCTCTATCATTATTGGTTCCCGGATTTTGTGGATAAATGCATTGTCGTTTGAGTTACTTTGGAATGCCAGTGCATTTTTTCCGCCAGCTTGAAGGCACATTCCTCGTAAGCGGTGTCATCTACACAATTCCTCTCAAGTAGATATGCCTTTGTGGGGATTTGGGAAATTCCACGAGCCATTGCCAGTGCGCCTTCGCCTGGTCGTCACAGGCTTCGTAATGGCTCGTGCAATTTGTGAGAATTTTCATCAAATGCTGCATCAGTAATTTGATCAACTGATTCAAGGAGCAAGACTATACTACAGGATGTTTATCATACTTTGTGACTTTTAGTGTAAAAAAGGTATCATTTTAATCAAGAGCCACGGCATGGTGTATCCGCTTCAAATGAATCAGCCTTTGGTCACACGGTTAGTGCAGGAGTACATACACAACAAAACGGACAATCTGCCATTGAAGGTATCCTGGAATTTTTATGTTGAAAGTTTCGCGAGATTGGCGATGCATTGACTCCAATAGCAAGGTATAGAGTTGCGTTAGAACTCCGTGAACAATCTTCTAACGGTATGCGGGGCGACCGGTTGGCATACCGGAGCACGATTGGCAATTCCTGCTGCACAAAAGGAACAGTGTCCTGAAAGCTACCAGGAATCTGAGAACGCTAGCATTATGAACACCGACAGTGATGTAGGAGGTGTCGCACTAGAAAGTACGAAGCTTACCAGCAATTATGCGGCCGATGTAATAAACAACATGGCAACAAAGAACTCTAAAGTCAGAGTGCCTGAGACATACTCTTGAGTGGTGGCAGGGAAAAAGAAACCAGCTATGAGTTTGGGCTGCTTAGAGTTCTTCGAGTGCGTTGTGGATACTTAGGGCTAGGAGTTTCTCGTTTCCCGTGCGCATGGGAACTCCTATAGGTTGTTGTACGGCTATTGATAGGTGCTTTTTATTTTAGACATACCAACTTGGCCTCGCTCATGCCGGAGTCATGAATGGCTATCGTCGAGATGAGCCTCATTGTTTGTTAGGTGCATTTTTCTTGCATTTGGATGGTTTTCTCATTACACCGGTTATCCGGCAATCGAAGCCCTAGGACTCTGATGCTCTCGACCACGGATATTCGGATGGAATCTGCGTTAAGTCTAACGGATGATTGGTCCTTGGACCTCTTGCAGCCCCTACGCGTCGGTTGGTAGAGGACCAAGTCTTAATTTCTTCTGTGAGTATCGTAGCCCTCTATCTTCACATAAGTTTTAACCTTGTTTATGGCTGCTTGTGGACTTTCTTCTATCTCACCATCGCTTGCAACTATTACGCAAAGGGTGATGTCATGTACTTACAGAATAAGCTGTGACTCTTCAATGGTATTTAGTCCTGCCCGTAGGCCTAACACAGCTACATTGAACAGAAAGCGAGAGAGGACCGATCGCGTCGGCATACCCCTGATACCAAGTTGTTAACGTACGCGCAGGCTCTTTGACCCGCCCCTAAACTTTGTAGGTTCTGGGAAGTAGGTTTGTGTGCCACGTTGCCAAAAGGTTTCGTGAGATCTAGTCCAAGGATATTATTTGGTATCTGATGTCTGAGATACCCCCCCCCCCCCCGTCTATTATTTTTTGTGTGTGTTGTAGTCTAATTTTTGTGCCCAGTTTTGTTCTGAACTGGATCACAGTGCGCGTGAAAAGGCTATTGTCCCTCATGTAGTTATTTAGCTGTGTGAGGGCAACGTGCTACAAAAAGCTTGCTCGCGCGCAACGGTAATGAAGTGGGTCTGACATTTTCTAGTTGCAGCTTTTTGCCTTGCTTGTGCATGATTACCACCTGCAAGGGTTTGCACTGACGTCATATGGTGCCCCGCACCCAGCATTCATTCAGATACCTGGTGAGACCAGTGATAAGGTAAAATCATCAGCAAGATTTCGCAGGATTTTGTTACTGATTCCGCTGGGGCCCGGGGCAGAATCCGTGTGACGCCTACTAGGCTCATCTCGGGCATCCGCCACAATTACGGTGCCGTCAAGGTTTCGGGTTTTCCTTGCCATTATAAGATTGGTGTTGTTCCTTTGTTGTACTACCTACGTATCACGTTTGTTTTTCTTGTAACAGGTTTTTCTTCGTCCCTGGGTATGTATGAACTATATTTTTCAGGTTATGTCTTGATATTTTGTGGGTTTAGAACTTGGCGCAGGCGGTTTCACGTTCTAGCTAACTCCACCTATCCCTCGATGTTTTCGCTTGTGGCGTCTCTATTTTGCCGGATTAGTGCACTCGCATGCTCCTGCATCTTTTGATTGAGCATGTAAATTTTTCGTCGCAGGGTGTCGTTTAGCTCTTGTTGTCACGAGCGCTTCTACATGCATTTTGCTTCGCACATATGTAGGGGTTTACTGTCAGCCACCTCTGGTCCTGCTGCCTCTGTAATATTTTTGGCGGTTTTTTTTGACGCTGTGGTGAAGCTTTTGCATCCAGGTCTCTACGTCATCTATGACTTAGTCGGTTGTCGTTTGGTTCGAAAACAATGGCACGAAAGGCCGACATGAGCATTACCGTCGCTCTTAGGGCTACAACCTCGAAGAGGACCGCGAATAGTTGTAGCAGCTGAAATGGCTATAAGATCTCCGTTTTATCATCGCTTACGATGGCGCCATGCGTAAAGCGTATTTATTGCGTACCTGTTAGCAAAAACATGATAATAATACTCATCTTCTGCCTATTCTAGCCCAAAACATTATGCCACCTATTTCTGCAATCCCTGTGAATGCTCACAACATTCATAAAGTACCTCTGTTAGTGTCTGTGTCGTGCATATAAATGCAACGCTTCGCATTATACTAGGAAATGATAGCTTCTGCACGCATTACATTTAACATTTCCTTCATTCGTGTCGAACTGGAGCTCTGTGTCGTTTATAGTTGCTTTAGGGCTCTGAATAACAGTGCGGATAAGGGCAGTGCGGCACTCCTGAGCGCTTGCATAAGATTGTTGTAAACCTGCGAGGAATGATAAGTTATTGCTCGAATCTGACAATATGCTCATTACTTGAACGAGGTAGGAAGATGGTGCCTGGCACATTTAACTGAGGGGATGATTAAGGGTATAGCACCCCTTACGATTCATTACGCAGTAAACGCCTGTTGCTCAAGACTTTCTCTCCGCTTTAGATTCGAGATATATCTCTCTCACACCGTAGCTATCCCAGAAATCTCCATTCGCGCCTGAATATATAATTGTTAAAATTTCAGTTTTCGAGCGCTTGTGTTTGTGGATCCCAGATTCTGATATAGATAATCAAGAAATGTGCGATGCGCTGCCTCTCTTTGGTTTCTTAAATTCCCCTCTGGCATGCCTAATACGTCCTGTCGGGCTGAACAGGATTGCCTCGTTTGCAGAAGGAGGCATTTAGTAATATTTAATAATAGATGCGTAACCTCAGCTCTTTTATTGTGCTCTGTCAGCTTGAGAAATTTACCAAGAAGCTCGCGGGTTCCCACGCTTGTTTTCACCATTGCAACGAAATACCAACATTATGAATTAAGAAGCAAAGCATATGAAGAACCCGTCTTTCCAATCTACATCGACGGATTGACTTGGATTAGGCAGCAACGTGCGGGCTGCGTACGTGATCACACAAATAGAAAGTTCTCGCGCAAAAAAAAAAAAAAAAAAGAACAACAACCGCTGCATAAATTGTCAGAAGGCGTTGTTAGTGATCTCTTGGCCAGTATCTCCTATATACATATCAGCGATATTCGAGGGACTTTTACTTGGAATTGTCGCTGATTTCGATAATGTTTGTTCCGTTCTTTCTCTCTTCTTTTTTTTCAGCTTGCCCTGGCGCCTAAGGACTCCATCATACTGTATAATTTTCACCATAATTGCGCTTGAGGGCACCTATTATTTGTACGTAGAATATTTTATGACAGATTATTTGTGTTTGCTTTTTCGCCGCAGGAAACATTACGACAATGGGGATTATTATAGTAAACGTTGTCAACGCTGTTGATATCGATGTCGTGTGTTCGATCCCGGCCACTGCGGCTGAATTTCGCTCAGAGCAAGATCTAAGAAAGCTCGTGAAGTTAGACTTATGTTGCATGTTAAAACACCCGGGTGATCAGTAATTATCCCTAGACCCCGACTACGACGTGCCCCATAATGATATGGTAGGTGTGGCGCGTAAACTTCAAAAATTGACTTTTTTAACAGATACCCATGCAAGAGTAAAAAAAAATCTCATGACACCTTATCAGTTATTAGGAGTGACGAATGCGAAAGCACTTATGTCTAATTGGACGGCGCTGAGCAGTCCTTCAAGTTCTGCGTTGCGATTAACGTACCATAGCGATACATGTCCGAGCCAGCAAGCAACAGCACGTGTTGCCTTTGATACACTCTGCCAAAGCCTCTTACATAGCACAAGGCCTGTGCTCTTCGACTTACGACGTCATGCAACCTTGTCCGACAGCCACAGAATCTAGTGGGGATGCTCTGGAGTAAGCTGCGGTAATTCTGACGTCATCAGTTTCGGCACGCCGCGCTTGGCAGTCGAAGTTTCGGTCCAAGAAGCATGACTTCATTAAGCGGAGTGCACGGGCGTGCAGCGCAGGAGGCGTTGGCTCTGCATCGTGCTGGAGAGCTCGCGCTAAGCGTTTCCCTCACGCAACACCTGGCTCGCTATCGCTGCCGCGGATGTCGCCTGTCGCCCGCGCTCCTCTGTCGAGGCGCAGCTCGCGACGGTGGCGTCGCAGCCAACGGAAATGATAGTTTGAGGGGGAAGAAGTTTGGGCGTGTTGGTAGTTCAATCGTAAACTGGGATACGTGGCGCAAGAACGAGACAAGGACGAAGCAGGAACACTGGAGGAGTGCTAACTTTAAACATTTGATTTATTGCAGCTGGTAAGCATATATATACTCACAGAGAAGCCACTGCAACAGATACACAGAAAGGAAAAGAAGAAAAGGAAAAGCAGTCATGTGACAACTACGCCAAAAAATTCAAGCTCTTTCTTAGATAAAAGAATGGACTGTGTGCTAACACAATCATCACCTGCTCTAGCTATCTCAGTTGCTTCGACAATTTCCCTTTATCTTATTCCTGTCGCGATAGACAACAGTGTGTTTTAAGACAGGGTAGCGTGATGCCTTCACGTCACATGTTCAACAATGGGCAGTTAGATGCCCATCAATTGCCCTCTGATTTGTTACTGTGCTCCGCCAGACGCACGTTTAAACATCTGCCCGTCTGGCCCACGTAGTACTTCCACACGTAAGTGAAATCTTATATATGCCACGTTACGAGTGCATGTTACAACAGGATTCTTGTGGGCGGTAGCGCAACCTGGCTTTCGTTTCTGCGTGGGACAGCTCAAGCCACTCAACATCAAAAGTTTATTAGGTGCTGCAAAAACAACGTTGCACTACCTTTATTTAGGTTGTGGGAAACCTTACGAAAGTACAGAATTACAATTGTTAAAATCAATTGTTGAAAGTTAGCACTCGTCCCGTATTCCTGCTTCGTCGTTGTGTCATTTCTGCGCCATATATCCCAGTTTACGGTAGTTTAGGAGCCGTTTAGCAGCTGAAGACGACAGTCACCGGCTTTTTTGCTCAGTGGGCCATTTGGCGCTTTCGTATCATAATTACCAGTTTTGCCCCGAAGCGAAGCACAGACAGCGACAGCAAGGGTTAGCGTTGCGTTTGAGCTGCTCTGATCGCGTTCTGATATTACAACGATACGACGTGGCGCGACGTAGCACGCAAGGCGACTCCTACCGCGTAGAAGACAGCGCCCTCGCAGCCACCAGACATCTCACAACGCTCACGTATAGGGTGCGTTGACACCAGTGACGTCACCTCGTTTACCGGCCGGTGTTTCAACCTCCGTCCGCCTTGCTCTCTTCTCTTTCTCTTACCACTGCCTCCTATTTCTTAACGCATATTATGTATAGTGCTTGCCAAATAATTTAAAACGACAACGCCCACATTCTCGCATGTAATTCTGCACTTTCATCTGTGAAAAACTAAAACTTAAAGGAAACGACAATATGGTGGCAGTTTGACATGTCACATTTTGTAAGCTTTCCAGAAATTGAGGAGATAGATACGGTAAAATCTTAACCCATTGTTATCGGCTGAAGTATTTTACGATAAAGTGAAATTAAGTCAGCTACGTCGTCCACGTTATCAACAATGCTTACAAGAAAATGTAGTTACAATTCGTTGTAGCGAGCAACATTTACTTTTCTTAAATGATCTTTGATTATAAAACAGGGAGCGAACACTTTGAACGGAACTTAGTATAATTAGGGCACATTTCTATTTATACGATATTTTCCTGTATACATTAGCAATATTAGATGTGCCGCCTTTCATGCCTTTGAGAATAGATTGGATATTTTTTCAGAGGTTTAGTCATGAACGTAACCTTCAAACATGCTCTATTCACACGGAACCACAATGTTGAGTAGAGGATGCAATTATTTAGCGAAAGAGTGAGCGAATAGAAATAGGCGATGCATCTGGCCGTCAATGTCATGTGTTCACAAAAATGGGTGACAAGCGAGTTTCTCACATGTAATCGTTCTACTCCCCCCCCCCCCCCCCCCCTCGATGATTTTGTTTATCAGAAGCAGACCAGCGGAGTGTAATTTAGAACGAGCAGATCAAAAACGGGAACCTAGAAGTGACGAGACATTCATTTGCTGGTCACTAAGTGATTCGGCAGTTGTTCTAATTGCAATTGGAGAATATTAATAAGCTGCAAGAGTCGACACATCTTCGTTTTCGAAAAGGCGCATACAAAAGAACAAATCAGGAGGATAGTGTAAGAGCTGCTGATATTGAAAACAAAAAGAGACGACTGAAACACAGCGTATAATAACGTGACCTTCTATGCGCACACTTTGGTATGCAATTGTACTTCATCGAAATAGATTTTCTCAAATAATAAGCTTCGTGAGCGACCTTGTGTTCTTAGCAAACGGTGAAAACTTACATATCATAAAGCTGTTCTGCACTTGTATTTGTGTAAGCAGCTTTGCCGTAAAGCCAGGGACGATAGAATATTAGCTGTCCATTACTCAATGCTCTATTATACTACTATTAACTGTCCATTAGTCAATGTTCGCAGAAATGTTCAATTCCTCGTGCTGTATCGCATACCTTTCGGGACCGCGCTACTGCTTTGGAGCCAATTTTTCTATGACATCTAGTGCAGACTACCTCACTCATCCGCCGTTACGACTCCGGCCACTCTTTAGAAATTCTGAACCGGAAATTATGCGACAGGCCGAAGGAGCAAAACTGACAGAGTATTTCCTTCACACCTTTTCTTTTAGTCTAGGAACATGTTGCCTTAATAGATAGACGTGTGACTAAGTTTCCGTTTGAAGTATATCAGCCTGTGCTTAGATGGCTCATATGTAGCGGTACCCAAATAACAAGACGATCAATGTGCCCTTGACGTTATGCTGCAACTGGTTTATTCAAAGTTTCCATTGACGGGTGGAGCATTGACAGGAATAGCAACATCTCACGTTGCGTCAGAACTCCTTGGACGATGTTGTAAGTGTATGCGTGTGCGAGAGGTTGGCACGGAGCAGCACACCTGGCAACTCCTGATGCTCAGATTGAACCGCGCCCTGTCACCTAATAGCCTTATGAGCGCCGTCAGTGGAGTAGCAGGCTTCGCACCAGGGTCTGGAAAGCTTACCATCTGTAATGCGAACGGTATAGTAAGCAGCATAGCAACCGAGAACGTTAAATTCAAAGTTAGGATGTCTGTGGAAATCTTCTAGCTGGATGCACTGGTAAAAGAATAGGATATAAATAAATAACTAAGAAAGAAATGTGAAATGAGCAGAGAAACATTTCATGATAACTTAAGGAGAAGCTCTTTTTCTAACGAGCTCAGGATGCCTTATAACGCGCAGTTATAAAGCGAGATATAGAAAGAAAGAAGAAACGTGCGTAGAAAAAAATGTTATATCAGAATGCGAAAATATCTACCCGGTTGTTGGGTTAGGCACCGCTGTCATGCTTAAAGGGCTGGGGTTCACGGACAGAAGCTTAAAGTAAATATGTCGGCCTTAGGGATCAGCAAAAGGTTGTTGGAGGTGTGTTGGCAGAAAGGTTGGGAGATCACGAATAACCGATGGGTGCAAATAACAAAGCTCCCTATAGTTGAACACAATGTTTCATGCAGCGCATATTTGTCATCCTAAGCTAATTAATAGCTACGAAAAAGAATAAGGAAAATAGCGCGTATCAACCAGTATTCACCTGTGGCATTACATTATTTATTACGATTTTCTGACTGCACAAACATTTTCTGTTTTGGCAAATCAGTTCAGCACACAACCGCAAGGTGGAGGACAGTACATAAAAAATAAAATGGTGGATGAAAATTTGTCTTTAATGGAGCTGTTTGTTTTGCTTTTCTTTCATTACGTGTTGTTACGGAGGTATTCTGTATAATATACCACAGAAACACCACTTCTGTCCTAAATTAAGAATTATAGAATTTACCTAACTTTGTGTGCTTTACTTTCTGTTCTTGTTAGTACGGGAACAATCCTTCACCAGTGTTTAGCGACATTTGTGTAACCGCGTAAAGAGCTGTTCGATGATGCTTGAACGCACAATTTTAACATCCTTATCTTTTATGTACGTATGTTAATTATTTAGTATCACCAACAGTTTTATTTTTTTCTTCTCTACTAGACACCGCCAAAAGCCCCAAAACTTTCGAGATTTCAGAACTCACTTTGGCAGGAAATGTGTACCAACACAAGGACAAAGGCGAAAACATTTAGCTTTCGGGGCTTCTAGGAAATAGATTTAAAATCCGCAAAGCAATCAAAGATGCTCCCTTCGATCACTTTGTTCTTCCTCCTCGCCCAAATTTGTCGCAGTGTGCTAAGGTAGACAGCATTCTCAATTTTCAGTCGAGAACTCAATTTTTCGCCAAGTCGCCGAGATTACAGAACAATAAAAAAAATTCGCGGAAAATGCTCGAGCGAGAAGTTGTTTGAATTGAGGCGTTCTCGTACGCACAATGTGCGGCTTGCTTCCACATGCCGGCAAATGATCTCTCTACGTCTTGTGTGCTCGCGTTGCACAATCTGAGCTTGAAGAGGTTGATCTGTGTACGAAAATTTTCAACCTTCAGTTTGCACTCTTGGTACGTGGCGGTTACATCAGCTGGTAATCATACGCAATCTTTCACATGAAGTAGAGGTTAAGGATATTTTCCTTATTTTCCTTGTAGACTGAACTATTTATTTATTTTTAAACTGAATATCCAGCAGCTTTTCTTTTTCGATTTCTTTTCTATTAACTGTGTGCAAGATTATGCCGGCACCCCATTAGATGGCGCCGGCTACTATTCTTAATTCATAGATGCTTCTGTAATCTTACACCGTCTTGTTTTGCTGTTTCCTAAATATCTATATTGCTTTAAGTTATAAATTCACAAATACAGCCCCCACACGAATTCCTGAAGAAACCTCTACACACTGACTATTGCTACGTTGTCGGCATTTAAAAAAAGTACTATATTGTACTCCTGCTTGCGCTTTCCAGAGTGACAGCACGCAGTTGCAAGAAGAAAACCTCATGTGCGCCTGTAAGCTGAGGTCCAAATGTTTAGCAGGATTGCCATTCGAAGCGCATATGCGAATCACTCGAATAATGTAGAACGAAACGAGTTAAATGCCATGTAATTTCACCTCAACACGAAAACTTGGTTGGTGGTTTCTTTTTGCCGAGTCTTTTCGAGCAGTCAATATTCCATGCTATAAATACTATCATACTTTCCAGCCAATCATCTGCAACTAATTGGTTAAATGATTCGCCTGCAAGGAAGATTTGATGTCAGCCAAAAGCTATTTACTTTTTGCTCTAATGCATCCAGATCGTAGAGCGCAATTCGTTACGAACATTCACGAGCCGAGTTTGTAAAGAAGTTTGGAGCTATCGCCTACAGATTAGCTGACGCCTGCTTTAGCTTCGACAAATCGAAAGGTGTCAGTCAAACAAAGGACGCATAATTCTGCATCAACGTCCGCATGCGTCGAATTAAAAGCACTACTAAAACAGTCTCGCGGTTCGTCTTTTCACGTTGGCACGATGAAACGAAGAAACTCTAGAAATTCCACATTAGTGTGGCGTTGCCTCTTAAACATAAGAAAATATACAGTTTATTTATTATTCCAATGAAAGATCAACATAAGAGACTGTGCCTTTCGTGGGAAGCACGACAACTTCGGGAACACCTTTATTTGGTAATTGTAATTAAAGCGCATAATTACACAAGAGGCTTAAAATTTTCGGAGAAAGCATCCCAAAAGCGGCGCCTTTTTCACCTAAACCTGAAACGTCAGCAGTTCTTCATTTTCCCAGGGAAGCCAGTAAACTTTGTAGGTGTTTAGCATAACTTCTCAAAAGAGGTGCAAAGGATATTTTTTCCAATTTTATCAATAATTCAAAGACTCACACTTCAAATTTTTCCGACGTAATAAGCGTTACGCTCCCCACATTAAAAAAAGAAAAAAAAACACTTCGTGACTGATGTAGTGCTTCTATAAACCAGTGAAAAAAAAAAGGCATATCACGCTTCTTGCGCTTCTAGTCTCAATAACTGGTTCGCTGCAATTACGCATCGATGATACAATATGGCAGACAGGGTATTTATGACACACTTTCGCGAAAAGGTTCCTCGCTCAATATTCGCAGTGGTTATGAAATTGCTCTGGAAGCGATTATTCAACAATATTCACTGCATGCTATCTTACCCATTCCCCGTAAAGAATCCGGAAATACTTGAGCATGTTCATCAAATGCTGCATCAGCAATTTCAGCCATTAAGTCATGGAGCGATACCAATCCGGTATTTCTATCATACTTTGTGCCTTTTAGTGCAAGAATGTATTGTTTCAATCGAGAGACAAGGGTTTCACTTTACGCTTAAAATATATCAGCGTTTCGTTAGATGGTTAATGCGAGGAACCGGGCTCTTCAACAGCTGGTGAGGCTCCGGCGGAGCAACTGCCGGCTTTGTATGCCAGGCTGACCCCGCCTGCTGCAGTACCACCACCACCAGCAGCACACACAGAACAAAACGCACAATGCTCCCTTGAAGTTTTTTTCTTGAAGCTGCAGTTGTTTCACTGGAAGTTTCTCCCGGCGGACGATGCATTGACACGAACAGCAAACCCTAGCGTGCTTAGAGTGTCAGCATCTTCGAGAAGCCTAGCGTGCTTCTCGAAGATGCTGCGCCCATCGTCCAGCCAGCGCGAAGAGTGCCCCTGTTTCTTCAGCAGTCGCTGCGTACAGCATTGGACCGGATGGGACGAGTGGGGATCGTTACGGAAGATGAGCAGCCCAACAGACTGGGTAAGCCCAGTCTTGCTATCGTGCGCAAAAAAGACGGCACGCTAAGGATATGTCTTGACCCTAGGAAATTTAACCACAGCTTGAAACGTGAATACTATCAGATGGCTTGTCGAGAGGACATAGAGGCGGAACTAACAGGTGCAAAATTTTCCTCACGTTTAGAGGCCAATGCCGGATTCGATCAAATTCCGCTGGATGAGGATTCATCGAAAATATGCACGTTGTCAACGCCCTTTGGCCGGTATTGTTTTTTGCGGCTCATTTTCGGCATTCACTTAGCCAGCGAAGTGTTCCAGAAAGCCCTAAATTAGACATTTGAGGTCCTTCCCGGTGTGCGCGTGTATGCGGACAACGTGTTGGTTTCGGACGTGACCAGAGCACAGCACAACTAGGGCCTCCGAAGTGCTCTCAAAGCAGCTGAGATCACGGGACTCACCTTTAACGCTTGAAAGTGCACTTTGGGGCACAAGGGGTTGCAGTCTTTGGTGACCCGATTTTCCGCGACGGTATGAAACCTAATCCAGAATTAATTGCCGCCATCAACGTGATGCCAAAACCAGAAAACAAGCAGGCAATACAAAGGATGCTACGGACTATCAACTATTTTAGCAAATATTTGCCAGGCTTGGCGCAGCGGATTCTGCTCTTAAGGCCGCTTCTTCAGGCATGACGACGGAAAACCATGAAAAAAGTGGCGGGTGATTTGCAGAACTCTGAGTGCAGCACCACTGCTAGCTATTTTCGACCCGACCCTGGATGTAAAGGTGACTTCAGATGCCTCGCTATACATCGTTGGTTCAGCTTTGTTCCAAAGACGTGATAACGGATGGCGATCGGTAGCCTATGCGTCGAAATATTCAACGGAGACGGAACAGCACTGTTTTCAAATTGAAAAAGAAGCTCTGGCACTTGTTTTTGGTTGTGAATGGATCACTTCGTATACGGCCGCCCGGTGACACTTGAAAGCGATCACCGGTCTCTCAGTGACATTGCAAAAAAGGCGATTTCTAATATGCCACCACGAGTGCGGCGTGTCTTTCTCAGGCTTTTGAAGCACGATTACACAATCGTGTTCATTGCCGGACGGCACACCAACAAATTGGTCATCGCCGAAGTCGACTGGCAGTCCGGTTTTCCAGGGCGTGGGTTCGTATCCCACTTCTGACACCTTGTATCGTTCTGGACTTGCCACAGTGAGGCGTCGACAGAGCCATTGAACAGTGAACCCAAGGTTTTATTGAGCGTCGGTATTTATAGCGCACTCGGCCCGTTAGAGGGGGAGTACGCTATCCTACATCCGACAGCGGCATGATGACGGCTTGCGCCCACTGCTGGTACGCATGCGTGAGATGCGATACAGTCATGTACGCATATTTGCAGCCTACATATCTATACATAAGCATGACCACGGAAATCACAAAGTGCCCGTGGCATGAGGTAAAAAAAAAGTAGGAAGAACTGTGCAGGGCACACAAATCACAATAAGGTAATGTCACCTCATCAAACAGTGTGCAGCAACAGCACCATGCAGAGTAGGGAATTGTTGCCATTGGTCGCGGCCGGCCTGTTTTTGATCAAGCTTTCTATTCGTAGGACGTAAAAAATGGAATTGCAAGAGAAATCAGAAAATAGGAAGAACTTTTAATAAGGTATAAATAGTGCGGCAGCGAGGCTTCGCTGTCTTTGTGTACAAAACTGTGCGATTTTCTATCGCGAAATAAATGACACGTGTGGCGTAATATTTCTTCTTTTTCGGTGAATTGAAATTTTTCGTACCTAGTAGCTGTTGTCTTCTGCTGTATTTTGGCGCAAAGGACATTTGAACCTAGTGACAGGGAAGTAAATTTGAATTGAAAGTTCAGTGTTGTGCGTGACCATTCTGTCGCTCGTCTCATATGCTTTGGTAGAACATCGGTTAAAATTATGCCGCCGTCGTCTTCAGTGACCAAACCTGAAACACACAGCCCTGGGAAAAAATGTTAACACATACATGCGTTCATTGTACCATAGTTCTAACGCTGCATGAAACATCGTTGTGTTATTCCTGTGACGTAAAGCTGATGGCGTTTAGTTGCATTTCGCTATTTTGTGTCTAGCTGTGCGGTAGTTTCCACCACCGCAGAAACGACTTTCCTAGGGTATTTCGCTTCCGAGCCCGTGGTCGCGGGTTCGATCCCCTGCAGCGCTGAGCGCGTTTCGACAGAGACGAAATGCAGAAACGCTCATGTACTTAGATCAATGTGCACGCTAAAGAAGTCCAGGTGGCCAAAAATCAACACGGAACGCCCCCCTGCGGTATCTCTCATAATCTCGGTGAATGTTGGGGCGTTAAAACTCATGAACGAACCAGATCATGGCGACTTTAAGAAGGCGGAAAGGTTTAGAATTGCCCATTGATAAAATCTTAGGGCTGACTTCACCTTGGTAACACCTGGGTAACGTCATAGTAGCACTAACGCGTTCACTGCGGCAACCCTTTTCGAAGTCTTGGTTCCTCTATGTGATGCACCCATCGGTGAGTCAACAGGGAGCTTCGCTGGTTTGAACCTTCCTCATTTTCGAGAGAAATGGCGCCACAAGGCGTCAGTTCAGAATCAAGTATTTCCCCCGTCCGTTGAATTCTAGCCAAAGATGGCGCTTGCGCACAATAGGAATTAATCCAGAGACAGCCACTCAGGAATAACAGCTGCCGTTACCCATCCGTTGGCCGTAACTCTACGTCGCGGTGACAATATGTAGCTCTGGTGCGAAGTGCACTGTTGCACCATATAATACGTGAGGCCCAGCACTGCACTTAAGTGGTATGCGGTCCCTGCAAGTGTTGGTAGCACCGATTCTAATTTCAGACCTAAGACCTGACCGAAGCATGGAAGCCTGTGAAGCTTTTGCCATTGTTAACTGCAAGGCGCACCATTCTTCTAAACAAATATTAAGATGTACATCGTTTATAAGAAATACTCTGTTTTCAGTCCATTTCGTGGCGTTTGTCCCATCCTCCATATTAGAAAAAATGACACTGAAGCCTAGCGTATAAATACGTGACTTTTTACGGCCATGCTTCAACGAACGATAAGCAATAGTTCTTCAGCGTAACAAATTTCCTCAGAAGTAACCTTCATTAGTGATCTACTGTTTCTGAAAGCTGTGACAACGAGACATATAATGCTTTTCTTCACAATTCTAGTCGCATCAGCTGCTTTGATGTGAAACGCAGGATCATACATTACTAAGAAGTGAGCAGTAGTAGTGTGTTTATACGCTGCACATCGCATATATCGTCATGGTGGCATTGCTATAGAGCCTATGCTTCAATAATGCTTAGTGTGTCCGCTGCAACGACTCTGGCACTGCTTGAGCATTTTTGTCAAAGGCTCCGTCAATAATTTAGCGAGTGACTGAAATAGCAAAAACTAATAGTGGATTTCTGTCGCACGTACCCTGTGACTTTTGGTGTAAGGGCGTGATCCTTTCATGGAGAGGCATGTAATTCGCTGAAAATATATCGGCCTTCTGTTAGACAGTTAATATGGAGAACCGCACAAACAAAAAAAAAGGGTTAATTTGCCCCTGATATTGTGATGTAACTGTGTTATTGAGACCTTCGCCCGACACGTGGAGCACTGACACCAATAGCAAGGTCTAGAGTTGCGCTAGAATTTCTTGGACGATGCTGTAACTGTATATTTGTGGGTGAGACATGTTGGCACGAAGCAGCACGCCTGGCAACTGCTGCTGCACAGAAAGAACAGAACCCTGGCAGCTGCCAGCGTCACGAGCACCGCCATTCGCGTTGCAGGCGTCGCACTAGGAACTGGGATGCTTACTAGCCAGAATGCAGCTGGTATGGTAAGCAATATAGCCAGAGTGAATGTTAAACGCAAAGTGAAACGCAAGTGAATCTTGTGGGCATCATTAAGGAGTGTGCAATAGAAGTCGGTGGTGACTCCGTTAGACAGGATACCAGTAAGCTATCACAGGAGACGCAAGATCTCATCAAGAAACGCCAGTGTATAACAGCCTCTAACCCTACAGCTAGAATAGAACTGGCAGAACTTTCGAAGTTAATCTGCAAGCGTAAGACAGCTGACATAAGGAAGTATAATATGGATAGAATTGAACATGCTCTCAGGAACGGAGGAAGCCTAAAAGCAGTGAAGAAACTAGCAATTGGCAAGAATCAGATGTATGCGTTAAGAGACAAAGCCGGCAATATCATTACTAATATGGATGAGATAGTTCAAGTGGCTGAGGAGTTCTATAGAGATTTATACAGTACCAGTGGCACCCACGACAATAATGGTAGAGAGGATAGTCTAGAGGAATTCGAAATCCCACAGGTAACGCCGGAAGAAGTAAAGAAAGCCTTGGGAGCTATGCAAAGAGGGAAGGTAGCTGGGGAGGATCAGGTAACAGCAGATTTGTTTAAGGATGATGAGAAGATTGTTCTAGAGAAACTGGCCACGCTGTATGCGCAATGCCTCATGACTTCGTGCGTACCGGAATCTTGGAAAAACGCTAACATAATCCTAATCCATAAGAAAGGGGACGCCAAAGACTTTAAAAATTATAGACCGATCAGCTTACTGTCCGTCGCCTACAAAGTATTTACTAAGGTAATTTGCAAATAGAATCAGGAACACCTTAGACATCCGTCAAACAAAAGACCAGGCCGGATTCCGTAAAGGCTACTCAACAATAGACCATATTCACACTATCAATCAGGAGGCAGAAAAATGTGCGGAATATAACCAACCTTTATATATAGCTTTCATTGATTACGAGAAAGCGTTTGATTCAGTCGCCACCTCAGCAGTCATGGAGGCATTGCGGAATCAGGGTGTAGACGAGCCGTGTGTAAGAGTACTGAAAGATATCTATAGCGGCTCCGCAGCCACCATAGTTCTCCGTAAAGGACGCAACTAAATCCCAATAAAGAAAGGCGTCAGCCAGGGAGATACGATTTCTCCAATGCTCTTCACAGACCTGAATTGGGAAGAATCGGGGATAAGGGTTAATGGAGGTTAAGGTTAATGGTCTAAAAGCCGAAGGGTGGGTCTAAAAATTAATCTGCAGAAAACTAAAGTAATGTTCAACAGTCTCGGAAGAGAACAGCAGTTTACGATAGGTAGTGAGGCACTGGAAATGGTAAGGGAATACATCTACTTAGGACAGGTAGTGATGGCGGATCCGGATCATGAGACTGAAATAATCAGAAGAATAAGAATGGGCTGGGGTGCGTTTGGCAGGCATTCTCCGATCATGAACAGCAGGTTGCCATTATCCCTCAAGAGAAAAGTTTATAACAGCTGTGTCTTACCGATACTCACGTATGGGGCAGAAACCTGGAGGCTTACGAAAAGGGTTCTACTTAAATTGAGGACGACTTAACGACCTATGGAAAGAAGAATGATAGGTGTAACGTTAAGGGATATGAAAAGAGCAGATTGGGTGAGGGAGCAAACGCGAGTTAATGACATCTTAGTTGAAATCAAGAAAAAGAAATGGGCATGGGCAGGACACGTAATGAGGAGGGAAGATAACCGATGGTCATTAAGAGTTACGGAATAGATTCCAAGGGAAGGGAAGCGTAGCAGAGGGCGGCAGAAAGTTAGGTGGGCGGATGAGAATAAGAAGTTTGCAGGGACAACATGGCCACAATTAGTACCTAACCGGGGTAGTTGGGGAAGTATGGGAGAGGCCTTTGCCCTGCAGTGGGCGTAACCTGGCTGATGATGATGATGATGATGAGTCGCTGGGATAATCTTCTTTGCAGAGGCAGCGATAAAGGTATAATCCAAGAATAACTAATAAATAATATGAAACCAGGAGCGAAACCTGTCATCATAACTCGAGGAGCAGCTGGGTTCGAAGCAAGCTCATCATCATCATCATCATCATAATCATCAGAGTGTTTTACGTCCAGTGGAGGACGAAGGCCTCTCCTTGCGATCTCCAATTACCCCTGTCCTACCCCAACCGATTCCAACTAGCGCCCTCGATTTTCCTAATTTCGTCGCAGCACCTAGTCTTCTGCCTTCCTGTACCCCTTCTCTTGGTAGCCATGCTGTAACCGCAAAGGTCCAACAGTTATCTAACCTGTGGATTACATGACCTGCCCAGCTCCATTTTTTCTCTTAATGTCAATTAGAATATCGGCTATACCCGTTTGCTTTCTGATCCAAACCACTCTCTTCCTGTCTCTTAACGTTATGCCTAGCATTCTTCGTTCCATCGCTCTTTGTGCGGTCTTAACCTTGTTCTCAATCTTCCCTGTCAGTCTCCAAGTTTCTGCCCCATATGTTGGCACTGGTAAAATGCTCTGAGTGTACACCTTCTGTTTGAATGGTAATGGTAAGCTTGCAGTAAGAAGCTGACAATGTCTGCCGTATGCGATCCGACCCATTCTTATTCTTCTATGAATAGCTCCCTCGTGATGAGGGTTCCCTGTCATAATTGACCTAGGTTAACGTACTCCTCCACAGATTCTAGAGGCTGACTGGCGACCTTGAATTCTTGTTCTCCTGCCCGGCTACTCATCATTATGTGTCGTCTGCATATTAATCTTCAACCCCGCTCTCACACGCTCCCTTTTAAGGTCCTCAAGCATTTGTTGTAATTTGTCTGCATTGTTGCTGAATAGACCAATGTTATGGACAAACCGAAGGTTGTTGAAATATTCGGTGTCGATCCTTTACTCCTAAGCCTACCCAGTTTAATAGCTTGAACACTTCTACGATGCACCAATTGAATAGCAATGGACAGATTATGTCTCCCTGTCTGACCCCTTTCTTTATAGGTATCTTCCACGCTGCCCTGTCGGCTCATGATGGTGCCCAGATTATACCCATACCGCTGTCAAGAACAGATGCAGCCACAAGTCTTCGCTCCCTCGCCCGCGAGCTTACGCAGAATCTGTGGAACACCAGTGATTTCACGAACGCACGTCTCCACAAATAGGATCCACGTCTGCAACTCCGCCTACCACCAGGGTTGCCACGAGCGGAAGCAACACTTCTGTGCCGCCTGTGGCTCGGCGTGGCATTCACGAACTCATATTGATTCCGCATTGGCATGGCCGACAGCCCTACTTGTGACACCTGCGGCTGCGAGGAGACGATTCAACACCTCCTATGTGACTGTCCCCGTTACGCAGTGCGAAGAAAAGTGCTCGTGACCGCTCTCGCAAAACTGGACAATCGCCCCTTTACAGAGGAAAAAGCTCTAGGACATTGGTCCAGACGGGCTTCGGCACTCAAGGCCTTAAGGGCTTTGTTGAAGCTTTTAAGGAACTGCGAATTGTGCGACCGCCTTTGAACGTTGTAGCGCGTAGTTTCGCGTTACTGTGTGAATTTTCTCTTTTTTTCCATTTTTTCCCTCTTCTTCTTTCTCCTTTTATTCCCTTTACCCCTTTCCCCAGCACAGGGTAGCCAGCCGGTACTTACACTGGCTAACCTCCCCGTCTTTCCTCTCCTTTGTCTCCTCCTCCTCCTCCTGCTTTTCTTGTGTAGAACTAAGGTAGCTGTGGAACCTCTGTAGATATTTTCCAAGGTTTTTATGTAAGCGGTCTCTACTCCTTGATTACGTAATGCCTGTATGACTGCTGGTATCTCTACTGCATCAAATGCTTTTTCGTAATCTATGAAAGCCATACAGAGAAGCTTCTTGTACTCTGTGGACTTCTCGATAACCTGAATAATGGCATGTATATGATCCATTGTAGAGTATCCCTTCCTGAAGCCAGCCTGTTCCCTTCGTTGACTAAAGTCCAGTGTTGCATTTATTCTTGAACCAATGAACCAATGAACCAATGGTGTATATAGTTCTATGAACCAATGGTGTATATGGCTTATATATATATATATATATATATATATATATATATATATATATATAGTAGGCAAAGAGGAATTCGTAAAGAACTTGAGCGGTGCTACAAGGTAAACAGAAAATGTATTTAATTTCAAGTTTCGCTCGGTGGACCGATCTTCATCAGGATTCACAAAAAATCGCAGTTCGGCCCAATTAGTGAAGATACCACACCGGGTGCCCGGTCGTTCTCTGGCAAGAGGAAGGCGGAGTCCCATGTATGTAGAGCTCTCGGTTTGATGTATCTGAGAACCACCGGGCACCCGGTCTGCTGTCTTCCCTACCGGGGTCGAACTGCCATTTTTTTTCTAAACCCTGATGAAGATCGGTCCACCGAGCGAAACTGTTGAAATTAAATACTTGTTCTGTGTACCTTGTAGCACCGCTCAAATTCTTTACATTTGAAAGGTAGCCTATAACATATAGCCCTAACATATAATATACGTATAATATATATTTATATATATATATATATATATATATATATATATATATATATATATATATATATATATATATATATATATATATATATATATATATATATATTGCATGCTTTGTGGACCTTTAGATATTTATGGCACATGTGTGTGAGGTCTATTTCTTGTGCTATATACATTCTTTCTCATTTTGTTCATGGTTCATGTCTTCCCCAATATTGTTCTACCAAATTATGTATCACCTATTTTACACCCTACGAAAATTCTTACCATGGATTGGAGCATTTATAAATAAATAAATAAATAAATTTTTCTGGAGTAGAGATCAGCAAAAGGCAGTTGGAAGTGTGTTGGCTGAAAATTAGAGAGACTGAAAAGAATTGTTGGATACAGAAATGAAGTTGCGATAATGAATGAGAAGGGCTGATGCTGCGTATTTTTGTTTTATTATCAAAATAATATGGTTGAGACGTACGGGAAAGTAAGAAAAATAGAGCTTGTCTACCAGTTCTCATTAGCATTCTTTTAAAATAGACTCTTTTTAGGTATCCCAAGCACTCTCTTTTGACAAATCAGTTCGGCGACAGCCCTATAGCTAAAGGACAGTAAATTAAACATAATATCATGCATTGAAATTTTTCTTTGATTAGGCTTTCTGTGTAGCCATGTTTTTTGCTAAGCGTCTTGCTGTGAAAGAATTGAGTCGGAAATACTTCGGCCACTACACTTCGGTCCTAAGTTAAGAATGATAGGAGTTAACTGTTTTTGGTTGCTTAGACTTTCCGTTTATTTTAGTGCGTGAATGAACCTTTACCACGGCTTAAGGACATTTGTGTGAGACCATCTACAGCAGTTCGATGATGCCTCAATGCACCATCGTAGCAGTCTTATCCTTTATATCTGTAGCTTTGTTATTACTAGCTCTTTCATTTTCTTTTCCTATCTCTGGTGGACTACGCCAAAAAGCATCGAGACTTCCATGCTCTGAGAGCTCACTTTAGTATCAGAGATGTACAAACGCAAAAATCAAAAAGCCTCTGTTTTGCCCAACTTTTGTTGCCTGTTAAGCGCTGGCTTGAAGAAGAATACTTTTTTGTTCCGTGTTCTGTTGACTGTCTTTTGTGCAAAAAGCCCGAGACCACTGAACTAATCTTCCTCGAATGCTGGGATTCCATATTATTGTGGGACATGCTCCAACGAACCACAAAAAAGAAGAAGCTCCCGTTGTAACATCGAGGCAACCGGTTTTTACCTGTCCAAAACTTTGGAAGCGTACACCTGGCTATGGTGATGTTACTGGGCCTGAATATTCTATGGAAAGTGGGTATGACAGTCCGTAATCCTGATATAGATTCTCGCCCTGCGAGGCAGCAATGTATTGAAAGCATATTATATATTAGAGATACACTAAAGAGTCAAAGTGATCCTCCAGGGATCAGTAACAGGATTGAACTTGCTCACCTGACGCTTCTTTAATGGACACTCCATGCAATGGCGGTGGTTGTTTTTGAAAACATATTGTGTACAGTGTTTATCTTATTTTGATGCCAAACCAGCAATAAAAAAAATGAAAGCATGCGTGGATTCTGGGAATCTTGCTCGTCTCGCACCCCGAATTCCTGGGTTTGAATCCCACTCGGACTGAAATGTACAAAATTTTCTTTCCAAAGCCACTAATTTAATTTGTTTTCAGGAACATCCCTGAGAAGGGTGACGTCAATGCGAGGATTTATTGACGTGTTTTTTCTATTGCGGCGTCGGCCCTTTTCGGTCACGGCGCAGATTCTCCAACGTCACTGCCAAGGGCACCGCCGACATAGACACCTAAGCCTTTCGGCATAATAAAACGTGGCGTTTCCTTGTAGAGATAGGTCGCAAGTGCACAACCTAGATGATTTTGCTGTTCATTGTGCCAAAGTACTATTGCATGTTTTCTGCGAATACTGCTAGTGTGCCCACAGCGAAGCTACGCTTAGTCAGCTTCGCTGCAGAGTCGTGGCGAGGTAAACTAGAATATACTGAAGATGTGCTTGTGCACTCTAGCCGGGGAAGCATTGCGCCATCCACGGCTGGCATGAGCCATGTGCACGCGGCACACAAGCTTTCTTGCTCAGCAACTTCAGCAACACCGACACTTTCACGGCGGTCTTCTAGTGCGCGCCATCGATGCTCGATACTCACAACGCCGGACTCTCCTCAACGCACCAGCGTTACGAAATGTCCTGCAACCGCAGGGTCCTTGTTCACGCTGCGCAGAAGCAGCTGCTTCGAGGGAAGCGTCCAGCCAATATGTTGCCCCTGCTTTTGTTGGAATAGCGTGCTAGCAGCTGCAGTGCAAAACCCCCATGCGTTGCTGTTCTTGTCCTCCAACGCACAAGTTCTTGTTCGCGGCCCTTCAGAAAGTACGAGGCGGGCGCATACAACATCCTTGCGCAGTGGAGAGCAGTTCCGAACGTAAGTGCCTCAATAATGGCGGGCCCTGTGAATTGTCATTTTGCTCGGTACCTGATACGCCGCAGTGATACGTGACATGCTCGAACCTTTGCGCATGCAGGTTGTTCACTGCGAAATCAGCAACAGCTGAGCAGACTACGCGGCTCAGAGGAACACATCTCGATGGGCATTTGGAATTCGTGTTGGTTGAGGATTATTGCAGCTTCCACAGTATTACAATCTACTTGATGGACTGAGTATGGATGCCCTCATCGTCGTCATTGATTTTTAGGAAATGTTTGTTTCAACAAAAGACGATACGAACACTGAGTCACAATGACGACCCAATCCCACCAGTACAATAACATACACAAAGTACGAAGCATTGCGTATACGGCTCGTGTTTAAAGAAGTGTCCGAGTCCGCACTCACTAACATGTAACCACAAAGACCAGCGGAAACGCACAGCTACACATCAAATATTTGTCACAATATACAAAATGATGTTGAGTATATACAGTGTACGCAATTGTTCTGTACAATGATGATGCGATTTTACATAATTTTGTAGTGATGTAACGAAATGTGTATACACAAGGATGACGCAAGGGCACACACAAATAACGGGCACCTATACACTATGTATATTAATTGAGAACTTTGGTGACCGGGCTACAAGAGAAAGGCTGGTAGAAAATTAAGCCATACGCGTCCACCAGCCACCAACAGGAAACGGCACGACCACTGCCGGAGGAACTCCTGTGACAGAAACGACAGCAGCTCAGAGAAGTGCCTCTCCAGAACTGGAAACAGAGTGTGGCGACGGTTTCCCACTGCAACTGCCTCGCACCGGTTAAGAAGAGTAAACGAAACTCGGCGTAATATTAGAGCTGTCATACCGGCTTATTGTCTTATAATTTGTTGTCGGATAGTTTTGATAAAACTAGTTACAGCCGTTTTCTGTAGCTATACTCGCTCCTTATGCGGCCACTTATCGACTGCAGGCGGTAGTTCTGAACCGTTTACAACTTCAGTGTGAACTAACTAATCACGGCATTTAAATGAAACTCCGCGTAGTGATAGAGTTGTCACAGTGGCCAATTTCAGTATAATTTTTTTCCGAAATGCCTAGGTTAAATTGGAAGCTACAGAGCATACGCGAGAATGTAGAGGCTGAATTTCTTCCTTTACGACGCGACGCGTAGATGGCCGGAGATCGACAGCCACAAGAGGGTAGTTTTATGCAGCTTCGCTGTAATATGCAAGCATCATATTACTGTTGATCTAAACATATGCAAGTGGTAATAAGGAAGTCCTGCCAGTAAGCTTGCTTCGCGATCAATAGGGCAATTTATTACCACAGGTTTAACTATGAAAGCTATGGCAGTTCGGGCTTCTTTAAATGTTTAATGTTTATTTACTCAGTAAATCTCCTATACAGTTCTGAAAGTGACTGTAGAGATTTCCGAGATTTCATACCACTGCGTACGTTGTGTAAGCTAAGAGTTTTCCGTAAATAGTCTAAACAAAACAAGGGGGAGGCGGGAGATGCAAATTAATGACTATGAGCTAAATGAGAACAAGGTGAAAGGAGGAGTGACCGTTAAGACAAATTGACTTGTCTTATTCTTCTCCCTTGAAGAAGACAAGTCCATTTATTGAAACGTTGGCTCCTGTTTTCGCCGTGTTCTCGTTTTGCTCATCGTCTTAACTGGTCGGTAACTTTTTCGTTGTACATGTCTCAAATATTTGAAAGTACAGTACACTGTTATCAGAACTGTTGCGGATGAGATAGATCGAAACAGAAGCAAGTTAGGGCTAAGTTAAAACCGATATAATCGGTAGTGATGGCACGCTTTCGCGACCCATCAAATCTTTCTTCGTTCGCATTTAGCGTTAGTCTTTAGTTCACTCAACCTTTTAGGGAACGAAGAGGAGTACCCATCCAGAAAATGTTAAGTTTGATGAACAAAAAGTAGCACATCACACACCTTTAGTTTCCAGTATGTTTGATGCTCACTTAAAAGACGATGAAGAAATTATAACCCTTACGCATCCTTATGCAGCAAGCGCCTTTTGCTTGGCGAAGGCTTAAAACCTTTAACACTTCCTCTCCGTTTTAGATTTATTCAAGATGTATCTCTGTCACACTGTAGCTATAGAGAGTGTTGACAAAATATCAGCCTGGGAGCACTTGTTGTGTTTGTTAATCCTCGCTTGGTATGAAAATAATCAAAAAATGTTCAATGCGCTGCCTCTCTTTTGCTTCCTAAGTGTTCCTGTGGGACACTCAATACGTCCTATCGGGGTAATTACGGTTGGCTCGTTTGTACGAGGAGGCATTTAGAAATATTTTATACTAGATGCGTAACCGCCGCCCTTTTATGGTGCTCTGTGAGCTTACGACGCTTACCAAAAAGCTCACGAGTACCCGCGCTTGTTATCACCATTGCAACAAAACAGCTACAATAAGAATTAAGAAGCAAAGTAAATGCAGAACCCCTCTTTCCGATGCACATCGATGGATTGATTTGGATTAGGGAGCAACGCGGCGGTTGCGTACTTGATCGCATAAATAGAAAGTTCCTAGCGCGAAAAAAAAAAGAACCGTTGCACGAATTGCCAGAAGGCGTAGTAAATTGTGCACTGCCGAATATGTCGTATCTACGCGATATTCGAATGATTTTTACTTCCATTTGTGGCTGATTTCGAAAATGTTTGTTTTGTACCTTTTTTGTCAACTTACCCTGCCGCATAAGCATTCCATTATAACGTAAAATTTTCGGCATAAGTTGCACTCCGGGGCTCGTAATATCTGTAAGTACAATATTTCGTATGACTGATTATTTGTTTTTGCTTCTTCACCGTAGAAAAATGACAACAACGGTGAGTATTATATTAAAAAGTTATCAAGGCTGTTCATATGGAGGTCGCGGGTTTGATCCCGTTCACTGCGGCCACATTCGCTCAGGGTTAAATGTAAGACGGCTCGTGAAGTTTAATTTATTCTTGCGTGTTATAAAAAACCCGGGTGACCAATTATTATCCCTAGACTCCGACTACAGCGTGTCTCGTAATGATATTGTAGGTTTTCCATTTAAATCCCCAGAATTTATTTTTTTAACCCACGCATGAATCAAGAAGAAAGAAAAGTGCGAGGACAACTGATCGGTTCTAAGGAGTCGCGAATGCTAAAGCACCAATTCCCACTAGGACGGCGCTGAGTGGTACTTCAAATTTTGCGCTGCTAGTAGTGTACCATAGCGGAACGTACTGCCCGAGCCAGCAAGCAGCAGCAGCCTGAGGTACCAACGCCGCATTGCGCCGGCGCGGCGATGCGCTTCCTCTTCACGCAACGCCAGCAGGTTTTCCTTTTGACCCGCTTTGCCAAAGCCTCCTACATGAACACACCCATGTACTTAGATTTAGGTGCACGTTAAAGAACCACAGGTGGTCCAAATTTCTGGAGTCCTCCACTACGGCGTGCCTCATAATCAGAAAGTTGTTTTGGCACGTAAAACCCCATAATTTCAATTTTTTCCTACATGGAACAAGACCGGTGCACTTCGACTTATGACGTCATGCAACCTTGCCCGACTGCCATGAATGCCTGAGGAATATGGAAGAAAGTAAATGGGCTGGGAGAGTGTTCAGGTATCTGTACACAAAAAACATTGATTCACAATGGAGGTAAAGAACTAGGAAGCTTACCAGCAAGTATGTGGCCTGTAGGGTGGGCAACACAGCAACAAAGACGGTCAAGCGGAAAGTCAGAGTGGCTGAAATAATCTCTTGGTTGGCGGCAATGGAAAAGAAACCTGTCATGAGTAACTACTTAAGAGGAAAAAACGAAATCAGGAAAGAAACAATTTATGATAACTCAAAGGGAAGCTCATTACTTTTCGAAGCGAGATCAGGATGCCTTAGAACACGCACCTATAAAGCGAGATATAAGAAGGAACAAGAAGCATGTACTTGCTGCGGTAAAGCTAGGGAAACTATGGAGCATGTTTTATTAGAATGTGAAGACGTCTACCCAGCGGGCGATTTAGGCACCACTGGCCTCCTTGAAGCCCTTGGGTTCAGCGGGAGCAATGGAAAAGTAAACATGTCCGCAATAGGCATTAGTAAGAGGCGACTGGAGGATTGGTGGACAAAAAGTAGGGAAACAACAAAAAACGGAGACGTACAAAAGCACAGTTTGCAATAGGGGATCAGAAAATTTCGGTGTTGGAGTTCATAGCGTTTATTTTGTTATTTCTTATTGTTTAACTTAGGTAGGGCATTAGGCAGTATAATAGCAAGAGATTGGTGGCGCAACCTACCGCCCCGTTCCAAATGGCACGCTCATAACATCCATACATGCCAGTCATAGTTATAGCCACAAGAGTCGACAAAGGTCTTGGAAAATGGCCAAGTAAAGAATAGGAACATAGTGAGTTTCTAAGTGTACTAACGACAGAAATACGTTAAGAGAAGCATCATGCTCGTTCGAAAGAAGAAAAAGAAACCGAAAAGCAGGTGTAACAGGGAGATATGAGAAGCTATCGCCGAATGACAGAAAGCGTGCTGAGAGCTAAGGTAGGATATAAAAGCGCAGATGCAGCAGGATGAATTAGGTAGAAAGTGGCAAATATACAGAAAAAGGATCAATGGTTCAAACGCTGCTGCTAGCGAAGATAAAAGTTGAAGGGGAACGTTGCTGGTCAGAAATACACGAGAAAAGAAAAGCCGAAGCTAAAATATTTCGGAACCACATAAATTCATTAGGCAGGTTGTCTTGAACAGTACGACAACATATCCTAGAGGAAGATGGAAACGAACTGCAATGGGACGCGGCATTACATTACATCCCAAAATAACTGCCGAATCTTTCTCAGGCAATGACGAGGTTTGTAGTTGAGCAAAACAGGGACATAAAAGAGAACCAGATGGAAAAGCCGCTGGTGCTGAAAAATTTTTACTGGAAGAAAATGGAAGCCAAAGTTCCTAAGCGCACAGCCACAAGGCTAGACGACGTTCCAGTTACACTTATTAATGAACTAGAACTAAAAATTAAGGAAGCTCTGGTGAAAACAGTGGAAAAAGCTTTGAAAGTAGACGAATGCCAGACAATTGGCGGGAAAGTAGAATGAATTTAATGTAAAAGAAAAGGATGTTCACTTGTTTAGACCGTTCACTATTACATCGGTGGTATACAGGTTAGCAATGCAGGCAATTAAATTGAAGCTGCAAGCATGGGCAGAGAGTAATGGAATATTGCGGGAACTTCCGAATAGCTTAAGAATATGTTTAGGTGATAGCTTATTTGTACATACGCAGTGTTTTGAAATATCAAATGTAGAAAGCAGACCGCTATATGTGGCTTTTTTACACATTATCGGATCCTATGACAACGTAGAATGCAACATCTTGTGGGATATTCTGGAAGCGGAAGGCTTAGGTGACCATGGTCTACAGTTTATGAGAGAGATTTACCTGGAAAATACAATTTGCTTTGAAAGGGAAGAAATGAGATGCAAGGAGAAGGATGATATCAACAAGAGACTGAAGCAGGGGTGCCCTTTATCCCCTGTGTTGTTGATAATGTACATGTCCAGAATGGAGAGGGCGCTAGAAAGAAGTAACATCGACTGTAATCTCTCATAGAAACAGGCAGGTAGAGTAGTTGAGCAGCAGCTTGAAGGTTTGTTTTATGTGGACCACATTGTGTTGCTAGCTAACAAGCAAAGTGATATTTAACGACTGGCTAATATCTGTGGACAGGAAGGCGATAAGGTAGATCTGAAATTTAGCGTTAAAAATAAGTTATGGTATTCACTCAAAACAGTGAGAAGACAGTGACAATACAGGGCCAGAAAATATATCGGATAAGAGAAAATAAATACCTTGGCATATGGATAAAGGAAGGCAATAGATATATGGAAACACAGGAAAAATCAATAACAGTAGAGGGGAAGAGAAATGCAGCCTTCATGAAAAGCAGAGCGTTGTGGGGATACAATAGGTACGAGGTGCTCCGGAGTATTTGAAAAGATGTAATAGTTCCAGAACTTACATTTGGAAATGCGGTTGTTTGCTTGAAATTAGGGGTAGAATCGGGTCTCTATGGCAACGAAAGGTCAGTGGGATGCCACGCATTGGGCGCTCACGGGAAGGCTTCCCTATATATTTAATATTGCCGCGACACCATCTGTGCCCAACCACGCTGACGATAAAGACGACGACCTCATCTGTGCAAGCGAGGCGCTAGAGAAGAAGAAGTCTGGACTGAGCGCTCGCCCTAACTCTTTCGAATAAATACCGCTCTCCGCTCTTGTCTCTAGTGAGCCATGACACTGGTGGACGTGCTGGGTACCGCATCATCACCTTATGATAGGGACGACTCCTGCGAGTAGCCCTGCGTCCAGCCCTTCAAGACATCATCCATGCGTCGAGACACCTGTGCACCGCGCAAGCCGCCGCCTGCAAGGTCTGTGCCCGGAATTCGGCCTCTCCCAAGGAACTTTGCCAGCGACCTCACCGACTCAGGAAATGGCGCTTGCAAGTCCAACACAGGTGACCATTCAAAACAATCTAATCCACACTAGCTTCCACGCAACACGTATGAAGACGCCGAAGACTGGCTGGACCAGTACGAACGCGTAGCTAAGATCAATCAGTGGCGTCCGGACCAGAAGCTCCCCAATGTGTACTTCGCTCTTGAAGGTAGCACAAGGACGTGGTTCCAAGATCGCGGGGCACATTTGACAACGTGGGACGAATTTTGCCGTCGGCTACTTGACACCTTCGGAAGCACTGACCGCCGCGATAATGCACTACGCCTTCTCGAGTTGCGCATTCAGAAGCCCAACGAAAGTGTTTCGATGTTTGCCGAGGACATGTCTCCTTTGCGAGACCCCCAACATTACACAGAAACGAGCAGAGCAACCCGGAGAAACGGAACGCCGACGAATTTGTGAGTGCCCACCTAGTCTTAACGATTGATGGGCATGACGTGACAGCTTTAGTTGATACTGGCGCAGACTTTTCGATAATGAGTGAGCAGTTGGCAGACCGGCTTAACAAAGTCAAAATGCAATGGACGGGCCCTTATATTCCAAATGCCGGGGGCCAGATAATGACACCTATAGGAAAATGTACTGCACGACTCCAGGTAGGAAATACAGCTTTTGTCGCCAGTTTATTATTTTAAAAGAGTGCTGCAGATCGCTCATCCTTGGAATGAACTTCTTGCGGGAGTACGGCGCCGTGGTTAACATACGGGACGGCGAGATAACCTTGTCAACTAGCACAGACACGAGCCAAAACGAAGAGCGCCAACGACGACGTCTGCATACCACCACTATCATGCAGTCTTGTCTCCGTCAGTTGCGGAAAACAGTTTAACAAGGACGGTGTAGCCGAACAACTAACTGCACTTCTGTTCCATCAAGGTGTTGCCATCGCTCGCGGCAGTGGCGTAGCCAGAAATATCGTTCGGGGGGGGGGGGGGGGGGCTTACGTTTCAGCTTGGCCTCCTCCTTAAGAGGTAGCTTTAGCTCGGGTGCTCCTATCCAAATACATGTAGAAGGTGAATTCGTTTTTCTCGGCAACCACTGCACCAAATTTGGCGAGGTTTGTTGCATTTAAAAGAAAAATATAAATTCTACTGACTTACGGTTTCGAATTTTTCATTTAGGTTGTCAATTCCTTACTGAAAATTGGCAATAATTGCAAATTTTTAGAAAACAAAACTATCACGTTTAAATCTATGTAACTCAACAATGAAAAATAATACCACATTTCTGCGAAGCGCATCTAATAGTAAATCAACAGCAGGCAAAATTGATATGTTATAAATGAATCTCAAAAAAATTATTATTAACGAAATATGACTTTTGCAGAACCCTTGTACACCATATAACCGAATCACGTAAGACATAAATTGACATATCAAATTTGTCCGCTTTGACTCTTATAATAGTTGCCGTTTGAAGAACCAAGATATCTGTTCTTGATGCAGAGCTATTGGTTTGTAAACGTCGTGTTTATGTTCTTTTTCGCACTTGCGAATTTTTCAAAATATTTTAAACAAAATTCAGGCCCTAAATCAAGATTCCGCTCCCAACAGACACTAGAATTCAACTTTCTCTCTCAATACAACAAATTTCATTAAAAGCGACCGAGGGGTTATCTCAGAAAAGCGTTTTGCGTTTTACATGTATTTCAACATGCGGCGTCGGAGTTCGGATCGAGCTAAAGCTTCCTCTCAAACAATTTGTCGAGGGATCAAATACATGAATAATAACTGCATTGCCATTGCCAAAGATGCTGCAAACGAATTCTTGAAGGCTATCCACTGTCGAAACAGGTAATATATGTATTTTTTCATAAAAAGATGTACTCGTATGTGCCAGCATTTGTGCCCAAAATAACTGATATCAATGCTTCCATGTTTTTGTCTATTTAATAAGTAAAGAAATATCACGCGACTTTTAGAACTATATCAGTTCGAAACAAGCAAAGCAGTTCATGCCGCTAATATGAAAAATGTAAAGGCTATGAAATGAACAAGTTGAGGACAAATATGTTAATGAAACTTTGTCATTCAAGAACCTTGTTTTCATTTTTGTACATATGGAACGGCTATGGAAAAATCTCTATAACGCTGTCATTTATTCCAATGTATTACGCAGGAGCAGCTGTCACCAGTCGTGTATCGTGAGTAATTGCACGGAAATTATTGTCCCAACAGAGAGCACGTATATAAACCCGTTCTGCCACATATACGAGGGCGAGTCAAACGAAAGTGAGCCAATGCGAATATATGACAAACGGGGTACCTTATTTAAATGTAGTCTCCATGAGAATTTAGACATTTGTCCCATTCACTAACGAGTCGGGTGATTCCCGTCTCATAAAACTCCTTGGGTTGCTGCTTCAAAAAATCTGCAACTGACTCTTTCACGTCATCGTCCGACACGAATCTGTTTCCCTTGAGCTGTTTTTCATTTGTCCCAAAATGTGGTACTCACGTTGCGTCAGAACTCCTTGGACGGTGTTGTAAGTGTATGCGTGTGCGAGAGCTTGGCACGGAGCAGCACACCTGGCAACTCCTGATGCTCAGATTGAACCACGCCCTGTCACCTAATAGAATTATGAGCGCCGTCAGTGGAGTAGCAGGCTTCGCACCAGGGTCTGGAAAGCTTACCATCTGTAATGCGACCGGTATAGTAAGCAGCATAGCAACAGAGAACGTTAAATTCAAAGTTAGGATGTCTGTGAAAATCTTCAAGCTGGATGCAGTGGTACAAGAATAGGATTTAAATAAATAACTAAGAAAGAAATGTGAAATGAGCAGAGAAACATTTCATGATAACTCAAGGAGAAGCTCTTTTTGTAACGAGCTGAGGATGCCTTTTAAGGCGCAGTTATAAAGCGAGATATAGAAAGAAAGAAGGAACGTGCGTAGAAAAAAATGTTATATCAGAATGCGAAAATATCTACCCGGTTGTTGGGTGAGGCACCACTGTCATGCTTAAAGGGCTGGGGTTCACGGACAGCAGGCTTAAACTAAATATGTCGGCCCTAGGGATCAGCAAAAAGGTTGTTGGAGGTGTGTTGGCAGAAAGGTCGGGAGATCACGAACAGCCGATGGGTGCAAATAACAAAGCTCCCTATCGTGGAATACAATGTTTGATGCAGCGCATATTTGTCATCCTAAGCTAATTAAGAGCTACGAAAAGAAATAAGGAAAATAGAGCGTGTCAACCAGTATTCACCTGTGGCGTTACATTATTTATTACGATTTTCTGACTGCACAAACATTTTCTGTTTTGGCAAATCAGTTCAGCGCATAACCGCAAGGTGGAGGACAGTACATAAAAAATAAAATGGTGGATGAAAATTTGTCTTTAATGGAGCTGTTTGTTTTGCTTTTCTTTCATTACGTGTTGTTACGGAGGTATTCTGTAGAATATACCACAGAAACTCCACTTCTGTCCTAAATTAAGAATTATAGAATTTACCTAACTTTTTGTGCTTGACTTTCTGTTCTTGTTAGTACGGGAACAATCTTTCACCAGTGTTTAGCGACATTTGTGTAACCGCGTAAACAGCTGTTCGATGATGCTTGAACGCACCATTTTAACATCCTTATCGTTTATGTACGTATGTTAATTATTTAGTATCACCAACAGTTTTATTTTTTTTTCTTCTCTACTAGACACCGCCAAAAAGCCCCAAAACTTACGAGATTTCAGAACTCACTTTGGCATGAAGTGTGTACCAACACGAGGACAAACGCGAAAACATTTAGCTTTCGGGGCTTCTAGGAAATAGATTTAAAATCCGCAAAGCAATCAAAGATGTTCCCTTCGATCACTTTGTTCTTCCTCCTCGCCCAAATTTGTCGCAGTGTGCTAAGGTAGACAGCATTCTCAATTTTCAGTCGAGAACTCAATTTTTCGCCAAGTCGCCGAGATTACAGAACAGTAAAAAATATTCGCGGAAAATGCTCGAGCGAGAAGTTGTTTGAATGGAGGCGTTCTTGTACGCACCATGTGCGGCTTGCTTCCGTATGCCGGCAAATGATCTCTCTACGTCTTGTGTGCTCGCGTTGCACAATCTGAGCTTGAAGAGGTTGATCTGTGCACGAAAATTTTCAACCTTCAGTTTGCACTCTTGGTACGTGGTGGTTACATCAGCTGGTAATCATACGCAATCTTTCACATGAAGTAGAGGTTAAGGATATTTTCCTTATTTTCCTTGTAGACTGAACTATTTATTTATTTTTAAACTGAATATCCAGCAGCTTTTTTTTTTCGATTTCTTTTCTATTAACTGTATGCAAGATTATGCCGGCACCCCATTAGATGGCGCCGGCTACTATTCTTAATTCATAGATGCTTCTGTTATCTTCCACCGCCTTGTTTTGCTGTTTCCTAAATATCTATATTGCTTGAAGTTATAAATTCACAAATACAGCCCCCACACGAATTCCTGAAGAAACCTCTACACACTGACTATTGCTACGTTGTCGGCATTTAAAAAAAGTACTATATTGTACTCCTGCTTGCGCTTTCCAGAGTGACAGCAAGCAGTTGCAAGAAGAAAACCTCATGTGCGCCTGTAAGCTGAGGTCCAAATGTTTAGCAGGATTGCCATTCAAAGCGCATATGCGAATCTCTCGAATAATGTAGAACGAAACGAGTTAAATGCCATGTAATTTCACCTCAACACGAAAACTTGGTTGGTGGTTTCTTTTTGCCGAGTCTTTTCGAACAGTCAATATTCCATGGTATAAATACTATCATGCTTTTCAGCCAATCATCTGCAACTAATTGGCGAAATGATTCGCCAGCAAGGAAGATTTGATGTCAGCCAAAAGCTATTTACTTTTTGCTCTAATGCATCCATTTCTTAGAGCGCAATTCGTCACGGACATTCACGAGTCGAGTTGGTAAAGAAGTTTGGAGCTATCGCCTACAGATTAGCTGACGCCTGCTTTAGCTTCGACAAATCGAAAGGTGTCAGTCAAACAAAGGACGCATAATTCTGCATCAACGTCCGCATGCGTCGAATTAAAAGCAATACTAAAACAGTCTCGCGGTTCGTCTTTTCACGTTGGCACGATGAAACGAAGAAACTCTAGAAATTCCACATTAGTGTGACGTTGCCTCTTAAACATGAGAAAATATACAGTTCATTTGTTATTCCAATGAAAGATCAACATAAGAGACTGTGCCTTTCGTGTGAAGCACGACAACTTCGGGAACACCTTTATTTGGTAATTGTAATTAAAGCGCATAATTACACAAGAGACCTAAAATTTTCGGAAAAAGCATCCCAAAAGCGGCGCCTTTTTCACCTAAACCTGAAACGTCAGCAGTTCTTCATTTTCCCAGGGAAGCGAGTAAACTTTGTAGGTGTTTAGCATAACTTCTCAAAAGAGGTGCAAACGATATTTTTTCCAATTTTATCAATAATTCAAAGACTCACACTTCAAATTTTTCCGACGTATTAAGCGTTACGCTCCCCACATTAAAAAAAGAAAAAAAAACACTTCGTGACTGATGTAGTGCTTCTATAAACCAGTGAAAAAAACAGGCATATCACGCTTCTTGCGCTTCTAGTCTCAATAACTGCTTCGCTGCAATAACGCATCGATGATACAATATGGCAGACAGGGTATTTATGACACACTTTCGCGAAAAGGTTCCTCGCTCAATATTCGCAGTGGTTATGAAATTGCTCTGAAAGCGATTATTCAACAATATTCACTGCATGCTATCTTACCCATTCCCCGTAAAGAATCCGGAAATACTTGAGCATGTTCATCAAATGCTGCATCAGCAATTTCAGCGATTAAGTCATGGAGCGATACCAATCCGGTATTTCTATCATACTTTGTGCCTTTTAGTGCAAGAATGTATTGTTTTAATCGAGAGACAAGGGTTTGAATTTACGCCTAAAATATATCAGCGTTTCGTTAGATGGTTAATGCGAGGAACCGGGCTCTTCAACAGCTGGTGAGGCTCCGGCGGAGCAACTGCCGGCTTTGTATGCCAGGCTGACCCCGCCTGCTGCAGTACCACCACCACCAGCAGTACACACAGAACAAAACGCACAATGCTCCCTTGAACTTTTAACGCGATAGCGTTAAGGAGCTCGTGTCGCAGAAAAGCCGGTGTCGTCGGCGTCGGTGTCGGCGTCGGCGTCCGCGGCGTTGGCCGTGAGCGATAAATCCCGGCAGGCACTTCATAAATAAAAAGCAACTTCCAAGATGGGCTGGGTGGGAATCGAACCAGGGTCTCCGGAGTGTGAGACGGAGACGTTACCACTGAGCCACGAGTTCGATGCTTCGAAGCGGTACAAAAGCGCCTCTAGTGAACGCGGTGTTGCCTTAGATACGAGCTGTTTCGAAGGCTCAGGCGTGCGTCGCTTGCTCAGGCGCACATTTCGTTGTCGCGCCGAACGCTGCGTTGCTCGACGCTCACCGCGTCCGATGCGGGGCGCGTAGTCGCTGCGCCGTAGCCCATTGTCTTACGCCCCTTGGCGGGTCGACGGGAACGCTGTCGCGTTGCACTCTTGAAGGCGAAGCTTAAGCGTCCTCCAATTTTTTTTCTTGAAGCTGCAGTTGTTTCAATGGAAGTTTCTCCCGGCGGACGATGCATTGACACGAACAGCAAAGCCTAGCGTGCTTAGAGTGTCAGCATCTTCGAGAAGCCTAGCGTGCTTCTCGAAGATGCTGCGCCCATCGTCCAGGAAGCGCGAAGAGTGCCCCTGTTTCTTCAGCAGTCGCTGCGTACAGCATTGGACCGGATGGGACGAGTGGGGATCGTTACGGAAGATGAGCAGCCCAACAGACTGGGTAAGCCCAGTCTTGTTATCGTGCGCAAAAAAGACGGCACGCTAAGGATATGTCTTGACCCTAGGAAATTTAACCACAGCTTGAAACGTGAATACTATCAGATGGCTTGTCGAGACGATATAGAGGCGGAACTAACAGGTGCAAAATTTTCCAGGCGTTTAGAGGCCAATGCCGGATTCGATCAAATTCCGCTGGATGAGGATTCATCGAAAATATGCACGTTGTCAACGCCCTTTGGCCGGTATTGTTTTTTGCGGCTCCTTTTCGGCATTCACTTAGCCAGCGAAGTGTTCCAGAAAGCCATAAATTTGGGGTCCTTCCCGGTGTGCGCGTGTATGCGGACAACGTGTTGGTTTCGGACGTGACCAGAGCGCAGCACGACTGGGGCCTCCGAAGTGCTCTCAAAGCAGCTGAGATCACGGGACTCACCTCTAACGCTTGAAAGTGGACTTTGGGGCACAAGGGGTTGCATTCTTGGGTGACACGATTTTCCGCGACGGTATTAAACCTAATCCAGAATTAATTGCCGCCATCAACGTGATGCCAAAACCAGAAAACAAGCAGGCAATACAAAGGATGCTACGGACTATCAACTATTTTAGCAAATATTTGCCAGGCCATGGCGCAGCGGATTCTGCTGTTAAGGCCGCTTCTTCAGGCATGACGGCAGAAAACCATGAAAAAAGTGGCGGGCGATTTGCAAAACTCTGAGTGCAGCACCACTGCTAGTTATTTTTGACCCGATCCTGGATGTAAAGGTGACTTCAGATGCCTCGCAATACAGCGTTGGTTTAGCTTTGTTCCAAAGACGTGATAACGGATGGCGATCGGTAGCCTATGCGTCGAAATATTCAACGGAGACGGAACAGCACTGTTCTCAAATTGAAAAAGAAACTCTGGCACTTGTTTTTGGTTGTGACTGGATCCATCACTTCGTATACGGCCGCCCGGTGACACTTGAAAGCGATCACCGGTCTCTCAGTGACATTGCAAAAAAGGCGATTTCTAATATGCCACCACGAGGGCGGCGTGTCTTTCTCAGGCTTTTCAAGTACGATTACACAATCGTGTTCATTCCCGGACGGCAGACCAACAAATTGGTCATCGCCGAAGTCGACTGGCAGTCCGGTTTTCCAGGGCGTGGGTTCGTATCCCACTTCTGACACCTTGTATCGTTCTGGACTTGCCACAGTGAGGCGTCGACAGAGCCATTGAACAGTGAACCCACGGTTTTATTGAGCGTCGGTATTGATAGCGCACTCGGCCCGTTAGAGGGGGAGTACGCTATCCTACATCCGACAGCGGCATGATGACGGCTTGCGCCCACTGCTGGTACGCATGCGTGAGATGCGATACAGTCATGTACGCTTATTTGCATCCTACATATCTATACATAAGCATGACCACGGAAATCACAAAGTGCCCGTGGCATGAGGTAAAAAAAAAGTTGGAAGAACTGTGCAAGGCACACAAATCACAATAAGGTAATGTCACCTCATCAAACAGTGTGCAGCGACCGCACCATGCAGAGGAGGGAATTGTTGCCATTGGTCGCGGCCGGCCTGTTTTTGATCAAGCTTTCTATTCGTAGAACGTAAAAAATGGAATTGCAAGAGAAATCAGAAAATGGGAAGAACTTTTAATAAGGTATAAATAGTCCGGCAGCGAGGCTTCGCTGTCTTTGTCTACAAAACTGTGCGATTTTCTATCGCGAAATAAATGACACGTGTGGCGTAATATTTCTTCTTTTTCGGTGAATTGAAATTTTTTGTACCTGGTATCTGTTGTCTTCTGCTGTATTTTGGCGGAAAGGACATTTGAACCTAGTGACAGGGAGGTTAATTTGAATTGAAAGTTCAGTGTTGTGCGTGACCATTCTGTCGCTCGTCTGATATGCTCTTGTAGAACATCGGTTAAAATTATGCCGCCGTCGTCTTCAGTGACAAAACCTGAAACACACAGCCCTGGGAAAAAATGTTAACACATACATGCGTTCATTATACCATAGTTCTAACGCTGCATGAAACATCGTTGTGTTATTCCTGTGACCGAAAGCTGATGGCGTTTAGTTGCATTTCGCTATTTTGCGTCTAGCTGTGCGGTAGTTTCCGCCACCGCAGAAACGACTTTCCTGTGGTATTTCGCTTACGAGCCTGTGGTCGCGGGTTCGATCCCCTGCAGCGCTGAGCACGTTTCGACAGAGACGAAATGCAGAAACGCTCATGTACTTAGATCAATGTGCACGCTAAAGAAGTCCAGGTGGCCAAAAATCAACACGGAACGCCCCCCTGCGGTATCTCTCATAATCTCGGTGAATGTTGGGGCGTTAAAACTCATGAACGAACCATATCATGGTGACTTTAAGAAGGCGGAACGGTTTAGAATTGCCCATTGTTAAAATCTTAGGGCTGACGTCACCTTGGTAAAACCTTGGTAACGTCATAGTAGCACTAACGCGTTGACTGCGGCAGCCCTTTTCGAAGTCTTGGTTCCTCTATATGATGCACCCATCGGTGAGTCAGCAGGGAGCTTCGCTGGTTTGAACCTTCCTCATTTTCCAGAGAAATGGCGCCACAAGGCGTCAGTTCAGAACCAAGTATTTCCCCCGTCCGTTGAATTCTAGCCAAAGATGGCGCTTGCGCACAATAGGAATTAATCCAGAGACAGCCGCACAGGAATAACAGTTGCCGTTACCCATCCGTGGCCGTTACTCTACGTCGCGGTTAATGTTTCAATTAGAAGGAATTGCTGTGTGTTTGGTCATGTTTCCATTACTCATCGAAGAAAAAAGTGCTGCCACTTATACAGAAATATTGACAGATGGCCCACACCGTAATGAGGGATTGTAGTATGTCCGAGAGTGCGTTAATTTCGTCACAATGATGCTAATACGTGGCCTAACGAATTTTATGTGAGCACCGAGGTTTGTGTCAATCGAAAATTAAGGAGTTGACAATATGTAGCTCTGGTGCGAAGTGCACTGTTGCACCATATATCACGTGAGGCCCAGCACTGCACTTAAGTGGCACGCGGTCCCTGCAAGTGTTGGTAGCGCCGATTCTAATTTCAGACCTAAGACCTGACCAAAGCATGGATGCCTGAGAAGCTTTTGCCATTGTTTACTGCAAGGCGCACCATTCTTCTCAACAAATATTAAGATGTACATCGTTTATAAGAAATCCTCTGTTTTCAGTCCATTTCGTGGCATTTGTCCCATCCTCCATATTAGGAAAAATGACACTGAAACCTAGCGTATAAATACGTGACTTTTTACGGCCATGCTTCAACGAACGATAAGCAATTCTTCTTCAACGTAACAAATTTCTTCAGAAGTCACCTTCGTTAGTGATCTACTGTTTCTGAAAGTTGTGACAACGAGACATATAATGCTTGTCCTCACAATTCTAGTCGCATCAGCTGCTTTGATGTGAAACGCAGGATCATACATTACTAACAAGTGAGCAGTAGCAGTGTGTTTATATGCTGCACATCGCATATACCGTCATGGTGGCATTGCTATAAAGCCTATGCTTCAATAATGCTTAGTGTGTCCGCTGCAACGACTCTGGCACTGCTTGAGCATTTTTGTCAAACGCTCCGTCAATAATTTAGCGAGTGACTGAAACAGCAAAAACTAATAGTGGATTTCTGTCGCACGTACCCTGGGACTTTTGGTGTAAGGGCGTGATCCTTTCATGGAGAGGCATGTAATTCGCTGAAAATATATCGGCCTTCTGTTAGACAGTTAATATGGAGAACCACAAAAACAAAAAAAAGGGTTAATTTGCCCCTGATATTGTGGTGTAACTGTGTTATTGAGACGTTCGCCCGACACGTGGAGCACTGAACCCAATAGCAAGGTCTAGAGTTGCGCTAGAATTTCTTGGACGATGCTGTAACTGTATATTTGTGGGTGAGACATGTTGGCACGAAGCAGCACGCCTGGCAACTGCTGCTGCACAGAAAGAACAGAACCCTGGCAGCTGCCAGCGTCACGAGCACCGCCATTCGCGTTGCAGGCGTCGCACTAGGAACTGGGATGCTTACTAGCCAGAATGCAGCTGGTATGGTAAGCAATATAGCCAGAGTGAATGTTAAACGCAAAGTGAAACGCAAGTGAATCTTGTGGGCATCATTAAGGAGTGTGCAATAGAAGTCGGTGGTAACTGCGTTAGACAGGATACCAGTAAGCTATCACAGGAGATGAAAGATCTCATCAAGAAACGCCAGTGTATGACAGCCTCTAACCCTACAGCTAGAATAGAACTGGCAGAACTTTCGAAGTTAATCTGCAAGCGTAAGACAGCTGACATAAGGAAGTATAACATGGATAGAATTGAACATGCTCTCAGGAACGGAGGAAGCCTAAAAGCAGTGAAGAAACTAGCAATTGGCAAGAATCAGATGTATGCGTTAAGAGACAAAGCCGGCAATATCATTACTAATATGGATGAGATAGTTCAAGTGGCTGAGGAGTTCTATAGAGATTTATACAGTACCAGTGGCACCCACGACAATAATGGTAGAGAGGATAGTCTAGAGGAATTCGAAATCCCACAGGTAACGCCGGAAGAAGTAAAGAAAGCCTTGGGAGCCATGCAAAGAGGGAAGGTAGCTGGGGAGGATCAGGTAACAGCAGATTTGTTTAAGGATGATGAGAAGATTGTTCTAGAGAAACTGGCCACGCTGTATGCGCAATGCCTCATGACTTCGTGCGTACCGGAATCTTGGAAAAACGCTAACATAATCCTAATCCATAAGAAAGGGGACGCCAAACACTTTAAAAATTATAGACCGATCAGCTTACTGTCCGTCGCCTACAAAGTATTTACTAAGGTAATTTGCAAATAGAATCAGGAACACCTTAGACATCCGTCAAACAAAAGACCAGGCAGGATTCCGTAAAGGCTACTCAACAATAGACCATATTCACACTATCAATCAGGAGGCAGAAAAATGTGCGGAATATAACCAACCTTTATATATAGCTTTCATTGATTACGAGAAAGCGTTTGATTCAGTCGCCACCTCAGCAGTCATGGAGGCATTGCGGAATCAGGGTGTAGACGAGCCGTGTGTAAGAGTACTGAAAGATATCTATAGCGGCTCCGCAGCCACCATAGTTCTCCGTAAAGGACGCAACTAAATCCCAATAAAGAAAGGCGTCAGCCAGGGAGATACGATTTCTCCAATGCTCTTCACAGACCTGAATTGGGAAGAATCGGGGATAAGGGTTAATGGAGGTTAAGGTTAATGGTCTAAAAGTCGAAGGGTGGGTCTAAAAATTAATCTGCAGAAAACTAAAGTAATGTTCAACAGTCTCGGAAGAGAACAGCAGTTTACGATAGGTAGTGAGGCACTGGAAATGGTAAGGGAATACATCTACTTAGGACAGGTAGTGATGGCGGATCCGGATCATGAGACTGAAATAATCAGAAGAATAAGAATGGGCTGGGGTGCGTTTGGCAGGCATTCTCCGATCATGAACAGCAGGTTGCCATTATCCTTCAAGAGAAAAGTTTATAACAGCTGTGTCTTACCAATACTCACGTATGGGGCAGAAACCTGGAGGCTTACGAAAAGGGTTCTACTTAAATTGAGGACGACTTAACGACCTATGGAAAGAAGAATGATAGGTGTAACGTTAAGGGATATGAAAAGAGCAGATTGGGTGAGGGAGCAAACGCGAGTTAATGACATCTTAGTTGAAATCAAGAAAAAGAAATGGGCATGGGCAGGACACGTAATGAGGAGGGAAGATAACCGATGGTCATTAAGAGTTACGGAATAGATTCCAAGGGAAGGGAAGCGTAGCAGAGGGCGGCAGAAAGTTAGGTGGGCGGATGAGAATAAGAAGTTTGCAGGGACAACATGGCCACAATTAGTACCTAACCGGGGTAGTTGGGGAAGTATGGGAGAGGCCTTTGCCCTGCAGTGGGCGTAACCTGGCTGATGATGATGATGATGATGAGTCGCTGGGATAATCTTCTTTGCAGAGGCAGCGATAAAGGTATAATCCAAGAATAACTAATAAAAAATATGAAACCAGGAGCGAAACCTGTCATCATAACTCGAGGAGCAGCTGGGTTTGAAGCAAGCTCATCATCATCATCATCATCATAATCATCAGAGTGTTTTACGTCCAGTGCAGGACGAAGGCCTCTCCTTGCGATCTCCAATTACCCCTGTCCTACCCCAACCGATTCCAACTAGCGCCCTCGATTTTCCTAATTTCGTCGCAGCACCTAGTCTTCTGCCTTCCTGTACCCCTTCTCTTGGTAGCCATGCTGTAACCGCAAAGGTCCAACAGTTATCTAACCTGTGGATTACATGACCTGCCCAGCTCCATTTTTTCTCTTAATGTCAATTAGAATATCGGCTATACCCGTTTGCTTTCTGATCCAAACCACTCTCTTCCTGTCTCTTAACGTTATGCCTAGCATTCTTCGTTCCATCGCTCTTTGTGCGGTCTTAACCTTGTTCTCAATCTTCCCTGTCAGTCTCCAAGTTTCTGCCCCATATGTTGGCACTGGTAAAATGCTCTGAGTGTACACCTTCTGTTTGAATGGTAATGGTAAGGTTGCAGTAAGAAGCTGACAATGTCTGCCGTATGCGATCCGACCCATTCTTATTCTTCTATGAATAGCTCCCTCGTGATGAGGGTTCCCTGTCATAATTGACCTAGGTTAACGTACTCCTCCACAGATTCTAGAGGCTGACTGGCGACCTTGAATTCTTGTTCTCCTGCCCGGCTACTCATCATTATGTGTCGTCTGCATATTAATCTTCAACCCCGCTCTCACACGCTCCCTTTTAAGGTCCTCAAGCATTTGTTGTAATTCGTCTGCATTGTTGCTGAATAGACCAATGTTATGGACAAACCGAAGGTTGTTGAAATATTCGGTGTCGATCCTTTACTCCTAAGCCTACCCAGTTTAATAGCTTGAACACTTCTACGATGCACCAATTGAATAGCAATGGACAGATTATGTCTCCCTGTCTGACCCCTTTCTTTATAGGTATCTTCCACGCTGCCCGGTCGGCTCATGATGGTGCCCAGATTATACCCATACCGCTGTCAAGAACAGATGCAGCCACAAGTCTTCGCTCCCTCGCCCGCGAGCTTACGCAGAATCTGTGGAACACCAGTGATTTCACGAACGCACGTCTCCACAAATAGGATCCACGTCTGCAACTCCGCCTACCACCAGGGTTGCCACGAGCGGAAGCAACACTTCTGTGCCGCCTGTGGCTCGGCGTGGCATTCACGAACTCATATTCATTCCGCATTGGCATGGCCGACAGCCCTACTTGTGACACCTGCGGCTGCGAGGAGACGATTCAACACCTCCTATGTGACTGTCCCCGTTACGCAGTGCGAAGAAAAGTGCTCGTGACCGCTCTCGCAAAACTGGACAATCGCCCCTTTACAGAGGAAAAAGCTCTAGGACATTGGTCCAGACGGGCTTCGGCACTCAAGGCCTTAAGGGCTTTGTTGAAGCTTTTAAGGAACTGCGAATTGTGCGACCGCCTTTGAACGTTGTAGCGCGTAGTTTCGCGTTACTGTGTGAATTTTCTCTTTTTTTCCATTTTTTTCCCTCTTCTTCTTTCTCCTTTTATTCCCTTTACCCCTTTCCCCAGCACAGGGTAGCCAGCCGGTACTTACACTGGCTAACCTCCCCGTCTTTCCTCTCCTTTGTCTCCTCCTCCTCCTCCTGCTTTTCTTGTGTAGAACTAAGGTAGCTGTGGAACCTCTCTAGATATTTTCCAAGGTTTTTATGTAAGCGGTCTCTACTCCTTGATTACGTAATGCCTGTATGACTGCTGGTATCTCTACTGCATCAAATGCTTTTTCGTAATCTATGAAAGCCATACAGAGAAGCTTCTTGTACTCTGTGGACTTCTCGATAACCTGAATAATGGCATGTATATGATCCATTGTAGAGTATCCCTTCCTGAAGCCAGCCTGTTCCCTTCGTTGACTAAAGTCCAGTGTTGCATTTATTCTTGAACCAATGAACCAATGAACCAATGGTGTATATAGTTCTATGAACCAATGGTGTATATGGCTTATATATATATATATATATATATATATATATATATATATATATATATATATATATATATATATACATATATATATATATATATATATATATATATATATATATATACATATATATATATATATATATATATATATATAGTAGGCAAAGAGGAATTCGTAAAGAACTTGAGCGGTGCTACAAGGTAAACAGAAAATGTATTTAATTTCAAGTTTCGCTCGGTGGACCGATCTTCATCAGGATTCACAAAAAATCGCAGTTCGGCCCAATTAGTGAAGATACCACACCGGGTGCCCGGTCGTTCTCTGGCAAGAGGAAGGCGGAGTCCCAAGTATGTATCTGAGAACCACCGGGCACCCGGTGTGCTGTCTTCCCTACCGGGGTCGAACTGCCATTTTTTTTCTAAACCCTGATGAAGATCGGTCCACCGAGCGAAACTGTTGAAATTAAATACTTGTTCTGTGTACCTTGTAGCACCGCTCAAATTCTTTACATTTGAAAGGTAGCCTATAACATATAGCCCTAACATATAATATACGTATAATATATATATATATATATATATATATATATATATATATATATATATATATATATATATATATATATATATATATATATATATATATATATATATATTGCATGCTTTGTGGACCTTTAGATATTTATGGCACATGTGTGTGAGGTCTATTTCTTGTGCTATATACATTCTTTCTCATTTTGTTCTTGTCTTCACCAATATTGTTCTACCAAATTATGTATCACCTATTTTACACCCTACGAAAATTCTTACCATGGATTGGAGCATTTATAAATAAATAAATAAATAAATTTTTCTGGAGTAGAGATCAGCAAAAGGCAGTTGGAAGTGTGTTGGCTGAAAATTAGAGAGACTGAAAAGAATTGTTGGATACAGAAATGAAGTTGCGATAATGAATGAGAAGGGCTGATGCTGCGTATTTTTGTTTTATTATCAAAATAATATGGTTGAGACGTACGGGAAAGTAAGAAAAATAGAGCTTGTCTACCAGTTCTCATTAGCATTCTTTTAAAATAGACTCTTTTTAGGTATCCCAAGCACTCTCTTTTGACAAATCAGTTCGGCGACAGCCCTATAGCTAAAGGACAGTAAATTAAACATAATATCATGCATTGAAATTTTTCTTTGATTAGGCTTTCTGTGTAGCCATGTTTTTTGCTAAGCGTCTTGCTGTGAAAGAATTGAGTCGGAAATACTTCGGCCACTACACTTCGGTCCTAAGTTAAGAATGATAGGAGTTAACTGTTTTTGGTTGCTTAGACTTTCCGTTTATTTTAGTGCGTGAATGAACCTTTACCACGGCTTAAGGACATTTGTGTGAGACCATCTACAGCAGTTCGATGATGCCTCAATGCACCATCGTAGCAGTCTTATCCTTTATATCTGTAGCTTTGTTATTACTAGCTCTTTCATTTTCTTTTCCTATCTCTGGTGGACTACGCCAAAAAGCATCGAGACTTCCATGCTCTGAGAGCTCACTTTAGTATCAGAGATGTACAAACGCAAAAATCAAAAAGCCTCTGTTTTGCCCAACTTTTGTTGCCTGTTAAGCGCTGGCTTGAAGAAGAATACTTTTTTGTTCCGTGTTCTGTTGACTGTCTTTTGTGCAAAAAGCCCGAGACCACTGAACTAATCTTCCTCGAATGCTGGGATTCCATATTATTGTGGGACATGCTCCAACGAACCACAAAAAAGAAGAAGCTCCCGTTGTAACATCGAGGCAACCGGTTTTTACCTGTCCAAAACTTTGGAAGCGTACACCTGGCTATGGTGATGTTACTGGGCCTGAATATTCTATGGAAAGTGGGTATGACAGTCCGTAATCCTGATATAGATTCTCGCCCTGCGAGGCAGCAATGTATTGAAAGCATATTATATATTAGAGATACACTAAAGAGTCAAAGTGATCCTCCAGGGATCAGTAACAGGATTCAACTTGCTCACCTGACGCTTCTTTAATGGACACTCCATGCAATGGCGGTGGTTGTTTTTGAAAACATATTGTGTACAGTGTTTATCTTATTTTGATGCCAAACCAGCAATAAAAAAAATGAAAGCATGCGTGGATTCTGGGAATCTTGCTCGTCTCGCACCCCGAATTCCTGGGTTTGAATCCCACTCGGACTGAAATGTACAAAATTTTCTTTCCAAAGCCACTAATTTAATTTGTTTTCAGGAACATCCCTGAGAAGGGTGACGTCAATGCGAGGATTTATTGACGTGTTTTTTCTATTGCGGCGTCGGCCCTTTTCGGTCACGGCGCAGATTCTCCAACGTCACTGCCAAGGGCACCGCCGACATAGACACCTAAGCCTTTCGGCATAATAAAACGTGGCGTTTCCTTGTAGAGATAGGTCGCAAGTGCACAACCTAGATGATTTTGCTGTTCATTGTGCCAAAGTACTATTGCATGTTTTCTGCGAATACTGCTAGTGTGCCCACAGCGAAGCTACGCTTAGTCAGCTTCGCTGCAGAGCCGTGGCGAGGTAAACTAGAATATACTGAAGATGTGCTTGTGCACTCTAGCCGGGGAAGCATTGCGCCATCCACGGCTGGCATGAGCCATGTGCACGCGGCACACAAGCTTTCTTGCTCAGCAACTTCAGCAACACCGACACTTTCACGGCGGTCTTCTAGTGCGCGCCATCGATGCTCGATACTCACAACGCCGGACTCTCCTCAACGCACCAGCGTTACGAAATGTCCTGCAACCGCAGGGTCCTTGTTCACGCTGCGCAGAAGCAGCTGCTTCGAGGGAAGCGTCCAGCCAATATGTTGCCCCTGCTTTTGTTGGAATAGCGTGCTAGCAGCTGCAGTGCAAAACCCCCATGCGTTGCTGTTCTTGTCCTCCAACGCACAAGTTCTTGTTCGCTGCCCTTCAGAAAGTACGAGGCGGGCGCATACAACATCCTTGCGCAGTGGAGAGCAGTTCCGAACGTAAGTGCCTCAATAATGGCGGGCCCTGTGAATTGTCATTTTGCTCGGTACCTGATACGCCGCAGTGATACGTGACATGCTCGAACCTTTGCGCATGCAGGTTGTTCACTGCGAAATCAGCAACAGCTGAGCAGACTACGCGGCTCAGAGGAACACATCTCGATGGGCATTTGGAATTCGTGTTGGTTGAGGATTATTGCAGCTTCCACAGTATTACAATCTACTTGATGGACTGAGTATGGATGCCCTCATCGTCGTCATTGATTTTTAGGAAATGTTTGTTTCAACAAAAGACGATACGAACACTGAGTCACAATGACGACCCAATCCCACCAGTACAATAACATACACAAAGTACGAAGCATTGCGTATACGGCTCATGTTTAAAGACGTGTCCGAGTCCGCAATCACTAACATGTAACCACAAAGACCAGCGGAAACGCACAGCTACACATAAAATATTTGTCACAATATACAAAATGATGTTGAGTATATACAGTGTACGCAATTGTTCTGTACAATGATGATGTGATTTTACATAAATTTGTAGTGATGTAATGAAATATGTATACACAAGGATGACGCAAGGGCACACACAAATAACGGGCACCTATACACTATGTATATTAATTGAGAACTTTGGTGACCTGGCTACAAGAGCAAGGCTGGTAGAAAATTAACCCATACGCGTCCACCAGCCACCAACAGGAAACGGCACGACCACTGCCGGAGGAACTCCTGTGACAGAAACGACAGCAGCTCAGAGAAGTGCCTCTCCAGAACTGGAAACAGAGAGTGGCGACGGTTTCCCACTGCAACTGCCTCGCACCGGTTAGGAAGAGTAAACGAAACTCGGCGTAATATTAGAGCTGTCATACCGGCTTATTGTCTTATAATTTGTTGTCGGATAGTTTTGATAAAACTAGTTACAGCCGTTTTCTGTAGCTATACTAGCTCCTTATGCGGCCACTTATCGACTGCAGGCGGTAGTTCTGAACCGTTTCCAACTTCACTGTGAACTAACTAATCACGGCATTTAAATGAAACTCCGCGTAGTGTTAGGGTTGTCATAGTGGCCAATTTCAGTATAATTTTTTCCGAAATGCCTACGTTAAATTGGGAGCTACGGAGCATTCGCGAGAATGTAGAGGGTGAATTTTTTCCTTTACGACGCGACGCGTAGATGGCCGGAGATCGACAGCCACAAGAGGGTAGTTTTATGCAGCTTCGCTGTAATATGCAAGCATCATATTGCTGTCGATCTAAACATATGCAAGTGGTAATAAGGAAGTCCTGCGAGTAAGCTTGCTTCGCGATCAATAGTGCAATTTATTACCACAGGTTTAACTATAAAAGCTATGGCAGTTCGGGCTTCTTTAAATGTTTAAAGTTTATTTACTCAGTAAATCTCCTATACAGTTCTGAAAGTGACTGTAGAGTTTTCCGTGATTTCATACCACTGCGTACGTTGTGTAAGCTAAGAGTTTTCCGTAAATAGTTTAAACAAAACAAGGGGGAGGCGGGAGATGCAAATTAATGACTATGAGCTAAATGAGAACAAGGTGAAAGGAGGAGTGACCGTTTAGACAAATTGACTTGTCTTCTTCTTCTCCCTTGAAGAAGACAAGTCCATTTATTGAAACGTTGGCTCCTGTTTTCGCCGTGTTCTCGTTTTGCTCATCGTCTTAAATGGTCGGTAACTTTTTCGTTGTACATGTCTCAAATATTTGAAAGTACAGTACACTGTTATCAGAACTGTTGCGGATAAGATAGATCGAAACAGAAGCAAGTTAGGGCTAAGTCAAAACCGATATAATCGGTAGTGATGGCACGCTTTCGCGACCCATCAAATCTTTCTTCGTAGCATTTAGCGTTGGTCTTTAGTTCACTCAAACTTTTAGGGAACGAAGAGGAGTACCCATCCAGAAAATGTTAAGTTTGATGAACAAAAAGTAGCACATCACACACCTTTAGTTTCCAGCATGTTTGATGCTCACTTAAAAGACGATGAAGAAATTATAACCCTTACGCATCCTTATGCGGCAAGCGCCTTTTGCTTGGCGAAGGCTTAAAACCTTTAACACTTCCTCTCCGTTTTAGATTTATTCAAGATGTATCTCTGTCACACTGTAGCTATAGAGAGTGTTGACAAAATATCAGCCTGGGAGCACTTGTTGTGTTTGTTAATCCTCGCTTGGTACGAAAATAATCAAAAAATGTTCAATGCGCTGCCTCTCTTTTGCTTTCTAAGTGTTCCTGTGGGACACTCAATACGTCCTATCGGGGTAATTACGGTTGGCTCGTTTGTAGGTGGAGGCATTTAGAAATATTTTATACTAGATGCGTAACCGCCGCCCTTTTATGGTGCTCTGTGAGCTTTCTACGCTTACCAAAAAGCTCGCGAGTACCCGCGCTTGTTATCACCATTGCAACAAAACAGCAACAATAAGAATTAAGATGCAAAGCAAATGCAGAACCCCTCTTTCCGATGCACATCGATGGATTGATTTGGATTAGGGAGCAACGCGGCGGTTGCGTACTTGATCGCATAAATAGAAAGTTCCTAGCGCGAAAAAAAAAAGAACCGTTGCACGAATTGCCAGAAGGCGTAGTAAATTGCGCACTGCCGAATATGTCGTATCTACGCGATATTCGAATGACTTTTACTTGCATTTGTGGCTGATTTCGAAAATGTTTGTTTTGTACCTTTTTTGTCAACTTACCCTGCCGCATAAGCATTCCATTACAACGTAAAATTTTCGGCATAAGTTGCACTCCGGGTCTCGTAATATCTGTAAGTACAATATTTCGTATGACTGATTATTTGTTTTTGCTTCTTCACCGTAGAAAAATGACAACAACGGTGAGTATTATATGAAAAAGTTATCAAGGCTGTTCATATGGAGGTCGCGGGTTTGATCCCGTTCACTGCGGCCACGATTCGCTCAGGGTTAAATGTAAGACGGCTCGTGAAGTTTAATTTATTCTTGCGTGTTATAAAAAACCCGGGTGATCAATTATTATCCCTAGACTCCGACTACAGCGTGTCTCGTAATGATATTGTAGGTTTTCCATTTAAATCCCCAGAATTTATTTTTTTAACCCACGCATGAATCAAGAAGAAAGATAAGTGCGAGGACAACTGATCGGTTCTAAGGAGTCGCGAATGCTAAAGCACCAATTCCCACTAGGACGGCGCTGAGTGGTACTTCAAATTTTGCGCTGCTAGTAGTGTACCATAGCGGAACGTACTGCCCGAGCCAGCAAGCAGCAGCAGCCTGAGGTACCAACGCCGCATTGCGCCGGCGCGGCGATGCGCTTCCTCTTCACGCAACGCCAGCAGGTTTTCCTTTTGACCCGCTTTGCCAAAGCCTCCTACATGAACACACCCATGTACTTAGATTTAGGTGCACGTTAAAGAACCACAGGTGGTCCAAATTTCTGGAGTCCTCCACTACGGCGTGCCTCATAATCAGAAAGTTGTTTTGGCACGTAAAACCCCATAATTTCAATTTTTTCCTACATGGAACAAGGCCGGTGCACTTCGACTTATGACGTCATGCAACCTTGCCCGACTGCCATGAATGCCTGAGGAATATGGAAGAAAGTAAATGGGCTGGGAGAGTGTTCAGGTATCTGTACACAAAAAACATTGATTCACAGGGGAGGTAAAGAACTAGGAAGCTTACCAGCAAGTATGTGGCCTGTAGGGTGGGCAACACAGCAACAAAGACGGTCAAGCGGAAAGTCAGAGTGGCTGAAATAATCTCTTGGTTGGCGGCAATGGAAAGGAAACCTGTCATGAGTAACTACTTAAGAGGAAAAAACGAAATCAGGAAAGAAACAATTTATGATAACTCAAAGGGAAGCTCATTACTTTTCGAAGCGAGATCAGGATGTCTTAGAACACGCACCTATAAAGCGAGATATAAGAAGGAACAAGAAGCATGTACTTGCTGCGGTAAAGCTAGGGAAACTATGGAGCATGTTTTATTAGAATGTGAAGACGTCTACCCAGTGGGCGATTTAGGCACCACTGGCCTCCTTGAAGCCCTTGGGTTCAGCGGGAGCAATGGAAAAGTAAACATGTCCGCAATAGGCATTAGTAAGAGGCGACTGGAGGATTGGTGGACAAAAAGTAGGGAAACGACAAAAAACGGACACGTACAAAAGCACAGTTTGCAATAGGGGATCAGAAAATTTCGGTGTTGGAGTTCATAGCGTTTATTTTGTTATTTTTTATTGTTTAACTTAGGTAGGACATTAGGCAGTATAATAGCAAGAGATTGGTGGCGCAGCCTACCGCCCCGTTCCAAATGGCACGCTCATAACATCCATACATGCCAGTCATAGTTATAGTCACAAGAGTCGACAAAGGTCTTGGAAAATGGCCAAGTAAAGAATAGGAACATAGTGAGCTTCTAAGTGTACTAACGACAGAAATACGTTAAGAGAAGCATCATGCTCGTTGGAAAGAAGAAAAAGAAACCGAAAAGCAGGTGTAACAGGGAGATATGAGAAGCTATCGCCGAATGACAGAAAGCGTGCCGAGAGCTAAGGTAGGATATAAAAGCGCAGATGCAGCAGGATGAATTAGGTAGAAAGTGGCAAATATACAGAAAAAGGATCAATGGTTCAAACACTGCTGCTAGCGAAGATAAAAGTTGAAGGGGAACGTTGGTGGTCAGAAATACACGAGAAAAGAAAAGCCGAAGCTAAAATATTTCGGAACCACATAAATTCATTAGGCAGGTTGTCTTGAACAGTACGACAACATATCCTAGAGGAAGATGGAAACGAACTGGAATGGGACGCGGCATTACATTACATCCCAAAATAACCGCCGAATCTTTCTCAGGCAATGACGAGGTTTTTAGTTGAGCAAAACAGGGGCATAAAAGAGAACCAGATGGAAAAGCCGCTGGTGCTGAACAATTTTTACTGGAAGAAAATGGAAGCCAAAGTTCCTACGCGCACAGCCACAAGGCTAGACGACGTTCCAGTTACACTTATTAATGAACTAGAACCAAAAATTAAGGAAGCTCTGGTGAAAACAGTGGAAAAAGCTTTGAAAGTAGACGAATGCCAGACAATTGGCGGGAAAGTAGAATGAATTTAATGTAAAAGAAAAGGATGTTCACTTGTTTAGACCGTTCGCTATTACATCGGTGGTATACAGGTTAGCAATGCAGGCAATTAAATTGAAGCTGCAAGCATAGGCAGAGAGTAATGGAATATTGCGGGAACTTCCGAATAGCTTAAGAATATGTTTAGGTGATAACTTATTTGTACATACGCAGTTGTTTTGAAATATCAAATGTAGAAAGCAGACCGCTATATGTGGCTTTTTTACACAATATCGGATCCTATGACAACGTAGAACGCAACATCTTGTGGGATATTCTGGAAGCGGAAGGCTTGGGTGACCATGGTCTACAGTTTATGAGAGAGATTTACCTGGAAAATACAATTTGCTTTGAAAGGGAAGAAATGAGATGCAAGGAGAAGGATGATATCAACAAGAGACTGAAGCAGGGGTGCCCTTTATCCCCGGTGTTGTTGATAATGTACATGTCCAGAATGGAGAGGGCGCTAGAAAGAAGTAACATCGACTGTAATCTCTCATAGAAACAGGCAGGTAGAGTAGTTGAGCAGCAGCTTGAAGGTTTGTTTTATGTGGACCACATTGTGTTGCTAGCTAACAAGCAAAGTGATATTTAACGACTGGCTAATATCTGTGGACAGGAAGGCGATAAGGTAGATCTGAAATTTAGCGTTAAAAATAAGTTATGGTATTCACTCAAAACAGTGAGAACACAGCGACAATACAGGGCCAGAAAATATATCGGATAAGAGAAAATAAATACCTTGGCATATGGATAAAGGAAGGCAATAGATATATGGAAACACAGGAAAAATCAATAACAGTAGAGGGGAAGAGAAATGCAGCCATAATGAAAAGCAGAGCGTTGTGGGGATACAATAGGTACGAGGTACTCCGGAGTATTTGAGAAGATGTAATAGTTCCAGAACTTACATTTGGAAATGCGGTTGTTTGCTTGAAATTAGGGGTAGAATCGGGTCTCTATGGCAACGAAAGGTCAGTGGGATGCCACGCATTGGGCGCTCACGGGAAGGCTTCCCTATATATTTAATATTGCCGCGACACCATCTGTGCCCAACCACGCTGACGATAAAGACGACGACCTCATCTGTGCAAGCGAGGCGCTAGAGAAAAAGAAGTCTGGACTGAGCGCTCGCCCTAACTCTTTCGAATAAATACCGCTCTCCGCTCTTGTCTCTAGTGAGCCATGACACTGGTGGACGTGCTGGGTACCGCATCATCACCTTATGATAGGGACGACTCCTGCGAGTAGCCCTGCGTCCAGCCCTTCAAGACATCATCCATGCGTCGAGACACCTGTGCACCGCGCAAGCCGCCGCCTGCAAGGTGTGTGCCCGGAATTCGGCCTCTTCCAAGGAACTTTGCCAGCTACCTCACCGACTCAGGAAATGGCGCTTGCAAGTCCAACACAGGTGACCATTCAAAACAATCTAATCCCCACTAGCTTCCACGCGACACGTATGAAGACGCCGAAGACTGGCTGGACCAGTACGAACGCGTAGCTAAGATCAATCAGTGGAGTCCGGACCAGAAGCTTCCCAATGTGTACTTCGCTCTTGAAGGTAGCACAAGGACGTGGTTCCAAGATCGCGGGGCACATTTGACAACGTGGGACGAATTTTGCCGTCGGCTACTTGACACCTTCGGAAGCACTGACCGCCGCGATAATGCACAACGCCTTCTCGAGTTGCGTATTCAGAAGCCCAACGAAAGTGTTTCGATGTTTGCCGAGGACATGTCTCCTTTGTGAGACCCCCAACATTACAGACCCCCAACATTGCAGAGAAACGAGCAGAGCAACCTGGAGAAACGGAACGCCGACGAATTTGTGAGTGCCCACCTAGTCTTAACGATTGATGGGCACGACGTGACAGCTTTAGTTGATACTGGCGCAGACTTTTCGGTAATGAGTGAGCAGTTGGCAGACCGGCTTAACAAAGTCAAAATGCAATGAACGGGCCCTTATATTGGAAATGCCGGGGGCCAGATAATGACACCTATAGGAAAATGTACTGCACGACTCCAGGTAGGAAATACAGCTTTTGTCGCCAGTTTTATTATTTTAAAAGAGTGCTGCAGTTCGCTCATCCTTGGAATGAACTTCTTGCGGGAGTACGGCGCCGTGGTTAACATACGGGACGGCGAGATAACCTTGTCCACTAGCACAGACACGAGCCAAAACGAAGAGCGCCAACGACGACGTCTGCATACCACCACTATCATGCAGTCTTGTCTCCGTCAGTTGCGGAAAACAATTCAACAAGGACGGTGTAGCCGAACAACTAACTGCACTTCTGTTCCATCAAGGTGTTGCCATCGCTCGCGGCAGTGGCGTAGCCAGAAATATTGTTCGGGGGGGAGGGGGGGGGGGGCTTACGTTGCAGCTTGGCCTCCTCCTTAAGAGGTAGCTTTAGCTCGGGTGCTCCTATCCAAATACATGTAGAAGGTGAATTCGTTTTTCTCAGCAACCACTGCACCAAATTTGGCGAGGTTTGTTGCATTTAAAAGAAAAATATAAATTCTACTGACTTATGGTTTCGAATTTTTCATTTAGGTTGTCAATTCTTTACTGAAAATTGGCAAAAATTGCAAATTTTTAGAAAACAAAACTATCACGTTTAAAGCTATGTAACTCAACAATGAAAAATAATACCACATTTCTGCGAAGCGCATCTAATAGTAAATCCACAGCAGGCAAAATTGATATGTTACAAATGAATCTCAAAAAAATTATTATTAACGAAATATGGCTTTTGCAGAACCCTTCTACACCATATAACCGAATCACGTAAGACATAAATTGACATATCAAATTTGTCCGCTTTGACTCTTATAATAGTTGCCGTTTGAAGAACCAAGATATCTGTTCTTGATGCAGAGCTATTGGTTTGTAAACGTCGTGTTTATGTTCTCTTTCGCACTTGCGAATTTTTCAAAATATTTTAAACAAAATTCAGGACCTAAATCAAGATTCCGTTCCCAACAGACACTACAATTCATCTTTCTCTCTCAATACAACAAATTTCATTAAAAGCGACCGAGGGGTTATCTCAGAAAAGCGTTTTGCGTTTTACATGTATTTCAACATGCCGCGTCGGAGTTCGGATCGAGCTAAAGCTTCCTCTCAAACAATTTGTCGAGGGATCAAATACATGAATAATAACTGCATTGCCATTGCCAAAGATGCTGCAAACGAATTCTTGAAGGCTATCCACTGTCGAAACAGGTAATATATGTATTTTTTCATAAAAAGATGTACTCGTATGTGCCAGCATTTGTGCCCAAAATAACTGATATCAATGCTTCCATGTTTTTGTCTATTTAATAAGTAAAGAAATATCACGCGACCTTTAGAACTATATCAGTTCGAAACAAGCAAAGCAGTTCATGCCGCTAATATGAAAAATGTAAAGGCTATGAAATGAACAAGTTGAGGACAAATATGTTAATGAAACTTTGTCATTCAAGAACCTTGTTTTCATTTTTGTACATATGGAACGGCTATGGAAAAATCTCTATAACGCTGTCATTTATTCCAATGTATTACGCAGGAGCAGCTGTCACCAGTCGTGTATCGTGAGTAATTGCACGGAAATTATTGTCCCAACAGAGAGCACGTATATAAACCCGTTCTGCCACATATACGAGGGCGAGTCAAACGAAAGTGAGCCAATGCGAATATATGACAAACGGGGTACCTTATTTAAATGTAGTCTCCATGAGAATTTAGACATTTGTCCCATTCACTAACGAGTCGGGTGATTCCCGTCTCATAAAACTCCTTGGGTTGCTGCTTCAAAAAATCTGCAACTGACTCTTTCACGTCATCGTCCGACACGAATCTGTTTCCCTTGAGCTGTTTTTCATTTGTCCCAAAATGTGGTACTCACGTTGCGTCAGAACTCCTTGGACGGTGTTGTAAGTGTATGCGTGTGCGAGAGCTTGGCACGGAGCAGCACACCTGGCAACTCCTGATGCTCTGATTGAACCACGCCCTGTCACCTAATAGAATTATGAGCGCCGTCAGTGGAGTAGCAGGCTTCGCACCAGGGTCTGGAAAGCTTACCATCTGTAATGCGACCGGTATAGTAAGCAGCATAGCAACAGAGAACGTTAAATTCAAAGTTAGGATGTCTGTGGAAATCTTCAAGCTGGATGCAGTGGTAAAAGAATAGGATTTAAATAAATAACTAAGAAAGAAATGTGAAATGAGCAGAGAAACATTTCATGATAACTCAAGGAGAAGCTCTTTCTGTAACGAGCTGAGGATGCCTTTTAAGGCGCAGTTATAAAGCGAGATATAGAAAGAAAGAAGGAACGTGCGTAGAAAAAAATGTTATATCAGAATGCGAAAATATCTACCCGGTTGTTGGGTGAGGCACCACTGTCATGCTTAAAGGGCTGGGGTTCACGGACAGCAGGCTTAAACTAAATATGTCGGCCCTAGGGATCAGCAAAAAGGTTGTTGGAGGTGTGTTGGCAGAAAGGTCGGGAGATCACGAACAGCCGATGGGTGCAAATAACAAAGCTCCCTATCGTGGAATACAATGTTTGATGCAGCGCATATTTGTCATCCTAAGCTAATTAAGAGCTACGAAAAGAAATAAGGAAAATAGAGCGTGTCAACCAGTATTCACCTGTGGCGTTACATTATTTATTACGATTTTCTGACTGCACAAACATTTTCTGTTTTGGCAAATCAGTTCAGCGCATAACCGCAAGGTGGAGGACAGTACATAAAAAATAAAATGGTGGATGAAAATTTGTCTTTAATGGAGCTGTTTGTTTTGCTTTTCTTTCATTACGTGTTGTTACGGAGGTATTCTGTAGAATATACCACAGAAACTCCACTTCTGTCCTAAATTAAGAATTATAGAATTTACCTAACTTTTTGTGCTTGACTTTCTGTTCTTGTTAGTACGGGAACAATCTTTCACCAGTGTTTAGCGACATTTGTGTAACCGCGTAAACAGCTGTTCGATGATGCTTGAACGCACCATTTTAACATCCTTATCTTTTATGTACGTATGTTAATTATTTAGTATCACCAACAGTTTTATTTTTTTTTCTTCTCTACTAGACACCGCCAAAAAGCCCCAAAACTTACGAGATTTCAGAACTCACTTTGGCATGAAGTGTGTACCAACACGAGGACAAACGCGAAAACATTTAGCTTTCGGGGCTTCTAGGAAATAGATTTAAAATCCGCAAAGCAATCAAAGATGTTCCCTTCGATCACTTTGTTCTTCCTCCTCGCCCAAATTTGTCACAGTGTGCTAAGGTAGCCAGCATTCTCAATTTTCAGTCGAGAACTCAATTTTTCGCCAAGTCGCCGAGATTACAGAACAGTAAAAAATATTCGCGGAAAATGCTCGAGCGAGAAGTTGTTTGAATGGAGGCGTTCTTGTACGCACCATGTGCGGCTTGCTTCCGTATGCCGGCAAATGATCTCTCTACGTCTTGTGTGCTCGCGTTGCACAATCTGAGCTTGAAGAGGTTGATCTGTGCACGAAAATTTTCAACCTTCAGTTTGCACTCTTGGTACGTGGTGGTTACATCAGCTGGTAATCATACGCAATCTTTCACATGAAGTAGAGGTTAAGGATATTTTCCTTATTTTCCTTGTAGACTGAACTATTTATTTATTTTTAAACTGAATATCCAGCAGCTTTTTTTTTCGATTTCTTTTCTATTAACTGTATGCAAGATTATGCCGGCACCCCATTAGATGGCGCCGGCTACTATTCTTAATTCATAGATGCTTCTGTTATCTTCCACCGCCTTGTTTTGCTGTTTCCTAAATATCTATATTGCTTGAAGTTATAAATTCACAAATACAGCCCCCACACGAATTCCTGAAGAAACCTCTACACACTGACTATTGCTACGTTGTCGGCATTTAAAAAAAGTACTATATTGTACTCCTGCTTGCGCTTTCCAGAGTGACAGCAAGCAGTTGCAAGAAGAAAACCTCATGTGCGCCTGTAAGCTGAGGTCCAAATGTTTAGCAGGATTGCCATTCAAAGCGCATATGCGAATCTCTCGAATAATGTAGAACGAAACGAGTTAAATGCCATGTAATTTCACCTCAACACGAAAACTTCGTTGGTGGTTTCTTTTTGCCGAGTCTTTTCGAACAGTCAATATTCCATGGTATAAATACTATCATGCATTTCAGCCAATCATCTGCAACTAATTGGCGAAATGATTCGCCAGCAAGGAAGATTTGATGTCAGCCAAAAGCTATTTACTTTTTGCTCTAATGCATCCAGATCTTAGAGCGCAATTCGTCACGGACATTCACGAGTCGAGTTGGTAAAGAAGTTTGGAGCTATCGCCTACAGATTAGCTGACGCCTGCTTTAGCTTCGACAAATCGAAAGGTGTCAGTCAAACAAAGGACGCATAATTCTGCATCAACGTCCGCATGCGTCGAATTTAAAGCAATACTAAAACAGTCTCGCGGTTCGTCTTTTCACGTTGGCACGATGAAACGAAGAAACTCTAGAAATTCCACATTAGTGTGGCGTTGCCTCTTAAACATAACAAAATATAATATTAATTTATTATTCCAATGAAAGATCAACATTACAGACTGTGCCTTTCGTGTGACGCACGACAACTTCGGGAACACCTTTATTTGGTAATTGCAATTAAAGCACATAATTACACAAGAGGCCTAAAATTTTCGGAAAAAGCATCCCAAAAGCGGCGCCTTTTTCACCTAAACCTGAAACGTCAGCAGTTCTTCATTTTCCCAGGGAAGCGAGTAAACTTTGTAGGTGTTTAGCATAACTTCTCAAAAGAGGTGCAAACGATATTTTTTCCAATTTTATCAATAATTCAAAGACTCACACTTCAAATTTTTCCGACGTATTAAGCGTTACGCTCCCCACATTAAAAAAAAAAAACACTTCGTGACTGATGTAGTGCTTCTATAAACCAGTGAAAAAAAAGGCATATCACGCTTCTTGCGCTTCTAGTCTCAATAACTGCTTCGCTGCAATAACGCATCGATGATACAATATGGCAGACAGGGTATTTATGACACACTTTCGCGAAAAGGTTCCTCGCTCAATATTCGCAGTGGTTATGAAATTGCTCTGGAAGCGATTATTCAACAATATTCACTGCATGCTATCTTACCCATTCCCCGTAAAGAATCCGGAAATACTTGAGCATGTTCATCAAATGCTGCATCAGCAATTTCAGCCATTAAGTCATGGAGCGATACCAATCCGGTATTTCTATCATACTTTGTGCCTTTTAGTGCAAGAATGTATTGTTTTAATCGAGAGACAAGGGTTCCACTTTACGCTTAAAATATATCAGCGTTTCGTTAGATGGTTAATGCGAGGAACCGGGCTCTTCAACACCTGGTGAGGCTCCGGCGGAGCAACTGCCGGCTTTGTATGCCAGGCTGACCCCGCCTTCTGCAGTACCACCACCACCAGCAGCACACACAGAACAAAACGCACAATGCTCCCTTGAAGTTTTTAACGCGATAGCGTTAAGGAGCTCGTGTCGCAGTAAAGCCGGTGTCGTCGGCGTCGGTGTCGGTGTCGGCGTCGGCGTCCGCGGCGTCGGCCGTGAGCGATAAATCACGACAGGCACTTCATAAATAAAAAGCAACTTCCAAGATGGGCTTGGTGGGAATCGAACCACGGTCTCCGGAGTGTGAGACGGAGACGTTACCACTGAGCCACGAGTTTCTTTTCTTCGATGCTTCAAAGCGGTGCAAAAGCGCCTCTAGTGAACGCGGTGTTGCCTTAGAAACGAGCTGTTTCTAAGGGTCAGGCGTGCGTCGCTTGCTCAGGCGTACATTTCGTTGTCGCGCCGAACGCTGCGTTGCTCGACGCTCACCGCGTCCGATGCGGGGCGCGTAGTCGCTGCGCCGTAGCCCATTGTCTTACACCCCTTGGCGGGTTGACGGGAACGCTTTCGCGTTCCACTCTTGAAGGCGAAGCTTAAGCGTCCTCCAATTCTTTTCTTGAAGCTGCAGTTGTTTCACTGGAAGTTTCTCCCGGCGGACGATGCATTGACACGAACAGCAAAGCCTAGCGTGCTTAGAGTGTCAGCATCTTCGAGAAGCCTAGCGTGCTTCTCGAAGATGCTGCGCCCATCGTCCAGCCAGCGCGAAGAGTGCCCCTGTTTCTTCAGCAGTCGCTGCGTACAGCATTGGACCGGATGGGACGAGTGGGGATCGTTACGGAAGATGAGCAGCCCAACAGACTGGGTAAGCCCAGTCTTGTTATTGTGCGCAAAAAAGACGGCACGCTAAGGATATGTCTTGACCCTAGGAAATTTAACCTCAGCTTGAAACGTGAATACTATCAGATGGCTTGTCGAGAGGACATAGAGGCGGAACTAACAGGTGCAAAATTTTCCAGACGTTTAGAGGCCAATGCCGGATTCGATCAAATTCCGCTGGATGAGGATTCATCGAAAATATGCACGTTGTCAACGGCCCTTTGGCCGGTATTGTTTTTTGCGGCTCATTTTCGGCATTCACTTAGCCAGCGAAGTGTTCCAGAAAGCCATAAATTAGACATTTGAGGTCCTTCCCGGTGTGCGCGTGTATGCGGACAACGTGTTGGTTTCGGACGTGACCAGAGCGCAGCACGACTAGGGCCTGCGAAGTGCTCTCAAAGCAGCTGAGATCACGGGACTCACCTTTAACGCTTGAAAGTGCACTTTGGGGCACAAGGAGTTGCATTCTTGGGTGACACGATTTTCCGCGACGGTATGAAACCTAATCCAGAATTAATTGCCGCCATCACCGTGATGCCAAAACCAGTAGACAAGCAGGCAATACAAAGGATGCTACGGACTATCAACTATTTTAGCAAATATTTGCCAGGCTTGGCGCAGCGGATTCTGCTGTTAAGGCCGCTTCTTCAGGCAAGACGACGGAAAACCATGAAGAAAGTAGCGGGTGATTTGCAAAACTCTGAGTGGAGCACCACTGCTAGCTATTTTTGACCCGATCCTGGATGTAAAGGTGACTTCAGATGCCTCGCAATACAGCGTTGGTTCAGCTTTGTTCCAAAGACGTGATAACGGATGGCGATCGGTAGCCTATGCGTCGAAATATTCAACGGAGACGGAACAGCACTGTTCTCAAATTGAAAAAGAAGCTCTGGCACTTGTTTTTTGGTTGTGAATGGATCTATCACTTCGTATACGGCCGCCCGGTGACACTTGAAAGCGATCACCGGTCTCTCAGTGACATTGCAAAAAACGCGATTTCTTATATGCCACCACGAGTGCGGCGTGTCTTTCTCAGACTTTTGAAGTACGATTACACAATCGTGTTCATTCCCGGATGGCACACCAACAAATTGGTCATCGCCGAAGTCGACTGACAGTCCGGTTTTCCAGGGCGTGGGTTCGTATCCCACTTCTGACACCTTGTATCGTTCTGGGCTTGCCACAGTGAAGCGTCGACAGAGCCATTGAACAGTGAACCCACGGGTTTATTGAGCGTCGGTATTTATAGCGCACTCGGTCCGTTAGAAGGGGAGTGCGCTATCCTACATCCGACAGCGGTATGATCGGTATGATGACGGCTTGCGCCCACTGCTGGTACGCATGCGTGAGATGCGATACAGTCATGTACGCATATTTGCAGCCTACATATCTATACATAAGCATGACCACGGAAATCACAAAGTGCCCGTGGCATGAGGTAAAAAAAAGGTAGGAAGAACTTTGCAGGGCACACAAATCACAATAAGGTAATGTCACCTCATCAAACAGTGTGCAGCAACCGCACCATGCAGAGGAGGGAATTGTTGCCATTGGTCGCGGCCGGTCTGTTTTTGATCAAGCTTTCTATTCGTAGAACGTAAAAATGGAATTGCAAGAGAAATCAGAAAATGGGAAGAACCTTTAATAAGGTATAAATAGTCCGGCAGCGAGGCTTCGCTGTCTTTGTCTACAAAACTGTGCGATTTTCTATCGCGAAATCAATGACACGTGTGGCGTAATATTTCTTCTTTTTCGGTGAATTGAAATTTTTCGTACCTGGTATCTGTTGTCTTCTGCTGTATTTTGGCGCAAAGAACATTTGAACCTAGTGACAGGGAGGTAAATTTGAATTGAAAGTTCAGTGTTGTGCGTGACCATTCTGTCGCTCGTCTCATATGCTCTGGTAGAACATCGGTTAAAATTATGCCGCCGTCGTCTTCAGTGACAAAACCTGAAACACACAGCCCTGGGAAAAAATGTTAACACATACATGCGTTCATTATACCATAGTTCCAACGCTGCATGAAACATCGTTCTGTTATTCCTGTGACCGAAAGCTGATGGCGTTTAGTTGCATTTCGCTATTTTGCGTCTAGCTGTGCGGTAGTTTCCGCCACCGCAGAAACGACTTTCCTGTGGTATGTCGCTTACGAGCCCGTGGTCGCGGGTTCGATCCCCTGCAGCGCTGAGCGCGTTTCGACAGAGACGAAATGCAGAAACGCTCATGTACTTAGATCAATGTGCACGCTAAGGAAGTCCGGGTGGCCAAAAATCAATACGGAACGCTCCCCTGCGGTATCTCTCATAATCTCGGTGAATGTTGCGGCGTTAAAACTCATGAACGAACCAGATCATGGTGACTTTAAGAAGGCGGAACGGTTTCGAATTGCCCATTGATAAAATCTTACGGCTGACGTCACCTTGGTAACACCTTGGTAACGTCATAGTAGCACTAACGCGTTCACTGCGGCAGCCCTTTTCGAAGTCTTGGTTCCATTATGTGATGCACCCATCGGTGAGTCAACAGGGAGCTTCGCTGGTTTGAACCTTCCTCATTTTCCAGAGAAATGGCGCCACAAGGCGTCAGTTCAGAATCAAGTATTTCCCCCGTCCGTTGAATTCTAGCCAAAGATGGCACTTGCGCACAATACGAATTAATCCAGAGACAGCCGCACAGGAATAACAGTTGCCGTTACCCATCCGTGGCCGTTACTCTACGTCGCGGTTAATGTTTCAATTAGAAGGAATTGCTGTGTGTTTGGTCATGTTTCCATTACTCATCGAAGAAAAAAGTGCTGCCACTTATACAGAAATATTGACAGATGGCCCACACTGTAATGAGGGGTGGTAGTATGTCCGAGAGTGCGTTAATTTCGTCACAATGATGCTAATACGTGGCCTAACGAATTTTATGTAAGCACCGAGGTTTGTGTCAATCGAAAATTAAGGAGTTGACAATATGTAGCTCTGGTGCGAAGTGCACTGTTGCACCATATATCACGTGAGGCCCAGCACTGCACTTAAGTGGCACGCGGTCCCTGCAAGTGTTGGTAGCGCCGATTCTAATTTCAGACCTAAGACCTGACCAAAGCATGGAAGCCTGTGAAGCTTTTGCCATTGTTTACTGCAAGGCGCACCATTCTTTTTAACAAATATTAAGATGTACATCGTTTATAAGAAATACTCTGTTTTCAGTCCATTTCGTGGCATTTGTCCCATCCTCCAGATTAGAAAAAACGACTCTGAAGCCTAGCGTATAAATACGTGACTTTTTACGGCCATGCTTCAACGAACGATAAACAATTCTTGTTCAACGTAACAAATTTCCTCAGAAGTCACCTTCGTTAGTGATCTACTGTTTCTGAAAGTTGTGACAACGAGACATATAATGCTTTTCTTCACAATTCTAGTCGCATCAGCTGCTTTGATGTGAAACGCAGGATCATACATTACTAACAAGTGAGCAGTAGCAGTGTGTTTATATGCTGCACATCGCATATACCGTCATGGTGGCATTGCTATAAAGCCTATGCTTCAATAATGCTTAGTGTGTCCGCTGCAACGACTCTGGCACTGCTTGAGCATTTTTGTCAAACGCTCCGTCAATAATTTAGCGAGTGACTGAAACAGCAAAAACTAATAGTGGATTTCTGTCGCACGTACCCTGGGACTTTTGGTGTAAGGGCGTGATCCTTTCATGGAGAGGCATGTAATTCGCTGAAAATATATCGGCCTTCTGTTAGACAGTTAATATGGAGAACCGCACAAACAAAAAAAAAGGGTTAATTTGCCCCTGATATTGTGATGTAACTGTGTTATTGAGACCTTCGCCCGACACGTGGAGCACTGACACCAATAGCGAGGTCTAGAGTTGCGCTAGAATTTCTTGGACGATGCTGTAACTGTATATTTGTGGGTGAGACATGTTGGCACGAAGCAGCACGCCTGGCAACTGCTGCTGCACAGAAAGAACAGAACCCTGGCAGCTGCCAGCGTCACGAGCACCGCCATTCGCGTTGCAGGCGTCGCACTAGGAACTGGGATGCTTACTAGCCAGAATGCAGCTGGTATGGTAAGCAATATAGCCAGAGTGAAAGTTAAACGCAAAGTGAAACGCAAGTGAATCTTGTGGGCATCATTAAGGAGTGTGCAATAGAAGTCGGTGGTAACTCCGTTAGACAGGATACCAGTAAGCTATCACAGGAGACGAAAGATCTCATCAAGAAACGCCAGTGTATGGCAGCCTCTAACCCTACAGCTAGAATAGAACTGGCAGAACTTTCGAAGTTAATCAACACGCGTAAGACACCTGACATAAGGAAGTATAATATGGATAGAATTGAACATGCTCTCAGGAACGGAGGAAGCCTAAACGCAGTGAAGAAACTAGGGATTGGCAAGAATCAGGTGTATGCGTTAAGAGACAAAGCCGGCAATATCATTACTAATATGGATGAGATAGTTCAAGTGGCTGAGGAGTTCTATAGAGATTTATACAGTACCAGTGGCACCCACGACAATAATGGTAGAGAGGACAGTCTAGAGGAATTCGAAATCCCACAGGTAACGCCGGAAGAAGAAAAGAAAACCTTGGGAGCTATGCAAAGAGGGAAGGCAGCTGGGGAGGATCAGGTAACAGCAGATTTGTTGAAGGATGATGAGAAGATTGTTCTAGAGAAACAGGCCACGCTGTATGCGCAATGCCTCATGACTTCGTGCGTACCGGAATCTTGAAAAACGCTAACATAATCCTAATCCATAAGAAAGGGGACGCCAAAGACTTGAAAAATTATAGACCGATCAGCTTACTGTCCGTTGCCTACAAAGTATTTACTAAGGTAATTTGCAAATACAATCAGGAACACCTTAGACATCCGTCAACCAAAAGACCAGGCAGGATTCCGTAAAGGCTACTCAACAATAGACCATATTCACACTATCAATCAGGTGATAGAAGAATGTGCGGAATATAACCAACCTTTATATATAGCTTTCATTGATTACGAGAAAGCGTTTCATTCAGTCGCCACCTCAGCAGTCATGGAGGCATTGCGGAATCAGGGTGTAGACGAGCCGTATGTAAAAATACTCAAAGATATCTATAGCGACTCCGCAGCCACCATAGTCCTCCGTAAAGGACGCAACAAAATCCCAATAAAGAAAGGCGTCAGCCAGGGAGATACGATCTCTCCAATGCTGTTCACAGCGTGTTTTCAGGAGATATTCAGAGACCTGGATTGGGAAGAATTGGGGATAAGGGTTAATGGAGAATACCTTAGTAGCTTGCGATTCGCTGATGATATTAGTAACTCAGGGGACCAAGTGCAATGTATGCTCACTGACCTGGAGAGGCAAAGCCGAAGGGTGGGTCTAAAAATTAATCTGCAGAAAACTAAAGTAATGTTCAACAGTCTCGGAAGAGAACAGCAGTTTACGATAGGTAGCGAGGCACTGGAAATGGTAAGGGAATACATCTACTTAGGACAGGTAGTGACGGCGGATCCGGATCATGAGACTGAAATAATCAGAAGAATAAGAATGGGCTGGGGTGCGTTTGGCAGGCATTCTCCGATCATGAACCGCAGGTTGCCAATATCCCTCAAGAGAAAAGTTTATAACAGCTGTGTCTTACCAATACTCACGTATGGGGCAGAAACCTGGAGGCTTACGAAAAGGGTTCTACTTAAATTGAGGACGACTTAACGACCTATGGAAAAAAGAATGATAGGTGTAACGTTAAGGGATAAGAAAAGAGCAGATTGGGTGAGGGAACAAACGCGAGGTAATAATAACTTAGTTGAAATAAAAAAAAAGAAATGAACATGGGCAGGCCACGTAATGAGGAGGGAAGATAACCGATGGTCATTAAGAGTTACGGAATAGATTCCAAGGGAAGGGAAGCGTAGCAGAGGGCGGCAGAAAGTTAGGTGGGCGGATGAGAATAAGAAGTTTGCAGGGACAACATGGCCACAATTAGTACCTGACCGAGGTAGTTGGGGAAGTATGGGAGAGGCCTTTGCTCTGCAGTGGGCGTAACCAGGCTGATGATGATGATGATGAGTCGCTGGGATAATCTTCTTTGCAGAGGCAGCGACAAAGGTATTGTCCATGAATAACTGATAAAAATATGAAACCAGGAGCGAAACATGTCATCATAACTCGAAGAGCAGCTTGGTTCGAAGCAAAATCATCATCATCATCATCATCATCATAGTGTTTTACGTCCACTGCAGGACGAAGGCCTCTCCTTGCGATCTCCAATTACCCCTGTCCTACCCCAACCAATTCCAACTAGCGCCCTCGATTTTCCTAATTTCATCGCAACACCTAGTCTTCTGCCTTCCTCTACCCCCTTCTCTTGGTACCCATGCTGTAACCTCAAAAGTCCAACAGTTATCTAACCTGTGGATTACATGACCTGCCCAGCTCCATTTTTTCTCTTAATGTCAATTGAAATATCGGCTATACCCGTTTGCTTTCTGATCCAAACCACTCTCTTCCTGTCTCTTAACGTTATGCCTAGCAATCTTCGTTCCATCGCTCTTTGTGCGGTCTTAAACTTGCTCTCAATCTTCTCTGTCAGTCTCCAAGTTTCTGCCCCATATGTTGGCACTGGTAACATGCTCTGATTGTACACCTTCTGTTTGAATGGTAATGGTAAGCTTGCAGTAAGAAGCTGACAATGTCTGCCGTATGCGATCCGACCCATTCTTATTCTTCTATGAATAGCTCCCTCGTGATGAGGGTTCCCTGTCATAATTGACCTAGGTTAACGTACTCCTCCACAGATTCTAGAGGCTGACTGGCGACCTTGAATTCTTGTTCTCCTGCCCGGCTATTCATCATTATCTGTCTTCTGCATATTAATCTGCAACCCCACTCTCACACTCTCCCTTTTAAGGTCCTCAAGCATTTGTTGTAATTCGTCTCCATTGTTGCTGAATCGAACAATGTTATGGACAAACCGAATGTTGTTGAAATATTCGGCATCGATCCTTTACTCCTAAGCCTACCCAGTTTAATAGCTTGAACACTTCTTCGAAGCACGCAGTGAATAGCAACGGACAGATTATGTCTGCCTGTCTGACCCCTTTCTTTATAGGTATCTTCCTGCTTTTCTTGTGTAGAACTAAGGTAGCTGTGGAACCTCTGTAGATATTTTCCAAGGTTTTTATGTGAGCGGTCTCTACTCCTTGATTACGTAATGCCTGTATGACTGCTGGTATCTCTACTGAATCAAATGCTTTTTCGCAATCTATGAAAGCCATACAGAGAGGCTTCTTGTACTCTGTGGACTTCTCGATAACCTGAATAATGCCATGTATGTGATTCATTGTAGAGTATCCCTTCCCGAAGCCAGCCTGTTCCCTTCGTTGACTAAAGTCCAGTGTTGCCCTTATTATGTTGAAGAACATTTTGGCAAATATTTTATATTATACTGGGAGTAAGCTAATGGGCCTATAATTTTCCAATTCTTTAACGTCTCCATTCTTGTGGATCAGTACAATCTTTGCATTCTTGCAGTTTTCTGAGACCCTTGAAGTCGATAGACACTTCTTATAAAGAGCCGTCAACTTTAGAAGCATTATGCCTCCTCCATCTTTGATTAAATTGACTGTTATTCTATCTTCTTCTGCCGCTCTTCCTCGTTTCATATCTTGTAAAGCCCTTCTGACCTCATCGCTAGTTGTAGGAGGAGTTTCTGTATCCGGTTAAAGCAAGCTCAGGATGCCTTAGAATGCGCAGTTATTAGGCGAGATATACTAAGAAAGACGAAACGGGCGCTTGCGGCGGTAAAGCTAGGGAAACGATTGAACATATCATATTAGAATGCGAAGATGTCTACCCGGTTGTAGGTTTAAGCTCGGCTGGCATCCTTGAAGGGATGGGTTGCAGGGATAGCAGCAGCGAAGTAAACATATTGAAAAAGAAATATTGAAGATATTGTACAAATGTTGAAAATATTGTACAATTTTGAAATAATGGAGTTCAAACTGACGTAATTTTTTAGACTTTCGGAAAGCGTTTCATATGGTTTCTCGCAACAAACTAACTTATAAATAAGACTGGGTAATTCAAAACTTTCAAAGTTTCAGTGTCCGCCAGTGTCCCATAGGGCTCCGTACTTCGACCCCTTCCTTTTTTTTACTATCTATATGAATGATATTAATGACGACATCCCAGTTAAAATTAATCTATACGCCGATGTCTGTGTACAAGGTTACAAGCACATCTGACCAGCTTCTCTTAAATCAAACGTTTCAAAAGGTCGCACGCCGTGGTGTGAAAATTGGGAAATGTCCCTCAATCTTTAAAAAAAATACAGTTCGATTGAAAATTACTGACAGGAAAACGCTCCTTATTTACCAATGAAGCATCATCAACAATTTTCTTACCGACGTAGCAGAGTATAAAAGCCTAGCTCTCAAGATAACTAGTGATCTTACATGGAATAAACGTATTGACCAAGTCACAGCTAGCACACAATGTAAACTATTTTACCTTCGCACGGCTCTGAAAGTATCCGTCCCAACAGTCCGTCACCTCGTTTATAAATCTGTCATTCGGCCTAGTTTAGATTACGCCGTTAATATATGGGTTTCAGTCACAGAAACATATATTTAAAAGATGGAAATGATTCAGAAAAGAGCAGTTCGCTTTATATAAATCGTCATGACCGCACATCTGTACCAGACTCGTTAGCCAGAGTTAACCTGAAACCTCTATCTGCACGAAAACTTTTTTCTTGTTTAAAATATTTATATCAAATACTAGTGGGGCAGCTTAAGGTTGATGCATCTTCGGTTACTTCATTCTCCTATGGTTATAGCTTAAAACAACTCCATGAGCGAACATTAACTCCGTACCAAATACATAATAATTCTTATAAACGTGCTTTTTCCCCAAGAACGATCTGTGATAAGAATTTATTAGCAAATGGCCAAGTGTTGCAGACCCCTTCGGCAAAGCTACTCTCAAATTTGTGCAATAAATTCCGTTTGCTATATATTATATTTATCTGCTTCACGAATCTACTCTGTATGTACATTGAGTTCTATGAACCAATGGTGTATGTGGCTTATATATATATATATATATATATATATATATATATATATATATATATATATATATATATATATATATATATATATATATATATATATATATATATATATATATATATATATATATATATATATATATATATATAGTAGGCAAAGAGGAATTCTTCAGGCTACCTTTCAAACGTAAAGAACTTGAGCGGTGCTACAAGGTAAACAGACAATGTATTTAATTTCAAGTTTCGCTCGGTGGACCGATCTTCATCAGGATTCAGAAAAAAATCGCAGTTCGGCCCTATTAGTGAAGATACCACACCGGGTGCCCGGTCGTTCTTTGGCAAGAGGTACGCGGAGTCCCATGTATGTAGAGCTCTTGGTTTGATGTGTCTGAGAACCACCGGTCACCCGGTCTGGTGTCTTCCCTACCGGGGTCGAACTGCCATTTTTTTCTAAACCCTGATGAAGATCGGTCCCCCGAGCGAAACTGTTGAAATTAAATAGTTGTTCTGTTTACCTTGTAGCACCGCTCAAATTCTTTACGTTTGAAAGGTAGCCTATAACATATAGCCCTAACATATAATATGTAATATACGTATAATATATATGTATATATATATATATATATATATATATATATATATATATATATATATAGTGCATGTACTGGGGACCTTTAGATATTTATGGCACATGTGTGTGAGGTTTATTTCTTGTGCTATATACATTCTTTCTCATTTTGTTCTTGTCTTCACCAATATTGTTCTACCAAATTATGTATCACCTATTTTACACCCTACGAAAATTCTGACCATGGATTGGAGCATTTATAAATAAATAAATAAATAAATAAATAAATAAATAAATAAATAAATAAATAAATTTTTCTGCAGTAGAGATGAGCAAAAGGCAGTTGGAAGTGTGTTGGCTGAAAATTAGAGAGACTGAAAAGAATTGTTGGATACAGAAATGAAGTTTGCGATAATGAAGGAGAAGGGCTGATGCTACGTATTTTTGTTTTATTATCAAAATAATATGGTTCAGACGTACGGGAAAGTAAGAAAAGTAGAGCTTGTCTACCAGTTCTCATTTGCATTTCTTTAAAATAGACTCTTTTTAGGTATCCCAAGCACTCTCTTTTGACAAATCAGTTCGGCGACAGCCCTATAGCTAGAGGACAGTAAATTAAACATAATATCATGCATTGAAATTTTTTTTTGATTAGGCTTTCTGTGTAGCCATGTTTTTTGTTAAGCGTCTTGCTGTGAAAGAATTGAGTCGGAAATGCTTCGGCCACTACACTTCAGTCATAAATTAAGAATAATAGGAGTTAACTGCTTTTGTTTGCTTAGACTTTCCGTTTATTTTAGTGCGTGAATGAACCTTTACCACGGCTTAAGGACATTGGTGTGAGAGCAACTACAGCAGTTCGATGATGCCTCAACGCACCATCGTAGCAGTCTTATCCTTTATATCTGTAGCTTTGTTATTACTAGCTCTTTCATTTTCTTTTCCTATCTCTGGTGGACTACGCCAAAAAGCATCGAGACTTCCATGCTCTGAGAGCTCACTTTAGTATCAGAGATGTACGAACGCAAAAATCAAAAATCCTCTGTTTTGCCCAACTGCCTGTTAAGCGCTGGCTTGAAGAAGAATACTTTTTTGTTCCGTGTTCTGTTGACTGTCTTTTGTGCAAAAAGCCCGAGACCACTGAACGAATCTTCCTCGAATGCTGGGATTCCATATTATTGTGGGACATGCTCCAACGAACCACAAAAAAGAAGAAGCTCCCGTTGTAACATCGAGGCAACCGGTTTTTACCTGTCCAAAATTTTGGAAGCGTACACCTGGATATGGTGATGTTACTGGGCCTGAATATTCTATGAAAAGTGGGTATGGCAGTCCGTAATCCTGATATAGATTCTCGCCCTGCGAGGCAGCAATGTATTGAGAGCATATTATATATTAGAGATACACTAAAGAGTCAAAGTGATCCTCCAGGGATCAGTAACAAAATTGAACTTGCTCACCTGACGCTTCTATAATGGACACTCCATGCAATGGCGGTGGTTGTTTTTTAAAACATATTGTGTACAGTGTTTATCTTATTTTGATGCCAAACCAGCAATAAAAAAAATTAAAGCATGCGTGGGTTCTGGGAATCTTGCTCGTCTCGCACCCCGAATTCCTGGGTTTGAATCCCACTCGGACTGAAATGTAGAAAATTTTCTTTCCAAAGCCAGTAATTTAATTTGTTTTCAGGAACATCCCTGAGAAGTGTGACGTCAATGCGAGGATTTATTGACGTGTTTTTTCTATTGCGGCGTCGGCCCTTTTCGGTCACGGCGCAGATTCTCCAACGTCACTGCCAAGGGCACCGCCGACATAGACACCTAAGCCTTTCGGCATAATAAAACGTGGCGTTTCCTTGTAGAGATAGGTCGCAAGTTCACAACCTAGATGATATTGCTGTTCATCGTGCCAAAGTACTATTGCATGTTTTCTGCGAATACTGCTAGTGTGCCCACAGCGAAGCTACGCTTAGTCAGCTTCGCTGCAGAGTCGTGACGAGGTAAACGAGAATATACTGAAGATGTGCTTGTGCACTCTAGCCGGGGAAGCATTACGCCATCCACGGCTGGCATGAGCCATGTGCACGCGGCACACAAGCTTTCTTGCTCAGCAACCTCAGCAACACTGACACTTTCACGACGGTCTTCTAGTGCGCACCATCGATGCTCGATGCTCACAACGCCGGACTCTCCTCAACGCACCAGCGTTACGAAATGCCCTGCAACCGCAGGGTCCTTGTTCACGCTGCGCAGAAGCAGCTGCTTCGAGGGAAGCGTCCAGCCAATATGTTGCCCCTGCTTTTGTTGGAACAGCGTGGTAGGAGCTGCAGTGCAAAGCCCCCTTGCGTTGCTGTTCTTGTCCTCCAACGCACAAGTTCTTGTTCGCTGCCCTTCAGAAAGTACGAGGCGGGCGCATACAACATCCTTGCGCAGTGGAGAGCAGTTCCGAACGTAAGTGTCTCAATAATGGCGGGCCCTGTGAATTGTCATTTTGCTCGGTACCTGATATGCCGCAGTGATACGTGACATGCTCGAACCTTGGCGCATGCAGGTTGTTCACTGCGAAATCAGCAACAGCTGAGCAGACTACGCGGCTCAGAGGAACACATCTCGATGGGCATTTGGAATTCGTGTTGGTTGAGGATTATTGCAGCTTCCACAGTATTACAATCTACTTGATGGACTGAGTATGGATGTCCTCATCGTCGTCATTGATTTTTAGAAAATGTTTGTTTCAACAAAAGGCGATACGAACACTGAGTCACAATGACGACCCAATCCCACCAGTACAATAACATACACAAAGTACGAAGCATTGCGTATACGGCTCGTGTTTAAAGAAGTGTCCGAGTCCGCACTCACTAACATGTAACCACAAAGACCAGCGGAAACGCACAGCTACACATCAAATATTTGTCACAATATACAAAATGATGTTGAGTATATACAGTGTACGCAATTGTTCTGTACAATGATGATGCGATTTTACATAATTTTGTAGTGATGTAATGAAATGTGTATACACAAGGATGACGCAAGGGCACACACAAATAACGGGCACCTATACACTATGTATATTAATTGAGAACTTTTGGTGACCTGGCTACAAGAGCAAGGCTGGTAGAAAATTAAGCCATACGCGTCCACCAGCCACCAACAGGAAACGGCACGACCACTGCCGGAGGAACTCCTGTGACAGAAACGACAGCAGCTCAGAGAAGTGCCTCTCCAGAAGTGGAAACAGAGTGTGGCGACGGTTTCCCACTGCAACTGCCTCGAACCGGTTAAGAAAAGTAAACGAAACTCGGCGTTATATTCGAGCTGTCATACCGGCTTATTGTCTTATAATTTGTTGTCGGATAGTTTTGATAAAGCTAGTTACAGCCGTTTTCTGTAGCTATACTCGCTCCTTATGCGGCCACTTATTGACTGCAGGAGGTAGTTCTGAACCGTTTACAACTTCAGTGTGAACTAACTAATCACGGCATTTAAATGAAACTCCGCGTAGTGATAGAGTTGTCACAGTGGCCAATTTCAGTATAATTTTTTTCCGAAATGCCTAGGTTAAATTGGAAGCTACAGAGCATTCGCGAGAATGTAGAGGCTGAATTTCTTCCTTTACGACGCGACGCGTAGATGGCCGGAGATCGACAGCCACAAGAGGGTAGTTTTATGCAGCTTCGCTGTAATATGCAAGCATCATATTACTGTCGATCTACACATATGCAAGTGGTAATAAGGAAGTCCTACGAGTAAGCTTGCTTCACGATAAATAGGGCAATTTATTACCACAGGTTTAACTATGAAAGCTATGGCAGTTCGGGCTTCTTTAAATGTTCAAAGTTTATTTACTCAGTAAATCTCCTATACAGTTCTGGAAGTGACTGTAGAGATTTCAGAGATTTCATACCACTGCGTACGTTGTGTAAGCTAAGAGTTTTCCGTAAATAGTCTAAACAAAACAAGGGGGAGGCGGGAGATGCAAATTAATGACTATGAGCTAAATGAGAACAAGGTGAAAGGAGGAGTGACCGTTTAGACAAATTGACTTGTCTTCTTCTTCTCCCTTGAAGAAGACAAGTCCATTTATTGAAACGTTGGCTCCTGTTTTCGCCGTGTTCTCGTTTTGCTCATCGTCTTAAATGGTCGGTAACTTTTTCGTGGTACATGGCTCAAATATTTGAAAGTACAGTACACTGTTATCAGAACTGTTGCGGATAAGATAGATCGAAACAGAAGCAAGTTAGGGCTAAGTCAAAACCGATATAATCGGTAGTGATGGCACGCTTTCGCGACCCATCAAATCTTTCTTCGTAGCATTTAGCGTTGGTCTTTAGTTCACTCAAACTTTTAGGGAACGAAGAGGAGTACCCATCCAGAAAATGTTAAGTTTGATGAACAAAAAGTAGCACATCACACACCTTTAGTTTCCAGCATGTTTGATGCTCACTTAAAAGACGATGAAGAAATTATAACCCTTACGCATCCTTATGCGGCAAGCGCCTTTTGCTTGGCGAAGGCTTAAAACCTTTAACACTTCCTCTCCGTTTTAGATTTATTCAAGATGTATCTCTGTCACACTGTAGCTATAGAGAGTGTTGACAAAATATCAGCCTGGGAGCACTTGTTGTGTTTGTTAATCCTCGCTTGGTATGAAAATAATCAAAAAATGTTCAATGCGCTGCCTCTCTTTTGCTTCTTAAGTGTTCCTGTGGGACACTCAATACGTCCTATCGGGGTAATTACGGTTGGCTCGTTTGTAGGAGGAGGCATTTAGAAATATTTTATACTAGATGCGTAACCGCCGCCCTTTCATGGTGCTCTGTGAGCTTACGACGCTTACCAAAAAGCTCGCGAGTACCCGCGCTTGTTTTCACCATTGCAACAAAACAGCAACAATAAGAATTAAGAAGCAAAGCAAATGCAGAACCCCTCTTTCCGATGCACATCAATGGATTGATTTGGATTAGGGAGCAACGCGGCGGTTGCGTACTTGATCGCATAAATAGAAAGTTCCTAGCGCGAAAAAAAAAGAACCGTTGCACGAATTGCCAGAAGGCGTAGTAAATTGTGCACTGCCGAATATGTCGTATCTACGCGATATTCGAATGACTTTTACTTGCATTTGTGGCTGATTTCGAAAATGTTTGTTTTGTACCTTTTTTGTCAACTTACCCTGCCGCATAAGCATTCCATTACAACGTAAAATTTTCGGCATAAGTTGCCCTCCGGGGCTCGTAATATCTGTAAGTACAATATTTCGTATGACTGATTATTTGTTTTTGCTTCTTCACCGTAGAAACATGACAACAACAGTGAGTACTATATTAAAAAGTTATCAAGGCTGTTCATATGGAGGTCGCGGGTTTGATCCCGTTCACTGCGGCCACGATTCGCTCAGGGTTAAATGTAAGACGGCTCGTGAAGTTTAATTTATTCTTGCGTGTTATAAAAAACCCGGGTGATCAATTATTATCCCTAGACTCCGACTACAGCGTGTCTCGTAATGATATTGTAGGTTTTCCATTTAAATCCCCAGAATTTATTTTTTTAACCCACGCATGAATCAAGAAGAAAGAAAAGTGCGAGGACAACTGATCGGTTCTAAGGAGTCGCGAATGCGAAAGCACCAATTCCCACTAGGACGGCGCTGAGTGGTACTTCAAATTTTGCGCTGCTAGTAGTGTACCATAGCGGAACGTACTGCCCGAGCCAGCAAGCAGCAGCAGCCTGAGGTACCAACGCCGCATTGCGCCGGCGCGGCGATGCGCTTCCTCTTCACGCAACGCCAGCAGGTTTTCCTTTTGACCCGCCTTGCCAAAGCCTCCTACATGAACACACCCATGTACTTAGATTTAGGTGCACGTTAAAGAACCATAGGTGGTCCAAATTTCTGGAGTCCTCCACTACGGCGTGCCTCATAATCAGAAAGTTGTTTTGGCACGTAAAACCCCATAATTTCAATTTTTTCCTACATGGAACAAGGCCGGTGCACTTCGACTTATGACGTCATGCAACCTTGCCCGACTGCCATGAATGCCTGAGGAATATAGAAGAAAGTAAATGGGCTGGGAGAGTGTTCAGGTATCTGTACACAAAAAACATTGATTCACAGGGGAGGTAAAGAACTAGGAAGCTTACCAGCAAGTATGTGGCCTGTAGGGTGGGCAACACAGCAACAAAGACGGTCAAGCGGAAAGTCAGAGTGGCTGAAATAATCTCTTGGTTGGCGGCAATGGAAAGGAAACCTGTCATGAGTAACTACTTAAGAGGAAAAAACGAAATCAGGAAAGAAACAATTTATGATAACTCAAAGGGAAGCTCATTACTTTTCGAAGCGAGATCAGGATGCCTTAGAACACGCACCTATAAAGCGAGATATAAGAAGGAACAAGAAGCATGTACTTGCTGCGGTAAAGCTAGGGAAACTATGGAGCATGTTTTTTTAGAATGTGAAGACGTCTACCCAGCGGGCGATTTAGGCACCACTGGCCTCCTTGAAGCCCTTGGGTTCAGCGGGAGCAATGGAAAAGTAAACATGTCCGCAATAGGCATTAGTAAGAGGCGACTGGAGGATTGGTGGACAAAAAGTAGGGAAACGACAAAAAACGGAGACGTACAAAAGCACAGTTTGCAATAGGGGATCAGAAAATTTCGGTGTTGGAGTTCATAGCGTTTATTTTGTTATTTTTTATTGTTTAACTTAGGTAGGACATTAGGCAGTATAATAGCAAGAGATTGGTGGCGCAGCCTACCGCCCCGTTCCAAATGGCATGCTCATAACATCCATACATGCCAGTCATAGTTATAGTCACAAGAGTCGACAAAGGTCTTGGAAAATGGCCAAGTAAAGAATAGGAACATAGTAAGCTTCTAAGTGTACTAACGACAGAAATACGTTAAGAGAAGCATCATGCTCGTTGGAAAGAAGAAAAAGAAACCGAAAAGCAGGTGTAACAGGGAGATATGAGAAGCTATCGCCGAATGACAAAAAGCGTGCCGAAAGCTAAGGTAGGATATAAAAGCGCAGATGCAGCAGGATGAATTAGGTAGAAAGTGGCAAATATACAGAAAAAGGATCAATGGTTCAAACACTGCTGCTAGCGAAGATAAAAGTTGAAGGGGAACGTTGGTGGTCAGAAATACACGAGAAAAGAAAAGCCGAAGCGAAAATATTTCGGAACCACATAAATTCATTAGGCAGGTTGTCTTGAACAGTACGACAACATATCCTAGAGGAAGATGGAAACGAACTGGAATGGGACGCGGCATTACATTACATCCCAAAATAACCGCCGAATCTTTCTCAGGCAATGATGATGTTTTTAGTTGAGCAAAACAGGGGCATAAAAGAGAACCAGATGGAAAAGCCGCTGGTGCTGAAAAATTTTTACTGGAAGAAAATGGAAGCCAAAGTTCCTACACGCACAGCCACAAGGCTAGACGACGTTCCAGTTACACTTATTAATGAACTAGAACCAAAAATTAAGGAAGCTCTGGTGAAAACAGTGGAAAAAGCTTTGAAAGTAGACGAATGCCAGACAGTTGGCGGGAAAGTAGAATGAATTTCATGTAAAAGAAAAGGATGTTCACTTGTTTAGACCGTTCACTATTACATCGGTGCTTTACAGGTTAGCAATGCAGGCAATTAAATTGAAGCTGCAAGCATGGGCAGAGAGTAATGGAATATTGCGGGAACTTCCGAATAGCTTAAGAATATGTTTAGGTGATAACTTATTTGTACATACGCAGTGTTTTGAAATATCAAATGTAGAAAGCAGACCGCTATATGTGGCTTTTTTACACAATATCGGATCCTATGACAACGTAGAACGCAACATCTTGTGGGATATTCTGGAAGCGGAAGGCTTGGGAGACCATGGTCTACAGTTTATGAGAGAGATTTACCTGGAAAATACAATTTGCTTTGAAAGGGAAGAAATGAGATGCAAGGAGAAGGATGATATCAACAAGAGACTGAAGCAGGGGTGCCCTTTATCCCCTGTGTTGTTGATAATGTACATGTCCAGAATGGAGAGGGCGCTAGAAAGAAGTAACATCGACTGTAATCTCTCATAGAAACAGGCAGGTAGAGTAGTTGAGCAGCAGCTTGAAGGTTTGTTTTATGTGGACCACATTGTGTTGCTAGCTAACAAGCAAAGTGATATTTAACGACTGGCTAATATCTGTGGACAGGAAGGCGATAAGGTAGATCTGAAATTTAGCGTTAAAAATAAGTTATGGTATTCACTCAAAACAGTGAGAAGACAGCGACAATACAGGACCAGAAAATATATCGGATAAGAGAAAGTAAATACCTTGGCATATGGATAAAGGAAGGCAATAGATATATGGAAACACAGGAAAAATCAATAACAGTAGAGGGGAAGAGAAATGCAGCCGTAATGAAAAGCAGAGCGTTGTGGGGATACAATAGGTACGAGGTGCTCCGGAGTATTTGAAAAGATGTAATAGTTCCAGAACTTACATTTGGAAATGCGGTTGTTTGCTTGAAATTAGGGGTAGAATCGGGTCTCTATGGCAACGAAAGGTCAGTGGGATGCCACGCATTGGGCGCTCACGGGAAGGCTTCCCTATATATTTAATATTGCCGCGACACCATCTGTGCCCAACCACGCTGACGATAAAGACGACGACCTCATCTGTGCAAGCGAGGCGCTAGAGAAAAAGAAGTCTGGACTGAGCGCTCGCCCTAACTCTTTCGAATAAATACCGCTCTCCGCTCTTGTCTCTAGTGAGCCATGACACTGGTGGACGTGCTGGGTACCGCATCATCACCTTATGATAGGGACGACTCCTGCGAGTAGCCCTGCGTCCAGCCCTTCAAGACATCATCCATGCGTCGAGACACCTGTGCACCGCGGAAGCCGCCGCCTGCAAGGTCTGTGCCCGGAATTCGGCCTCTTCCAAGGAACTTTGCCAGCTACCTCACCGACTCAGGAAATGGCGCTTGCAAGTCCAACACAGGTGACCATTCAAAACAATCTAATCCCCACTAGCTTCCACGCGACACGTATGAAGACGCCGAAGACTGGCTGGACCAGTACGTACGCGTAGCTAAGGTCAATCAGTGGCGTCCGGACCAGAAGCTTCCCAATGTGTACTTCGCTCTTGAAGGTAGCACAAGGACGTGATTCCAAGATCGCGGGGCACATTTGACAACGTGGGACGAATTTTGCCGTCGGCGTCTTGACACCTTCGGAAGCACTGACCGCCGCGATAATGCACAACGCCTTCTCGAGTTGCGTATTCAGAAGCCCAACGAAAGTGTTTCGATGTTTGCCGAGGACATGTCTCCTTTGTGAGACCCCCAACATTACAGACCCCCAACATTGCAGAGAAACGAGCAGAGCAACCCGGAAAAACGGAACGCCGACGAATTTGTGAGTGCCCACCTAGTCTTAACGATTGATGGGCACGACGTGACAGCTTTTGTTGATACTGGCGCAGACTTTTCGGTAATGAGTGAGCAGTTGGCAGACCGGCTTAACAAAGTCAAAATGCAATGGACGGGCCCTTATATTCGAAATGCCGGGGGCCAGATAATGACACCTATAGGAAAATGTACTGCACGACTCCAGGTAGGAAATACAGCTTTTGTCGCCAGTTTTATTATTTTAAAAGAGTGCTGCAGATCGCTCATCCTTGGAATGAACTTCTTGCGGGAGTACGGCGCCGTGGTTAACATACGGGACGGCGAGATAACCTTGTCAACTAGCACAGACACGAGCCAAAACGAAGAGCGCCAACGACGACGTCTGCATACCACCACTATCATGCAGTCTTGTCTCCGTCAGTCGCGGAAAACAATTCAACAAGGACGGTGTAGCCGAACAACTAACTGCACTTCTGTTCCATCAAGTTGTTGCCATCGCTCGCGGCAGTGGCGTAGCCAGAAATATTGTTCGGGGGGGGGGGGGGCTTACGTTGCAGCTTGGCCTCCTCCTTAAGAGGTAGCTTTAGCTCGGGTGCTCTTATCCAAATACATGTAGAAGGTGAATTCGTTTTTCTCGGCAACCACTGCACCAAATTTGGCGAGGTTTGTTGCATTTAAAAGAAAAATATAAATTCTACTGACTTATGGTTTCGAATTTTTCATTCAGGTTGTCAATTCTTTATTGAAAATTGGCAAAAATTGCAAATTTTTAGAAAACAAAACTATCACGTTTAAAGCTATGTAACTCAACAATGAAAAATAATACCACATTTCTGCGAAGCGCGTCTAATAGTAAATCTACAGCAGGCAAAATTGATATGTTACAAATGAATCTCAAAAAAATTATTATTAACGAAATATGGCTTTTGCAGAACCCTTGTACACCATATAACCGAATCACGTAAGATATAAATTGACATATCAAATTTGTCCGCTTTGACTCTTATAATAGTTGCCGTTTGAAGAACCAAGATATCTGTTCTTGATGCAGAGCTATTGGTTTGTAAACATCGTGCTTATGTTTTTTTTCGCACTTGCGAATTTTCCAAAATATTTTAAACAAAATTCAGGCCCTAAATCAAGATTCCGCTCCCAACAGACACTAGAATTCAACTTTCTCACTCAATACAACAAATTTCATTAAAAGCGACCGAGGGGTTATCTCAGAAAAGCGTTTTGCGTTTTACATGTATTTCAACATGCCGCGTCGGAGTTCGGATCGAGCTAAAGCTTCCTCTCAAACAATTTGTCGAGGGATGAAATACATGAATAATAACTGCATTGCCATTGCCAAAGATGCTGCAAACGAATTCTTGAACGCTATCCACTGTCGAAACAGGTAATATATGTACTTTTCATAAAAAGATGTACTCGTATGTGCCAGCATTTGTGCCCAAAATAACTGATATAAATGCTTCCATGTTTTTGTCTATTTAATAAGTAAAGAAATATCACACGACCTTTAGAACTATATCAGTTCGATACCAGCAAAGCAGTTCATGCCGCTAATATGAAAAATGTAAAGGCTATGAAATGAACAAGTTGAGGACAAATATGTTAATGAAACTTTGTCATTCAAGAACCTTGTTTTCATTTTTGTACATATGCAACGGCCAGGGAAAAATCTCTATAACGCTGTCATTTATTCCAATGTATTACGCAGGAGCAGCTGTCACCAGTCGTGTATCGTGAGTAATTGCACGGAAATTATTGTCCCAACAGAGAGCACGTATATAAACCCGTTCTGCCACATATACGAGGGCGAGTCAAACGAAAGTGAGCCAATGCGAATATATGACAAACGGGGTACCTTATTTAAATGTAGTCTCCATGAGAATTTAGACATTTGTCCCATTCACTAACGAGTCGGGTGATTCCCGTCTCATAAAACTCCTTGGGTTGCTGCTTCAAAAAATCTGCAACTGACTCTTTCACGTCATCGTCCGACACGAATCTGTTTCCCTTGAGCTGTTTTTCATTTGTCCCAAAATGTGGAAGTCGCAAGGCGATAGGTTTCAGCTGTATGGGGGATGTTGCAGCGTTTCCCACTTGAACTTTGCCAGTTTTCCATTAACCACATCAGCGACGGGGGGACGGGAATTGTCGTAAAACAATTAAAAATTAATTATTGGGATTTACGTGCTAAAACCACTTTCTGATTATGAAGCACGCCGTAGTGGAGGACTCCGGAAATTTCGACCACATGGGGTTCTTTAACGTGCACCAAAATCTAAGTACACGGGTGTTTTCGCCTTTCGCTCCCATCGAAATGCGGCCGCCGTGGCCGGGATTCGATTCCCCGACCTCGTGCTCAACAGCCGAACACCATAGCCAGGTTGTCGAACAAGATTACCCCACTCGTCACTTTTCCACGTCGTTTGTTCTTGATTGCGACACACAGACGATCCAGCGTTTGACAATATCGGAAACAATTGGTAGTCTCTCCAGCTTTAGCAATTCCTATCAGTAATGGCCCCTGACGATCGAAAAAAAGACAGTCAACAACAACTTTCCGGTGAAAATGACGGTTTTGCTTCCTTTGGGGGTGGTGAATTCGAATATTTCTACTGTAAGCATTGCCATCGTGTTTCAGGCTCGTATTAAGTAGTGGCACTATGGTTCATCTCGATCACAATTGCAGACAAGGAGTCGTCACCCTCATTGTGATATCGGATCAGATGAGTCAAGGCAGCGCAGAACCTTCTGGTGGTGGTGGTTCAGAATCTTGGGCATTCATTGCGCACACAAGAGCCGCTAACTGAGATGTTCATGAATTATGGTGTGAACAGAAGCGTGGCTGATGTTCGGACGCTCTGTCAGTTCATCGATGCTTATCCTCCGTTCTTGTCTAATGAGCTCAGCAACCTTTGAAATTTTTGGGGGGTGATTGCACGGTGACTTTGGCCCAGCCTTGGATCGTCTTTGCAACTTTCACGTCCTTCTTTGAACCGTTTGCTCCAACGCTTCACAGTGGCCTATGAAATGCAATGTTCAACGTACATGGCAGCCCTACGGCAACTAATTTCTTTTAAGGAAACACCTTCGGCTGTCAAAAACCTCCCAGAACCACGCTGCTCAACTTCTGCAGAGTACATTACGTCACACAACCATGTTCAACCCAGTGTATGATAGCATTAAAGAACATTTATCCTCACACCTGCATGTCACTTTTGTATATGGGAGATGCTTGTGTACTACGCGCATGCCTCTCAGATAATGAACTGAACCATTATTGCGCGGGGTGGGTTGGTTCACTTTCATTTGACTCGCCCTCGTACATCAGAAATGGGAAGATACAATGTAATATACAAATGCGAAGATACAGCTTGATAAAGGGCAAAAACGTGTCACTGGAAACAAAGCTCACTGCACGTATACACAAAACCTCGCAACAAGATATATAAATATACGTATAAGTCTCCAATAAATCTACGTATCTAAGCAAAAAGCCACTGTTATAATGTGTCAAACAAGGCAAATAAACATGTAGCGCAATCACAGATCACAGAATCCTAAGGCCCGCCCACCCTCCTTCCATTTCCCCCAATGTATAGCGCGCGACGGAAGGCGGCGCGCTTGCTCCCCGCTTTTCTCCTTTAAGCACACAAGACTGAGCCAGCATCTTCGGTCCACCCATTCCACCCCCCCCCTACGCTTTCGCTCGCACATACGCCATTTGGCGCGATGTCACAATGTTATTACCCTTGGACTTTATCCGAAGCATGAGGGCGACGGCAACGGCAGGAATGTGCCTGGATTGTCCATATAATTGCTATCGCAATAATATACTTATGGTATTCGGCAACTGAAGCGTCCCGTGGTCCATAACTTTCCGCAAAAGAAGAACTATCAAAATGGATCTTTCACCATGCGACAATTCGCTGCGCCACAACAATGTGTTTTCTTCCTTTTGAGGGGCGTGGCCACCGAAATGACCAAATGCATAGTATGTTGGCCCCAATTGAATGCCTACTTTGTGCATCTATTGGCGCTACGTTAGGAATATCGAAGAAAACGTGAGACGCTTGGTCCACCGAGAGCTCATACGCATACTTCTCGGTATCCTACACCGGCGAGACAGGACTTTCCCGAGACGTTGCGCTCATGCGAACGCTGTGCAATCCGTCGAGTCTCCACAGTGATGGCGGCGAGCGACCATTGTTTCTTTTTCTAGTCTGCTAGCAAGAAAGCGTCCAAAACTGGAAGGCGAAAATCCTCTTGGCCAGAGAAAACCGAACGCGCACCGAAGTGCGCCGCGTGGTGGTCGGAGCAACACCAGGAAAACGCATGTGCTCTGGCTGGCTCTGGCAGCCCGCGGGTGGGGTAGTGAGAACAAAAGAAAAAAAATTGACGAGGCTCAATGTGTCTTCGCAAATAAAAGTCAAAGTAGAAAAAATAAATAAGAACGTAGTTGCCTTGGCTGGCGTTAGTGTCTTGACATGGATGCTTTGGCGTAGGAGGAAAAAAAAAGATTTTTTATTACGCGACATGAAGGCACAAATGAACCACCACATCTCTTTTTTCGTCTCATCGGACCTCGCTGTGTGCTTTTTGAACTTGTCTTATAGTGGGTAGATTTGGCTTGTTTGGTTTCATGTTCCGATGTAAGATTTTAGAAAAGTCAATGATCCTTTGGTGTCAAATGTTTATAACAACCTTAAACACGCACAGTTCCGCAATTGAAAATGTAAAGCCCAACTTTGGAAAAATGTCAATGAACCTTTCACGTCAAAAGTTTACGAGAACTTTATACCCATGAAGTTTCAGAATTGACATCCATGCGCTCCGTAGATTCCGCGGCCTCCGCGATATGAAGCAACGAGCCCGCTCGCGATCAAAACGCCCTTGAAACTCTGTGCTCGGATGGGAATCCTTGCGTTATGTGAGTCCAGGTACATGGGCGCTGCCCCGAAATCCAGCCCGAGTTCGCAATGTTTGCGGTGAAATGTCTTTTCGAGCGGAAAAAAGACATTCTAGTCAAAATCCAGAATGATTTCCGGGGCCTGGGGTGGCTTTGGTCGGCGGTGCATGGACAGCACGAAAAAATTTCGGGGGGGGGGGGGGAGGGGCTGAAGCCCCATAAGCCCCCCACCCTCCTGGCTACGCCCCTGGCTCGCGGTATCGTTAGCCTAATTGCTGGTCGCACAGAGGTACTTCTGACAAATTTTACCAATGAACGCCTGCACATCAGTAAAGGCACCGCTGTGGCGTACTTTGATGAAATTGACCACGTTCAACACTGCTTTGCTGTAAAAGAGGAATCGACCACCGATACGATGCCACATGCACCCGTCGTCGATGTTGACCCAGGTTTAGCGTCGCAACAGAAACAAAGTCTCAGGGAACTGCTTGACGATTTTAAGGACTGCTTCTCTACAACCTCCCGAGTACGTCAAACTCCACTGACGAAACACCACATCCTTACGGAGGAAGCAGCAATGCCCATCCGACAGCATCCGTATCGCGTGGCTGAGAAAGAGTGGGAAGCAATACAGCAGCAAGTCAAGAAAATGCTAGAAGATGATGTCATCCAGCCGTCAAAAAGCCCTTGGGCATCGCCAGTGGTACTCGTTAAGAAGAAGGATGGTAGCCTGTGGTTTTGTATCGATTATCGCAAGCTCAATCGGGTTACAAAAAAAGATGTGTGTCCCTTACCACGCATCGACGATTCCCTCGACAAGCTACGGCATGCACGGTGCTTCTCATCGATGGACTTAAAAAGTGGATACTGGCAAATAAAGGTCGATGAGCGGGATCACGAAAAGACGGCTTTTGTAACGCCTGGTAGGCTCTATGAATTCAAAGTTCTCCCTTTTGGTTTGTGTTCCGCCCCAGCCACGTTCCAAAGACTCATGGATACTGTTCTCTCAGACCTTAAATGGAAGACTTGCTTAGTCTACCTAGACGATGTCATTGTTTATTCTGCCACATTTGATGAACATCTCAAACGGCTACGGTCGGTTCTTCAAGCCATACGGTCCGCTGGGCTTACCTTAAAACCTGAAAAGTGCCACTTTGGCAATGAAGAACTACAGTTTTTGGGCCACGTAGTAAGTCACACAGGTGTCAGACCTGATCCTGAGAAAATCGCAGCCGTCGCAAAGTTTTCAAGGCCTAGAGACAAAAAGGCAGTCAGACGCTTCCTGGGCCTATGCGCATATTACCGGTTATTTATTGCGGGTTTTGCATGCATCGGGGCCTCACCGCTCACCTGCTTAACCAGAGAAGATGTCACGTTTGTGCGGGGCAAGATGAAGGAGGCGGCATTTAACGAATTGCGGCACCGCCTACAAACTCCGCCTGTTCTTGCCCACTTTGACGTGGATGCGCCGACAATGATCCACACCGATGCTAGCAACGTAGGTCTAGGCGCCGTCCTTGTTCAACTGCAAGACGGCGCTGAGCGAGTCATCGCTTACGCGAGTAGAACATTGTCACGTACCGAGTCGAACTACTCCACCACCGAGAAGGAATGCTTGGCTGTAGTATGGGAAGTTACCCAGTTCCGCCCGTACATATACGGCCGCCCATTTCAAGTTATAAGTGACCACCATTCTCTCTGTTGGTTGACCAACATGAAAAATCCATCCGCACGTTTGGCACGCTGGAGCCTACGGCTTCAAGAATACGACATCACAGTGGTCTATAAATCGGGAAGGCAGCACTCAGACGCTTACTGCCTTTCCAGATCGCCGATCGAGTCGTCAGGTGGAGACGATGACGAATCCGCAGGTTTTTTGGGAGTTGTTCATGCGGCCACCATCTCTCAACAACAGCAAGAGGACCAGGAGCTCGCGTCACTTATTTATTTCTTAGAAGGCCGCACCACAAACATGCCCAGATTGTTCTCAAGGCACGTGTCATCATTCTGCCTACGCAACAGTGTTCTTATTAGGAGCAACTTCTCTTCAACAGGCAACAGATATCTGCTAGTCGTCCCTAAACCTTTCCGCAATGAAATTTTGCAGGCCTGTCACGACGAAGCTACCTCAGGTCACTTAGGCTACACAAGAACATTAGCACGGATCAAAGAGAAGTATTACTGGCCACGGCTCGCAGCACAGGTTAAGCACTACGTTCGAACGTGCCTTGACTGTCAGCGACGAAAAGTGCCACCTACGAAACCTGCCGTTCCAGTACATCCGTTCATCCCGTTCCAGTACCGGAAACACCGTTTGCACAAATTGGGATGGACCTTTTGGGCCCATTCCCAATATCTTCTGCCGGAATTAAATGGATCATAGTTGCGACAGATTACCTCACGCGATATACTGAAACCAAGGCACTTCCTAGCAGCACAGCAGCCGATGCCGCACAGTTCTTCATCGAAAGCGTCGTCCTGAGGCACGGTGCTCCAGCGGTCATCTTAACCGACAGGGGAACCGCGTTGACGGCTGAACTTTTGCGAACTGTACTCACCCTCAGTGGTACGGCACACAGAAGGACGACAGCCTATCACCCGCAAAGCAATAGACTTACGGAGCGCCTCAACAAGACTCTCGCAGACATGCTGTGCATGTATGTCGATGTGGAACACAAGAACTGGGACCAAATATTACCCTATGTAACGTTTGCTTATAATACGGCTCGAAGAAACAACACGAATAACGCCATTCAGTCTCCTCCACGGTCGAGAAGTAACTACAATGCTGGATGCTATGCTTCCTCATGCTTCCAGCGATTCCGAGACTGACGCCGCAGATTTTACAGAGCCCGCCGAAGGAGCAAGACAGCTCGCGCGCGTTCGCATAGCCAGCCAGCAAGACCGTGATGCCCGACGTTGCAATCAACACCATCGATGTGTCGTCTACCAGCCCGGCCAGAGAGTCTGGGTTTGGGCTCCAGTACGGCGCCGAGGCCTCGCGGAGAAACTTCTACGCCGATACTTCGGGCCGCACAAATTTCTACGACGCCTTAGCGACGTCAACTATGAAGTCGTTCCTGACAGCCCATCCTGCTCGAGACGCCGTCACGACCTGCCTGAGACTGTGCACGTTGGTGCGCATGAAACCTTATTCTTCTGAATGACATGAACATTCTGTGGTTTGGTGGACACCGGATGCTACCCGCCGAGCATCGGGACGGTGCTACTTCTGGAGGGGGGCAAATGCCGCGACACCATCTGTGCCCAACCACGCTGACGATAAAGACGACGACCTCATCTGTGCAAGCGAGGCGCTGGAGCAGTCTGGACTGAGCGCTTGCCCTAACTGTCTCGAACAAATACCGCCCTCCGCTCTTGTCTCCAGTGAGCCGTGACAATATGTACATGTATCTTACTTACATATATATTAGTAATAATATTATACAAATATAGAACTTTGTCGGATTAGAATTTGTTGCCGCTCCATCAGGCTGCCTTTGCGAATCGAACGTCTGCTTGATGCAATATGGAATGCGTATTGCTTGTTTATCGACATGATGAACAGTTTGTTCGAGAAGCGGTGCATGTGATATATATATATATATATATATATATATATATATATATATATATATATATATATATATATATATATACTACATGCATATATATGACCAGTAATACGGATTACATATTGAGTAACGCCGACGTTCGATTGGCAGAGGCGACCGCGACAATAGTGAAACAGCGCTAGCAGTGCTCATGGAGCCACCAGTTCATGGACCAGCTCGTATTCGCCAGCTGAAAAGTCCACATTAGTTCCCCCGGGTATTTAGAAAAGCAGTTCATCGATTTTGATGGTGTATTGCGAAATTGTAAAAGTCTCAAAACTGCGCTTATTGATATTGTTATTAGCAAACAACTTTTATTGAAATATGTCAAAAGCACAATTAGAAGTTGCATTTTCGTCACAGTGGCGAAGTCTTGATAGGAAGTATTCGGCAATTACACGAAGGTTTCGTCGGCCGAATCAACTGCACTTGCTGCCCTCTGCAGCTAAGCAACGGAGAGCATCGTCATCTTTCGCGTCTCCGCACGCACGGCCCTTCGCAGCCAGCACTTCTACTTTCGGGTCACAGTGCCGTTCATGCACAAAACTGCGCTTTGCTCACCTGCAAACCACGCAGAGCATACCACTCACATTGTGTTGTATAGCTTTTAAACTGGAATGCTTCTTTCGTGAGTCCTGTATAACTGCGAGGTTCATTTAAAGAGCATGGCAGACTGCCACAACACGGTATGCTATTCCCTAATCTAAGCCCTCGTTGCCTTCCCCTCTTGCGTTCGCAGTCTTCCTCAACGGGATGAGCGAAATAAACGAAACTTCCACTGAACACTAGAGGCGTCTATTGCAGCGTGTTTGTACAGCCTTGACTTGTACATATCTGAACAACCGCACATGTCGTCGTTAATTAGCCTTAGGCGACGATGGAATGAAACCTTACCGGTCGCTTCCCTGCAGCCTCGAAAGAAGGCCAGCCAATGTCGCCCTCCATCGCCTCGACAAATACACGTGGATAGTCAACCTGTAACTCTCCACCCAACTTGGCACTGGCGGCGTTCGATTCATCCTCGAGTATTCGCGTACATTCATACAGCAGCGTTAGAAAAGGTCACACCTGGCCCGTGTAACGGTTTGCACAGTTGTCGCGCCAACACTGGACGGCTGAAACCCCACATACACCTTCTGCGTAGTGAATGAGATGCTCTCGGCACATCCCGCTTCACGTGGTCCTCGTGTCCCTCCAAAACACTTTTTTATGCACAAATTGTTACGCCATGGTAACGGAATTCTATGCCTCAGTGTTAGCCAGGGTGATATCAGGTAGCGAAAACGCAAATACCCCACAAAGTGTACGGGAAAATGGCACCGCAGCAGCTTAATTGGTAAGAGCATCGCACGTTCAATGCAAAGACGTCGGTTCGTATCCTACCTGCGGTCCGGCGTTTTTCCATCCACTTTCATTTGCCGGAATTTATTATTTCTTTATTTAAGTAGTACTTACAAGTAATTTCCCGTATCATTTCCTTGGTGTCTTTGGTTGTTGGCTTATTGTGAAATTATAATAACCATGGAGTCCTTCGGTTACCTTTCTTCTCGTTCATATATCATATACCTAATCAAGATCTAACGCATGCGTTTCTCGTTCCCCAGGCAACTTTTTCGAAATACTCTCCGCGTGCGTCACGTGCCCCACCCTCGTCCTCTGTTCTTGTGACAGGTCACAGTTTGATTCGCCGCGCAAGACGTCAAGGCGCCTCAAGGGGTCCGGTGAGACCGAGTTTCCCTAGTACTTTCCTTGTAGTAGTTTACGCTAGCAGAAATTGTGCAACGTTGTGCCAACTTCATGATCGCCCATTTTAATCATGTTTTAACATATCGTCGCCAGACCACAAATGCCATCGTCTTGTTCACACGCACCACATCGCATAGCCACAGCTACGTGCGAACCTATAACACGTAGTTGCTGATCACATCACAATAAACTTTTCTCTCGCTTGCGCTCGTCCTGCATAACCTAAAGCTGTATATGTAGAGTCCATCTAGCACCTAAGCTGAGGGAAACGCTTTCACGCTTACGTCAGCTTTTTCTTAAGGGGCCGTAAAGCCACTATTAAAATCGGTCAACTAAGATCCGACGAGTTCAAGTTAGGGGCTAAGGGCACTCCGCAGGGTGCAGTAATATCACCCCTTCTTTTTGAATATAGCGATGAAATGCCTCTCGCAAAACTGGCTAGGGTAGAAGGCGCGAATCATGTGCTCTATGCGGACGACATCGCCGTTTGGACCGGTGGGGGGTCCGAGGGGGCCGTGGAGCATGCGCTTCAGGAGGCCTTGGATATTACGGAAGAGTGCTTAAAAGGGACAGGACTCTGCCTATCACCCTCAAAGTCAGAGCTACTGCTTTATAGACCGGATCGCAGGGGCAAGAGGCACACTACCCCTCTCGAACAGATTCCTGTTAAGCTATACGCAGAATCTGGTCAGATGATCCCTAGAGTCGAATCGGTCAGGACTCTAGGTCTGATCCTAAATGCAAAGGGAAGCAACAATCAAACTTTTTTGCACGTCGAGGCAAAAACGGAAAACATGATCGGATTAATCACAAGAGTCTCGAACCGCAGAGGCGGCCTCAGTGAGAGTAATCTCCTTAGGCTGTATCATGCGTTCCTCATGAGTCACATAAACTACGTAGCATCGGCGCTCAACTGATCCCGCTCGGAGGAGGCCAAAATTGATGCGCTGTTGAGAAAAAGCGTTAAACACATACTGGGAATTCCCACTAGCACCAGCACGGAGAAGCTCCTACAATTAGGGGTTCACAATACCCCGACGGAGGTAATCGAAGCACAAAGAGCGGCACAAACCGTCCGCCGCTCGTCTTCGAAGGCGGGCAGAAGCATATTAATGTCCGCAGGTCTAGCCCCCTTGGCAGTCGACGAGAATGTCATCATGCTCTCTCACACCATTAGGGCAACCTTTCAAGTTAGCCCTTTCGCTCGGAATGTACACCCCCAATATAATGCAGCTAGACGCAAGGCACGAGCCCGCTCTCTCTTTGACTTTACGCACAAAACTCTCTCGCGCACGAATGTGACGCAGTGACTTTTTCGAACCCGTGGAAAAACCATGTAACACGAACCACCTTTGCAGGCTGAGGTTTTGTTCGAAACAGGCTTTTGCCGATCCAACCCCGAGGGGCGGAGGGGCGCAGCGGGGTTTGCGAGGCCTCTCCCAGGCGCACACCCTGTAGAAGCCGGGTGCCTGGCCGGGGTACGCCTGTGCCCAATTTTACCGGTGGGTATCCGGCGGTGGGTTTCGAACGAACCACCTCCCGAAGTCGAGTCGGACGCCCTAACCGTTAGACCACGGCTGCGGTTTTACGCACAAAAGCCTGCAATTAACCACCTATGTAGATGCTGCCCAGTATGGGCGCACATATTCATTTGTAGCTGTTGTAGCTGATCCTCACGGGAAAATTCTTAATGCAGCTTCGGTTAGACACACCACGGCAGCGGCGGCTGAAGAGGCTGCCATCGCGCTAGCTATGAATGACCCCTCGCGGACTTGCATCTACACTGACTCGAGTTCAGCCGTACGAGCCTTTCTATCTGGCCTAATCTTGAAAGAGGCGGCGGCTATAATCAAGCAAAGACACTATCGCATGGTTCCCGGCGCACATGGGAACCAATGTACATCCCAGCAAACCCAACTCGAATGAGCTAGTACATGGCCAGGCACGGAGGTCTAACATTCTGCAATGGTCCTGATACGCTAAGCAGTCGGGATTGTGAGCATAACTTTGATCTTCTAATCTCTTTTAATGAAATAGCTAAACACTATCAGCTTGGGCTCAGGCAATTCCGGCTGCCACACCCACAGCTAACTAGACCTCAATCTTCCACATTGAGAATGTTACAAACGGGATCTTTCCCTTCGAGAGGAAAGTTTAGCCGCTTTGCTCCGGAGATCGACCCACACTGCCCCGAGTGAAATAAAGAGTATTGCTTGTTAGCACACAGGCTCTTGTAATGCTCTGCGTTACAAAACGCATCTTTTAATAAACAAGAAGACTGGGAAGAGGCCCTTAAAAGCGGCGATCCCCAGGACCAACTAAGGGCTGTCCAAAGGGCCCGCGAACGGGCGGAGGACAATGGTCTTCCGGCCCCAACGTGGGAGCGGCCCGCAACTACAACTTAGTAGTTCCTTAGGACCATAATAAAGTTTGTTGACTGACTGACTGGCTGTAGCACTCAACAATCGTGATGTGGAAAGATGGCGCCAACCGGCCGGCGTAGATTTGCTTTTGCTGTCATAGCCATCGACAGGGTTGTGGTCATGCTGCTTTCGTCACATACACGCACGCTCACGACCGGTATTCACAACAACTCAATTTACCCATATATCTTGGTTTTTCCCGTAAAAAACACTGTATCGTAAGGTACTTGCAACATGATTCGCATAAGGTTGATTCCCGCAGTGCATTGAATTTGTACAATTTACAGCTTCCGCCTGCTACTCAAGCAATGAGGCTGCTTTTTCTCTCCTATGTTGATGTAGCACAACATTATAATTGCACTATTTCACATGTGTGAATGCTAGAGCAGCAAGATAGGATGCGGACCAGACAGAAACGGCCAGAGTTCCTAAATTTCCGGAACTTCAAGGCTTCGAGAAGTGTCGCTCGTCTGGCGATATAGAACTGCGTTGCGTATAATCATACAAAAGTGCGCCAGTCGCGCATTGTTAGCGATTTCGAAAACAATAAGGTAAAGTCGCATGGCGCAAAATAATTTTTTGGACTGTTTATTATTTTTCAATATCCAAGTTCAAGACTATTGTCCCCTCCCATATGATTCCCCTTCATTCTCAGGCAAATTCGCGCGCTTGCTGGTATTATGACGTGTTGCGTTTCTACTCGTAGTGTATTGGTTGCGTCCGACGTACCTGTGTTATTCTTTTTACTAGACTTTGGTGACGGTGTCGTGACTGTGTACGAGCTACAGTCACTCGCGCTTTGAATCGACTGAACATCTGGCCGGCACTACTAAAATATTGCGATCTTCCCGACTGCCTGCCAATTCTTGGGTGCTTGCACTCTCGGGAACACACCGCTTTGCGCCTACCCTTCTTTTGAGCCGCCCATTTGGGCCATTAATTGTGGCTGGTTTACGTTTGTTCACATCGCGTTTGTGCACAAAGTCATGAATGTCCATGTGCGAAATCTCGCGTGCTGAACATAACACAACCTTAGGCGAAGTCGTAAATAAAGTTAATGTAAATCTGGAGTTTTTTGTAACATAACCACGATAGTATTATGAGGAACGCGTTGGTAGGGGAGTTCAGGTTTATGTTGACCGCCTGGGGCACCGCCTACTGACCGCCTACTGTGCACCCAATGCATAGCACGCGGGTCTTTTTCCACTTCACGCCCATTGAAATGCGGCCGCCGCGGCCGGGATTTCATCCTGCGCCCTCTGTCAGCGACCTCGTTGTAACTTGTGTTGCACGTCCGCTGTTTTGTACGGCTGCTTATTTAGCCGCCTTGAACTCCGCTAATGCCGATCTTGTACTCTGTGTTAGAAACGCATTTTAATAGTTCCGTGAAGGCGTGGAAGCTCTTAGACCTAATAAAGGGTGCGCCATTATTTCTAATCATTATCAGAATTTTTAAAACTCAGTTGTACATTGTAGCACAATTATACTTCTTGAACTCAATAACTCTGAGGCGGACATTATTTGGACGAGAAACCAAAATAAATACTTGAAGGATTAACCATGTGTAATGATTTTTAAGCGAATTATATTATACATCACTGTTGCAATTGGCAAGTTGTAGCTGGCAAATTTGAATCTCATATCCGCTTGAGCAGATTTCCGAGGACGAGACTAATGTAAGGACATGCGTTGGACAATGTTTGCGACGGAATCTATTGGTGTTCTTGTAAATCTTTTCCTTCAACGTTTAAAAATGCCTTCTGTTACATAGGTCATCGGAACAACGCTGCATGTATACTATAAGTATGACAGCGCGTATCTCAAAATCTATGCTAGCTTCAAAATTTGGTTCAAGTTTACGTGCCTTATGAAATCACTCGTTTCAGTTCGTGTATTGCAATATGTCCTGTAATGTGAATGAAGGAGGGAAAGAGAAAATCAGAAGGCAGGGAGCTTAACCAGAATAACGTCCGGTTGTCTACCCTACACCGGGGGAATGGGAAAGGGGAAACCAAAGATGACAGGGAGAGAAAGGAGGGAAGGAAGTTGTGGTGAGTTCACTGATGCGTGTGGTCTTACAGAAATTGCATTAATAGTCACAGATGATCGCACAAGCCCATCTTCCTTAAGAAGCACAAAAGCGCCTTCAACGTTTTATGGGCCAACGAGCGATGGGGGTGGTGTTCCAGCAGCACCTGCACAGAAAGCGGCCGATTGTCCAGTTTTTGGAAAAATTTGGCAAGTTCTTGTCTTTCTGGGGCATATCGTGGACAGTGGCACAGCAGGTGGTCGATACTTTCTTCGGTGCCGCAGACCTCGCATGCTGCACTGTCAGTCACTCCAATTAATGCAGAGCATGCCTTTGTGAAGGCAACTCGTAACCAAAGGCGACAGAGAAGCCTAGCTTCACGTCGAGGAAGTCTGAGTGGAGGTCGGAGTTGCACGGAGGGGTTTAATTGATGCAGTCGTGCAAGTCGTAAGTTTGGCGAGTTCCACTCGGTCAGTGAGAAACTGCGTACCAGGCGTCGAAGCCGCCTTGCCGTGTCTGTCCTCGAAAGCAGAATTTAAACGCTGTGCTCTTCTTGATGTGCTGTGCGAGAAGTGTTATCGGCGGAATGATTGCCACTTATTCCACAATGGTCAGGTATACGTTAAAAAGCAACCTCGTGACCTTTTTGTTTGACGAGATGCTAAAGTTTCACGATTTCGTATGTCAATTGCTCATGACACCTGCGTCGGATAACTGACTGCGTGCACTCCAGTGCCGGTTTTCAATCACAGAACGCAGCGCATTTTCGAGGTCTTTCAGAATCAATGAATTCCAATGCACGACGCAGTGCCGTTAGTTCTGCCGCCGTTGGAGTCGTGACATGCGATGTCTTGAACCGCATTGTCATTCCTCGCGTTGGTGTAACCACCCCGCCAACAGAACAGGACGACGTAGTCGATCCATCAGTAGAGATGTACACGTGGTTGCTGTACTTTCGTGCAAAAGAAGTAAGCTCAGCTGTTTTAGAGCACGAGCCGGTAGACCTGTCTTCTTCTGTAGTCCTCGAATCATTATATGTACATGTGGACGGCTCAAACACCACGGAGGAAACGCTGGCTTGACCGCAGGTGCGTAACCTGAAGTAAACGACTCACGATGTGCACTGATAGTACCGCTAGTTGGAAAGGTGATTATGGAATGTTAATTGGTCAATTATCCATTTTGATTTTCAGTGTAAGTACCGTCAGCTTCTTCGGTGAATCCGGCATAATGTTATGATTGGGGGCTCAATCCCATCGCTCGTGATCCGTTGTCAAGGTTGGAGTCGGGCATGAATTAGAAGGTAGCTGGCCCATGCCGTCGTCCAACTTATCCACGCTGAGGACGTTGATGAATGGAAGGACTGCTTCTCATCGAGAACAAGGAATATGGGAATATGGTCTCGTAATCATGAACCAACCAGCCCAAATGCGTACTCTTCTGGAGGAATATGGGTTTGCTTACAGTATTTATGTCAGTCTAACATGCCTGTTTGAGAAAGTACATCAGTCTAACATGACTGCATTAGAGAGAGTGTCCTGAGCAGCCGCACAACAGCCGTTTTTAAACACTCGGTCCTCTCCCGATACAAGGTGATGCGAACGTTCGTTTAGTCATCGCAAACTATCCGCCTCTCTGCGGCACGGTCGACACACACACACGCACACACGCATACACATAGGTGCGAAGGTCCGGAGCCGACGTCAGACGGGCCCCGTAGAACTCGGAGCCGTTCCGGGTAGCGCGTTGTCTTGCGTCTTGGCCGGTGCGTGAGAAGCAGCGCAAAACGGCGTTCCCGCGGCAACTCGCGCAGCCGTAGCAGATCAGGTCCGCGTTGGGGAGTTGGGGAACAATAGTTGGCCCGCCGAACTCTTTCCGTCACAACGGCGATGAGGCTAGAGGTTGGCGGTGGTTTCAGCAGAAAGCCTGCTTCATCGAACGCATCCTAGCTGAAGCGACGCAGAGTGGGGGATGCGCGTCTTGTTCCCCGACACAAAGTCGATTTAGTCACGCTGTGGCTAGAGGTTGGCGGCGATGCTCCCTAGATGTTGCTTCCACAGTCGCAAGTGGGTGGCAAACTTGCACTGAAACTGGCCGTTCTTAACAGCGCCTACATGGCCCGAAAAATCTCGACTGTCTAGCGCAGATAACCGCTGGGCAGGAAGAGAACGGCTGGTGGCCAGGGGGTGATCTCTTGGCTCGCAGTAACCACTTTTGCAATAATGTCACCTCCCCAAAACATCTAACAAGGACAGGCAACTGCAAAATGAACCCCACAACACGGCTCTGCGCCGAGATGACGTACCTTGGCTGTCACTTTAGACCCGCTAGGCTTCAAAAAAAAAAAAAAAACCATAAGTGCAAAAACAAAAAAAATGCTGCATTTCGCTATGCCAATTTCTGAAGCTATTTCGTGCTGACAAATTCAGCAATCATGGAGGGAATCCTGCTAAATGAGAGGGGATCTTCTTGGCTTAACAACATTAACACTAGTAACCCTAAAATTTAGGCGGGACCTTCCAACGCAGAATTCAAATTAGTGTGCTCAAACCATCCGCATTGCTATGCAACTTTCCCTTCTTATATCTAACGGAGAAGTTGTACTCTTGGAGAGTGAGGCTCCATCGGAGCAAGCGGCCATTTTTGTGTGACATTTGATTGAGCCACGTCAGAGGACAGTGGTCGGTCTTGAAGATGATGAACTTCGCTCCGTACAAGTAACACGGCAACTTCTGGGCGGCGCAAACTAAACAAGCGCATTCCTTCTCTGAAGCGCTGTAGGCTTCCTCTCTTACATTTAGTTTACGGCTGGCATAGAGGGTAGGATGCTCCTCGTTATCGTCACCGACCTGACTAAGTACCACGCCCATACCTCTGTCGCTTGCGTCGCATTGAACTATGAATTCCTTCATGTAGTCTGGCGCGAAGCACAGGACGAGAAACCAATGGCGTTTTCAAACTTTGGAAAGCGTTCTCTTTGTCCTTGTCCCAGTGTACGTTACTCGGTGCTCCCTTTCGGAGGGCGTCCGTTAATGGACTTGCCATTTGCGAGTAATTCGGAATGTACCGTTGATAGTACCCCACAAGTCCCCAAAATGAACGAAGGTCTTTTTTCGTGCGCGGCTGAGAAAATTCTTCAATCGTAGCTATTTTCAGCTCGGCTGGCCGTCTCATGCCCTGGCCGACAACATGGCCCACATAAGTAACCTGCGAACAACCAAACCTACACTTTTCCGCTTTCATCGTTAAGCTGCTTCCCTCAACCGTGAGAACACCTGTTTGAGGTGCGATACGTGTTGTTCCCAGCTGTCCAAAAAAATTGCTACATTATCAAGATAGGGCAAGGCGAACTCCTGCAAGTCTTTTAGGACAATATCCATTAACTTAGAGAAGCCAAACGGTGCGTTCTTCAGCCCGAAGCTGAGTGCAAGAGGGCGAAAAGTGCCTACAGGTGAGATGAATGCGGCATAGCGGCTGGCACTTTCTGAAAAGGGAACTTGCCAGTACCCCCGCACGAGATCTATAGTTGAAATGTATTTAGCAGCGCTAGCTCTTTCAATTCGTTCCTCAATGTTGGGTATCAGGTACAGCTGATCCCTAGTGATGGCATTTAACTTCCTGTAGTCAACACACAGACGAGACTCCTTGTGAGGGGTTTCTACCAGTATAAGCGGTGACGTGTAGTCACTCTCAGCGGGCTCAATAACTCCCAACTCTAGCATGCGCTGTATCTCTGCCTCCATAATCTCTCTCTGTCTTGGAGACATCCTGTAAGGCTTTGAGCTTACTGGTTCGGTTGATGTCAGCTCAATTTCATGCGTTATTAGTTCGGTTCTACCCGGCCGATCGCTGAACCTGTCGAGATATTCCCCTAACACCTCTTTTAGCTCATCTAGCTGCTAGGGTCTTAGAGCGTGCGAGTTTACCGAGTGTTCTACTACTTCTTCTAGGCCAATTTCAGAGTTGGAGGTCGCCCTATACTCTTTAAACTTGGTACTAGTGGCATCCTGCTCTTTGATGGTATAGTTAACGACTCCGCTCCGCTCTATATACGGCTTCATCAAATTGCAGTGATATATCCTCACCTCCTTCCTGCGACCGGGCATTTTCAGAGCACAGTTAGTATCTGAAAGTTTGTGCAACACTTCAACGGGCCCGTCCCAGGGAACTTCAAGCTTGTTCTTTCTTGAAGGTTTGAGGATCATTACCTGGTCTCTAGCGTTAAACGTACGAAGCCTCGCATTCTTGTCGTAATAGAAGTTGGCGTTCTTTTGAGCTACTCCCATGTTCTTTCCGACTAGTTCTTGGGTTCCGCTTAGCCGTTTTGGCAATTTTAGCACGTATTCAACCACTCTTGTACTCTCCCCTCTTTGCCCCCGCATCTGTCTTAACATTCTTAGTGGAGGGAACTTCAAGCTTGTTCTTTCTTGAAGCTTTGAGGATCATTACCTGGTCTCGGCGTTAAACGTACGAAGCCTCGCATTCTTGTCGTAATAGAATTTGGCGTTCTTTTGAGCTACTCCCATGTTCTTTCCGACTAGTTCTTGGGTTGCGCTTAGCCGTTCCGGCAATTTTAGCACGTATTCAACCACTCTTGTACTCTCCCCTCTTTGCCCCCGCATCTGTCTTAACATTCTTAGTGGAGAACGGAGTGTCCTCCCATACACTAGTTCTGCTGGCGAGAACCCTGTCGCTTCATGTGAAACCGTTCGCAAAGCGAACAAAGCTGCCGGCAGACAGTTCTCCCAGTCCTCCTTATGCTCGTTACAGAGCGCACGCAAAACTCGCTTAAGCACCGACTGCCACCTCTCTACACTGTCTGAATGAGGGTGACAGACAGAACTGTGTATTAACTTTATCCCGCACTTCTGCAAGAATGTGGAAGTCAGTGCGCTCGTGAATACTGACCCTTGATCTGCCTGAATTTCGGCTGGAAACCCAACTCGTGCAAACACTATCAAAAGCGCGTCTACTACTTCGGTGGAGCTGAGCTCTTTCAAAGGGATTGCTTCTGGAAACTTGGTAGCCTGACACAGCATGGTAAACAAGTACCTATAGCCCGATTTTGTTTTTGGAAGAGGCCCCACCGCGTCTATTACAAGTCGTCTGAAAGGTTCTCTTATTAAGGGCACTACCTTTAGTGGGGCTTTCCATGTCTCTCCTGGTTTACCAGAGCGCTGGCAGGCGTCGCATGATCTTACAAAGTTTTCTACGTCTTTGAAACAGCCAGGTCAGTACTATTCCATAAGCAATCTTTCCTTTGATTTGTTTATGCCTAGGTGGCCGGACCACCCATTTCCGTGACAGAGACTCAAAAGGTCCTCCCTATACTTAGTAGGTACGACTAACTGATCTAAAATCCTACGCTTTCGATCTCTGTAGTGCCGATACAACAATCCTCCTCTCTCATGTATCGTCAAGTTGCGCCTAGCAATGCCTTCTTTAGCTGTGTGATGTAATTTAGCTAAGCTCTCATCATTCTTTTTCTCGGCTGCCAATGACTCTCTATCCACACGTAAGAGCTGATCAAAGTTCTTTGAGGCCGGTGATAATAACGACCCTGTCTCAGTTGTGAGTGCGTCAGCTTGCTCTTCCTGCAGGCTTAAACTTTGACACTCTAGAGCCACGCTCTCATTGAACTGGTCAGCTGGCATGCTTTCCTCAACTGTTTTTTCATCACTCGAGCCTAGCTCAGATTCGGTTATTGCAGTTATCTCCTTTGCTACTTCCGCTGGAGCATCTTGTGCATTTTCGGCCGAAAGCGACGCGATTTTACGAGCTCAGCCTCGCGTCAATGCCTGTACTACGCCCTCTCCCAGTTTAAGCCCTTTCTTACGCAGTAACTGATTCGAACGATTCGAAAAGATGTAAGGGTACTGCAATGACAAAAATTTGGAAACTGCAGCATCAGTCTTTAGCTCCCCGAATGGTCCACTGATTCTGACTTTGGCCATGGGCAGACACACGCTGTGTTCTTCTACAACCTGTTTGATCCATGCTACTTGTCCGGTGAAGTCATCTACCGTCACGTAAGACGGATGGACAATGTCCCTCGTGGCGGCACTGTCTCTTAGCACTCGGCATGGTTTGCCATTAACTTGCAGGTCATGAAGATATGGACTTAAAAGTTCCATATTCTCGTCTTTTTCCTCCACGTAGGAGAAAACTACGCTAGGCTTCCCACAGTTTACAGCTATATGTCCCAGTTTGTGGCATTTATAACAGCGGATCGGCCTAAAAGATTCGAATTTCTTTTTTGTTCCTTTTTTGCGGTTTCCCCGTTAAGTTTCTCCTCGCTCTTTTCTGCGGGCTTTTCCTCCACGTCTACAGGCTCCGATCGTCTAGTCTGCAAACCCTTTTTGAACGGAAATGGTTTCCGCGGTCCATTTCGACCTTCCCAATTACCGTCCTCCGCGTTCAACTTTCTACGCGTTGCGTACTCTTCAGCTAATTCAGCCGCCCTTTCCACAGTGTTTACATTCCCTCTGTCTTGCACTCACAGTTTCACAGCTTGGGGGATGGTTTTGTAAAACTCCTCTAGACACACGCATTCAATAATCATATCTCTGCTGTCTTACGCTTCCGCGCTTTTCAGCCACTCGACTAGGTTGGCCTTTAAGCTGTATGCAAACTCCGGAAATCCCTCGCCATATTTCTTGCCTGTGCTCCTAAGCCTTTGCCGAAAAGCTGCGGCTGAAAGGCGGTATTTGTTCAGGAGACTAGCCTTAACTTTTGCATAATCATATGCATCCTATGCACTCACTCTGGCGATTACTTCCGCCGCCTCGCACGGCAACATAGACAGCAACCGCTGTGGCCATGTACTCGGACCGAAGTTCATTTTCTCGCAAGTCCTTTCAAAATTGCTTAGGAACAAGCCTATGTTGGGCCCGACCTCAAATGGCTTTAATAGCCTGTCCATGGGCTATGATTTTGTCTCACTTGATCGTCCCCAGAGCCCCTTCACTTACTTGAGACAACTCAAAACGTTTGCTTTCAAGTTCAAGTTACATTTTACTTAACTCGCGATCTTTATCGCGTTCCTCTCTCTCTCTCTCTCTCTGTCCCGTTCTTCTCTCTCTGTTTCCCGTTTCTCTCTTTTTTTAGAAGTCACAACCAGTTGTCAAAATTGGAGTCGGGCATGAATTAGTAGCTGGCCCATGCCGTCGTCCAACTTATCCACGCTGAGGACGTTGTTGAAGGGAAGGACTGCTTCTCATCGAGAACGAGTAATATGGGTTTATTTACAGTATCTATATCAGTCTAACATGACTGTTTGAGAAAGTACATCAGTATAACATGACTGCATGAGAGAGAGTGTCCTGAGCAGCCGCACAACAGCGGTTTTTAAACATTTTGTCCTCTCCCGATACAAGCTGATGCGAACGTTCGTTTAGTCATCGCAAACTAGCCGCTTCTCTGCGGCATGGTTTACACACACACACACGCACACACGCATGCACACAGGTGCGAAGGTCCGGAGCCGACGTTAGAGGGGCCCCGTAGAACTCGGAGCCGTTCCGGGTAGCGCGTTGTCTTGCGTCTTGGCCGGTGCGTGGGAAGCAGCGTAAAACGGCGTTCCCGCGGCAACTCGCGCACCCGTAGCAGATCAGGTCCGCGTTGGGGAGTTTGGGAACAATAGTTGGCCCGGCGAACTCATTCCGTCACAACGGCGATGAGGCTAGAGGTTGGCGGTGGTTTCAGCACAAAGCCTGCTTCATCGAAAGCATCCTAGCTGAAGAGACGGAGAGTGGAGGATGCGCGTCTTGTTCCCCGACAAAAAGTCGATTTAGTCACGCTGTGGCTAGAGGTTGGCGGCGATGCTCCCGAGATGTTGCTTCCACAGTCGCAATTGGGTGGCAAACTTGCACTGCAGCTGGCCGTTCTTAACAATAATATGTGAATTAGTGCTATATGGCAAAGGCGATTTACATTATTATAACATGCCCGGAATTTTTTCTATGATTGCAGGCTTTCCATTTACCTAAGACGAGCTTTCGCAGCTACGATGCGGAGTGGCTGCATGGATACCCTCCGTAAGAAATTGTGGCGGCGAACAGCAAATGCCTTACGGCAAAGTGCACTTTCTCGCGTATGCTCTGTAGCTCTCAATCAAATGTAGGTACCTTAGAAAAAAAAATCATGCTGAAATTCGCCGCTAAGACGGCTCTATCATTTCGCCGAGTTTTATTTACTGGTCATAATAAGTTGGTTCACAGTGAAGTTGTAAACGTTACAGAATTCCCGTCTGCTGTCAATTCATGGGCATCCACGGATGGAGTGGGGTTACAGAAAACGGCTGTAACTCTTGTTTTACTGAAACTATCCCGAAACAAGACAATTAGCCGCTAAAGTGACTATAACATTACGCCGGGATTCATTTACTTTACGGAATTGTGTAGTTCACAGTGAAGTGGTAAATACTGTGGAATTCCCGTCTGCTGTCAATATATGGGCTTCTATGGGAGGTAAACGGACAGTCCCATGTTTGTCCTCTAGAATAAAACTGTAGCCCTTCCAAGTTTCATTCAGCTAATTAACTAGGAAGTGTGCCCAATCGCAAATTAAAAAGAAACGTGTTTTGCTTCGTGCACTCCTTTGGACTGCGCCCCGGTCAACGCAATATCGCCGCTCGCATTGAGGCTCGGTTTAACGGCCACCTGCGTCTAAACGGCGCTCCGTCGCAGCTGAGTCGACAAGACCTGCATCTTTAGAGCGTCTTCAGGCTGTTGCCCTTTGTGCTCGAACAGTTAGGTCTACCCTTTTAATTGCAGTGACTTCAGAGTGCCCACGACGCTGCCTCAACAGTCGGGTACAGCTTTGACGCTAGCCAAGAACCTAACCGGCGCCGTGATAGAGCCATTGGTGGTGTATCGCAGCGACCACAAGGCCATCTTCACTTGCGTGACAAGATAGAGATAAAGAGAAGCGAGACAACAAATCATTCTGTATTTCTTTGTATTTAGCCATAAATGACATATACATTTTCAATAGAATAAGCGCCAAAATTGACGGCACATAAGAAGAAATACAGACAGGACAAGGTGCTACTTGCAACTGTTTATTGAAATGACAAGTGGCTGATTATATAGCCATGAGGAGAGGAGAACGAAAAAAGAGGGACACTGAATAGGTGAATGCGCACGTGCGAGAACACTGAAGATATAGGGAATCACGCTTAATCTAAATATATAACTTATCTAAAAACATGCTTTCATTTGTGTATATATTCAAAGACGGGGTACTGACACAGTTGTCCCCTATTTTCTTAATCTGGTTGGCCTCCAATAATTTACGGGCAACAGAATCTTTACTTTTATACTTGATTGTCGTATCATGAAGCCTCGCTTCACATACCCGTTCATCCTCATTTCCGCAGGCCTTGCAATGAAGCGGCAAGTTAGAACGATATCTATTTTTCAATGAAAGCTTATGCTCCCGCAGGCTTTCAATAATACATCGGCCAGTTTGGCCGATATACTCTTTTCCACACTTCAGTGGAATGTGGTATACTACCCCTTCTTCACACTTAACAAAAGGGTTCGCATGTTTAATAGAACACTCTACTTCTTTAGAGTCATCCGGACCAATCAAGCGGCACGAAGTAGCAAGCTTTCGCGGCGCGGAAACAACCACAGGAATTTTGTATTTCACGGCGACGTGTTTCAGATTATGCGCCACTTTATGAGAATATGGAATCACCACCGCTTTAGCTTTCTTTTCGACTGTTTGACCTTCTTCACTTCTTTTTCTTTCTTTCTTCAGTTTTTTCAATAAGGCCTCCGAAACTGCGCTTAAAACCAAGCAAGGAAAGCCAGCCTTTCTCAACTTCAAAATCTGGTCGTCAAAGCTTGCTTGTGCCTTATGACAGCACGATTTTTTTTTTTCAGCGCGGATTCGAGGCACATGGTAGCAATTGCTCGTTTAACAGTCTTGGAGTGTGTAGACTCATACGGCAACACCTCCTTGCGGGCACGGGGTCGGTACATCCAGCAGGAGCCTTCGTCAGTAAGGGTTATGTCAAGATCTAAAAACTGCAAGCTGTTATCCTTGGCTAGTTCGAAAGTAAAATCTAAGCCTTTTCCTTGCTGTTTAAAATCAGTTAAAATGCCCTGCACAGTATACGAGTAAGTCATGGAAGATCGTTCAGTCAGTAAAATTAAAAAATCGTCAACATACCTAAAAACCTTGAGCACTTTGCCTCCGTCAAACACCTTCGATAGCGCTCTGTCGATGCCCGCAAGGAAAATGTTGCAAAGTACGGGAGCCACGCACGGGCCAATACAAATTCCTTTCCTTTGCACATAAAAGTGGCCTTGAAAACACACAACTGTTGAGCACAAATAAAACTCCAAGAGTGCCATGAAGTTATCCACGAAGTTATCCCTTTTGTTAAGTGTGAAGAAAGGGTAGTATACCACATTCTACTGAAGTGTGGAAAAGAGTATATCGGCCAAACTGGCCGATGTATTATTGAACGCCTGCGGGAGCATAAGCTTTCATTGAAAAATGGATGTGGTTCTAACCTGCCGTTTCATTGCAAGGCCTGCGGAAATGAGGATGAACGGGTATGTGAAGCGAGGCTTCATGATACGACAATCATGTATAAAAGTAAAGATTCTGTTGCCCGTGAATTATTGGAGGCCAACGAGATTAAGAAAAGAGGGGATAACTGTGTCAGTACCCCGTCTTTGAATATATACACGAATGAAAGCATGTTTTTAGATAAGTTTTATATTTAGATTAAGCGTGATTCCCTATAGCTTCAGTGTTCTCGCACGTGCGCATTCACCTATTCAGTGTCCCTCTTTTTTCGTTCTCCTCTCTTCATGGCTATATAATCAGCCACTTGCCATTTCAATAAACAGTTGCAAGTAGCGTCTTGTCCTGTCTGTATTTCTTCTTGTGTGCCGTCAATTTTGGCGCTTATTCTATTGAAAGCTGTGCACCAACTAGCCCCACAACGTGTTTTACTGCAGACATATACATAATTATATGTATTGTTACCTACCAACATAGTTTATACCACCGCAGCAGCTTCGCTGATCAACCACCATCACAGGGTAAAATGGCTCCTCATTTTCATTTCTATCTTTTTTTTGAAGTATGAGCTATTCGGTGAGACAGCTGCAGCACCAAGTTGTCACGGTCAGCAGCACATGCGGAGGGAAAAGAAACAATGTCAGTCATGGCAGAAGGTTAGGTGGTGCGATGAAATTGGGAATATTGCAGACACAGGATGGGATCAGCCGGTGTGATGCAGTGGCAACCGAAGAAGGTCCTTCGTTCTGCCGAGCACATAATAAGAATCTTAATGATGATGGTGATGGTGATGGTGAACCATTTGGTGGGCCTGTATACATGTGACTCTATAGAAATATAAGCACCATTATCCTCAGTAGAAGTCACCAGAGCCATTGTCACTATTTCTTCACTCCTTGGAGCGTCGATTAAAATACGTGGAATGGTTACGGGAGGTGTTCGTGATGAAGTGGGTCCGAATCCTGTCAAAGGGTAAGGGTTTCAGTCACGCACGCAAACACCGGTGGAGTCGATATGCGTCCAGGTTGTTCGCAACTCAGGAGTGGGCCTTGACTGTTCGCTTAGAGCGTTGGTCTCCCTGCTTCGAAGCCGAGTGGCTTACTCGGCGGAGATGTTATCAGTGTCTAACGAACGCTGGAACTGTCCGGGCACAAGGCCAGCTGTCCCTATAGGGGCGGCTGGCTGAGCGCGGATGGTTGACTGGTCGGTGCTCTAGACGTCACTCAAGGCATCTGTCCGAATGCAGCTTGTCTCTGGGATTCGTTACTCTCGAGGGGCCCTTAAGGGGATGACGCTGCGCTAGGCTTAGCACAACTCCACTGAAGAGATGTGGCGTGCCACGAATAAAAGTTGCAAGGAATAATTTTGCTTTCTCTCCATTTTTTTAGTCCTAGCTGTTTATACGATCTTGAAGGTACGCATGGACTCGTCTTGGTAGCATTCTATAGAAAGCAAACCCACGATGTGGGTGTTTGGCAGAGGTTGCTCTGTAGTCTCCTTGCCTAGAAAAAAGTTTTTAAAAGGCAGCTTTCATTGCCTACCCTACCACGGCTTCGTATCCATCGGTCGGTCGCTATCTCGCTGGATATGGTTGTGGATACATATTTTAGCACTGGACTTTATCACCACGGCGCGCTGACCGATAAAGGAGCGTGAGTGCGCCTCTGTTCCGCTTAATCGGGCAATATATATGACGGCGTAAAACGTGTGCGTATAAGATATCCACACGGGTATTTCTAAAACTGTAAACTACTACATAGAACTCGTAACGGTCATGTCTATTCATATGCATGGTTATCTCTAAAGCGCACACACCTCTTCATAGAACAGTGCATAATTTCCAATGGCTTATTTTATTTTCCTATATTTCTTACATTTGGCCTGCCCCATTCATTGGGTGTCTGGGAAAGTGCCGCCGTCACAGAAGGAACGTATACATAATTTAAATGTTTCACACAACCCTCGGACTTCTCTCTGCTCAAACCCTCTCTCATCACGCATCGCCTCCGTTCTTTTGACGTTTCTGCGTCGGCGCTTCACGTTGTGCATCCGTACGTACTGCTTGTTTGCCTTTCGGCATAGCTAGCAAACCTGTGTAGTGCGCGAATCCAAACATTACGTGAAATTAATTTTGCGAAAAGTGCCGCGCATAAACATCGCATGAGCTTACATGTCGCACTGCGATAAAACAGAGAGAATTGTGCGCATGAAATTGAAGTTATATATCATTTGCGTTCCCGCATCGGAGAATGCTTCGCTCTTCATATAGACTCTAACGTGTGCGTTGGTTCTGCAGAACTTGCATGCACCACGCGTTTGTTTGCACATTGAAATGTTTTGAGAAGGCTTTGCTTAACATTGATCCCAACAAGCGCGTATGATCTGCTGTTCAGTTTCAAAGCCGACGGGTGGCACCTGCTTTAGCATTGTTTCGCGACAATCCGCCATGGATCTCTAACGATGAGATGGTGCACCAACGTCGAAGTGTTCAGTCATTCGATCGAGCGAGTTAGCCAACACCGCCGTAGGAATCGCGAGGCGGAGACTTCCTCGAAACGAGCAAGGAACGCTGGGATGAAGCACGTCGTGCAGACGGGAGGCCATCGACAACAACTTGATACTATGGCATACCACTTTCAGATTGCATTCGCTGCTCCTGCAGCATTATGTTTTGACCCAGAAATCGTATAATCCCGCCTCTTCTTAGGAAAATTTTGTTTGCACAACGTTGCTGGAATGAGGAATGTAAACTTGTGTACCTACAGTTAGCTTGCGAAAACATTGCTACTACCACAATCCAACTTTATTCAATTTCACGTCGTCTGCGGTCCTGCATAGCAACTGTTAGCACACTTAATATATTTCCATAGCTTTAGCTAAATGCAAGCTAAGTATTTCAAAAAGTTTATTCAATGGAGAAGCGGTGGTAAGTGGCAACACTAGTAGCGAAAGACATTTAATCAAATATTTCTGGCAGTAAAAAACGAAGAAAAGAAAGTTGAGTCGGCTTCCCAGCCCTGCGAAAATGAATGTCCAGCGAAGCTTGCAAAGCTACAACTGCAACTGCTAAGGGGGGGTATGCAATGTTTTATTGGTGGTTCGGATGCTCGTTTTCAGCTTGTTCTTTATTGAAACGTATGTTGTTCCGTGTGGGTGATTTCAATGAATGTATGCACTGTTCGCTTCACTTCGCTGAGTGCTTGTAGCCTCTGCATTACGGGGATAGGAGCCATTGCATTTTTCGCTTGCTTACGGACGTATGAGGAGTTTCTGATGATTATATATTTTTTTCATGGACGGACACGAAAAGGGCCGATTACCGAGAGGCTAACAGCTTCGCTGTAAAACACGCGGTGAGTAAAAATTCGCGCTTTAAATCCCGAGTCGGTGCCACCATAAGTATGGCTCCCAAGCGGCCTGCCACAAACGCATGATGATACGACATCGGGGCGGCGAATCGATGGCCACAACAGGATGCGCTCCGGACAGGAAGCCGTGCTAAATAGAGCTTCTCTCTCTCTATCTCTCTCCTAGAGGACGTTTGGGCTGCCAGCTTTATGCCGACCAGGTGGGTAGTCGTTTCTAACCCTGTTCCCTCATTCACAGGAAATGAATGACGTTGCAGACTTTCGCTACGCTTGCTCTAACCATTATCTCTCTAACCATTAGGCCACAACCTCACGCATATACTTCTCCCGTGCCAAGGCATAGTAGCTCTTCCACACCATCACAGCGTACGTGACTTCGCGCAGCACGGGCTGGCAAGTAATATTCATAATAATATAGTCACAGTAGCAGTCATAGGAGTAATGAAACTGGCGACTAATAGTCAGCCTTTCGCTGTAGTTGCTCACTGTGCAGATGTCTGAATGGAAAGCTGCGATAATCGTCGATCTGGCCCTTGGCACGCACGCACACACGCACACGCACACACGCACACACGCACGCACACACGCACACACGCACGCACACACGCACGCGCACACGCACACACCCACACACGCGCACACGCGCACACGCGCACGCGCACGCACACGCACACGCACGTGCACACGCACACGCACGTGCACACGCACACGCACACGCACGCGCACACGCACACGCTCGGTCGCCTTGCACAAACACACTGAGCCATTTGGTTACGCTTCGCACAAACACACTGAGCCATTTGGTTACGCTTTGCACAACCCCAAAGGATGCCGCATAGTCGAGCTAGGTGCTTTGCGCAACGTCCGTTTTCAAAACACTTCAGATCTGCATAATCTTTCTTGTCTCAACAGGTTCATAGCGCATGCGTTTCCACCCTGACGGAACCACAATACCGGTACAGTTCAGCCTGCTAAGCCGCTGTAATTGGGGTTCAAGGCAATTAAAGCAGTAAAGCAAGTTTCATCGTGTAATAAGACGAATATTTCTTTATATCTTCCCCCACTTAGCAGTTGCTGGCTGCTGCAAGCTGCTTTTGCCGAGTTCACGCAAGGGGGGCAGGAGTGTCGCAGCGGCTGTCCCTCATCAAAGAAACACGGCAGACTTAAGCGACCTTGCACAATGACGCACCCAATTTTCAAGAGAACTGCTTCATTTGAGCCGTTTCATGAAGGAATTTCACTTTCTTGAAGCAAACCACGGACATTAATACGCTTCTCGCATATGAGTCGTGACGTGAACTCTACCTCATTCGTGCATATTGACACGTGTACTTGTCTTTATCGGGCGACACGTTTCACCGCCTAACAAATGTTATGGCACAGCGCAGGACGCGCTTGCATGTGTGGGAAGTTTCTGGAATGTTATCGATGGTTCTGTCCACTGTCTGTGACCGAAACTTGTGTAATATGATTGCATGTGTGCGCGACGCGAATAATGTAGAACTTTGGGGAAGGCGCGCGGGTCCCAGCGATTAGCCTGGAACATTCGACGATTGATCTATAAAAGCCGCCGCGCTTGACCCGCTGATCATATTTTCGACGATCGCCGACCGTGTTCGCAGCTATCGTTGTGCTATAAGTGTAGGCTGTCTTGTGGGCACAGGTTCGCCCAATAAAAGTTAGTTTTGTCGTTCACAGTATTGCTACTGTGTTCTTCTATGTCACCACCACGTGACATCTGGTGGAGGTGCTTTACGGTCATATACCGGACGCCCCCGACAAGCCGTAATTCAAGCCCGGACCGCAAAGAGAACACCAACGTAGTCTCGGACCATCGAGCAAGCCGCCGTCTTCAACAGCTGCCCCCGGAGCACGGACTTCCACCTGAGAAGACCAAGAAGATTGTGGCCAAGGCAACCCCAGTGGCAGCCCCAGCGTGGCAACCGATGGAGGTGCGGTTGGTGTTCGTCGAACAGACGAAGATCCTCCGCGGCCGACGAAGACACCGAATAAACTACCTCGACCACATAACGACACGCCGCCGTCCCGACGAAGTCTGGAAGCAAAGAATACGACGACGAAAGACGACCTGACGACGCGACGTTCCAGCTTCAGTTCAACACGACGCAGCCGTGATCCGACGCCAAGACCTAACTGCGACGCCAGACAAGGAACCACCGACCTCGACGTGCTTCTCGAGGGCCACGCAGTTACCGCCTTAGTGGACACAGGGGCTGATTACTCCGTAATGAGTGGACACGTCGCCGCCCAGTTGAAGAAAGTTAGGAGCGCATGGGAAGGCCTTCAAATTCGGACCGCTGGAGGACACCTCAGCACGCCGACTGAAATCTGCACGGCAAGAATAACCATTCATGACCGGACTTACCCTGCCACCTTCGTTATCCTCCAACAGTGTTCACGAGACGTCATTCTCGGTATGGACTTCCTGAACCAACACGGCGCAATCATCGACCTGAAGTCGAAGTCAATAATGCTGTCGGAAGATAAAGCAATACCGCCGGAGAGCCCTCTTAGTCACCAGGCCTTGAGAGTGCTCGAAGATCAAGTGAGCATCCCGCCTCGCTCCAGCATTTTTATTTCGGTCGGCACCAAAACACCCGCTGATGTACAAGGCGTCATCGAAGGCGACCAATGCCTACTGCTAGACCGTTAAATTTGCGTTGCAAGAGGGATCGCTCGACTGCATGGAGGGAAAACTGAAGTGTTGCTGACAAACTTCAGCCAAGAGTTCAAGCACATCAACAAGGGCCCGATGATCGCGTACATCGAGGAAATTCTGGAAATCAGTAATGCGTTTGTCCTCTCGGATTCCACCGCATCTAAGCCGACGACCATGGTTCCGGAACCAGATTACGACATTAATCCAAATCTCCCCGTGATTAAGCAACAGCATCTCAGAAGTCTGCTCCGACGATAGAAAGGCTGTTTTTCGATGTCATCGAGGATTCGTCAAACACCAGTCGCCAAGCATCGCATAATCACCGAGGAGTGCGCTCGACCACTCCGCCAGAGCACTTACCGAGTTTCCCCTCGAGAACGTGAAGCTATAAGAAAACAAGTCGACGAAATGCTGCGCGACGACATCGTCCAGCCGTCGAAAAGCCCGTGGGCATCCCCTGTTGTCCTGGTAAAGAAAAAGGACGGAAGCCTACGTTTCAGCGTCGATTATCGTCGACTAAAGAAGATCACGAAGAAGGACGTATACCGTCTCCAACGGATAGCCGACGCATTGGATCGCCTCTGCAACGCTAAATACGTCTCGTCGATGGACCTCAAGTCTGGCTATTGGCAAATAGATGTCGGCGAAAGAGATCGCGAGAAGACCGCCTTTATCAGCCCAGACGGCCTCTACGAGTTCAAGGTTATGCCATTTGGACTGTGCTCGGCGCCTGCAACGTTGCGACGCGTGATGGACACGGTTTTAGCAGGATTGAAGTGGCATACCTGTCTCGTTTACTTGGATGACGTCGTTGCCTTCGCCGGAAATTTCGAAGATCACCTTACGCGGCTTGCAACAGTACTCGAGGCCATCAAGTCATCAGGGCTCACTCTGAAGCCAGAAAAGTGCCGCTTCGCTTACGATGAGCTTCTGTTCCTAGGCTACGTCATCAGCAAGTCTGGAGTCCGTCCCGACCCGCAGAAGACAGCTGCCATCGCAAAGTTCCCGCAGCCCATCGACAAGAAGGCAGTGCGTAGATTTCTTGGCATGTGTGCCTACTACAGGCGATTTGTCAAGAACTTTTCACGCATTGCTGAGCCACTGACACAGCTAACTAAATGTGACGTCGAGTTCAAGTGGGCAACGCCGCAGGCCGACGCATTTCAAGTACTCAAACGATCCATGCAGTCGCCGCCCGTACCTGCGCACTTCGACGGGCACGCCGATACCGAAATACACACTGACGCCAGTAGCCTATGCCTCGGTGCCGTCCTAGTCCAGAGAAAAGACGGATATGAACACGTGATAACTTACGCTAGCCGGTCGTTGTCAAAAGCAGAAGGCAGTTATTCCACAACCAAAAAGGAATGCCTTTTTGTTTGGGCTACGGCGAAATTTCGCCCTTACCTATACGGCAGGTGATTCAAAGTGGTCAGAGACCATCACACGTTCTGTTAGCTAGCTAACTTAAAGGACCCTTCAGGACAGCTGGCACGGTGGAGCCTCAGACTCCAAGAATACAATATCACTGTAACATACAAGACCGGACGAAAACACTCAGATGCCGATTGCCTATCACGCCCCCTCATTGACCCACCGCCTCAAGATGACAAGGATGACGACGCCTTCCTTGGAATAATAAGCGCGGAAGACTTCGCCGAATACCAACGAGGGGATGTGGAGCTAAAATCCCTAGTCGACTATTTGGAAGGGCACACCGACGTTGTCCCTAGGCCATTTAAGCGTGAATTGTCTTCGTTCACGCTTCAAAACAACATGCTCGTGAACAAGAACTTCTCACCAGTCCGCGCCAACTACCTTCTCGTTGTTCCGTCGGCGCGGCGTCCAGATGTACTGCACGCCCTACATGACGATCCGACCGCTGGGCACCTCGGTTTCTCCCGGACGCTATCGAGGATACAAGAAAGGTATTACTGGCCGCACCTAACCGCCGATGTCGCCCGTTACGTCAGGACATGCCGAGACTGTCAGCGACGCAAGGCACCACCGACAAGGCCAGCGGAATTACTACAGCCATTCAAGCCTCCTTACCGACCTTTTCAGCAGATCGGGATGGACTTGTTGGGACCGTTTCCGACATCAACTTCCGTATATAAGTGGATTGTCGTGGCGACGGACTATATCACCCGCTTCGCTGAAATTACAGCTCTACCGAAAGGCAGCGCAGCCGAAGTGGCGAAATTTTTCGTCGAGAACATCCTGCTGCGACATGGGGCTCCAGAAGTCCTCATCACCGACAGATGAACGGCTTTTACAGCAGAGCTCACGCAATCCATTCTGCAATGCAGCCAGACAAGTCACAGGAGGACAACTGCCTACCATCCGCAGACGAACGGTCTCACGGAGCGCCTGAACAAGACCCTCGCCGACATGCTAGCAATGTACATCGACGTTGAGCACAAGACGTGGGATGCGGTCCTGCCATACGTAACATTCGCTTACAACACGGTGGTGCAAGAAACAACACAGATCACGCCATTTAAGCTGGTCTACGGCAGGAACCCGACGACGACGCTCGACGCCATGCTGCCGCACGTCACTGACGAGGACAATCTTGACGTCGCTATCTATATCCAGCGCGCCGAAGAAGCCCGCCAGCTCGCCCGCCTGCGGATCAAGAACCAGCAGAGGACCCACAGCCGACACTACAACATCCGACGACGCTTCGTCGAGTACCAGCCCGGCGACCGTGTTTGGGTATGGACCCCGATACGCCGACGAGCACTCAGTGAGAATCTACTCCGATGCTATTTCGGACCTTACAAGGTCATCCGACGTATTGGCGCTCTGGACTATGAGGTCGTGCCAGACGGCATTTCGCATTCACTGCGGCGCCACTCACGATCTGAAGTCGTCCACGTGGTGCGCCTTAAACCCTTTTACGGACGCTGACGAACATCCTATTTTTGTTGTTTTCTTTGCTACGAGTGCTTTTGCTTATTACTTTCGTTTGTTTGCAGCATCGGGTCGATGCTATTTAAGAGGAGGTATTGACACGTGTACTTGTCTTTATCGGGCGACACGTTTCACCGCCTAACAAATGTTATGGCACAGCGCAGGACGCGCTTGCATGTGTGGGAAGTTTCTGGAATGTTATCGATGGTTCCATCCACTGTCTGTGACCGAACCTTGTGCAATCTGATCGCATATGTGCGCGACCCGAATAATGTAGAACTTTGTGGAAGGCGCGCGGGTCCCAGCGATTAGTCTGGAACATTCGGCGATTGATGTATAAAAGCCGACGCGCTTGACCCGCTGATGAAATTTTCGACGATCGCCGACCGTGTTCGCCGCTATCATTGTGCTATAAGTGCAGCCTGTCTTGTGCGCACAGGTTCGCCCAATAAAAGTTAGTTTTGTCGTTCAGAGTATTGCTACTGTGTTCTTCTACGTCACCACCACATGAAAATATTTAAACTCGGGGTCGCACTTCGACCTCTCATGACACCGTGCAACGCTTGTGCTTATAATTAATCACCGTATACAGAATAAATTTCGCACGAGTCTCTGGCATAACAAGCCCCCCTTTCTCGCCAAAAATGGAATCAGTGCTACTCTTATTTCTCTAGCGACAGCGAGTGTGGCACTCTACATGCTTTGTAGACCAACTGAACATAGGTACGTACATAAAATAATGAGCAATAATCCTTTGTAAATTGCACATTTGAGCCAGAAGCACCGATGTTTCGCCACACATTGTCCCTAACATGCCTCCCATTTCCACTGAGTTTGAACTTTCTCCTACGTAAGCCTCTCTCAAGACAATTGGCGAAATGATGAAGGGATATTACGAGTGACTCGATTTTTTCTCAGTTACAACCTTTGTCGGTTTCTTGGCATGCTCAATGCGAATATTGCGAATAGCGGCCGTATACTGGTTTCTAGCCTTTGCTTACGAAATCTTTTTTTGGACAATAGGAGATTCACCCGAACACATTTATCTTCTCATGCACGTCAGCCTCAATAATGGTTGAATTTTGACCAAACTTTATATTGGTGGCTACTAGTGTTTTTCCGGGGCATCTGGCTAAGTACTACGCCACTTGAAAAACACGTCGTAACCCCCCGGATCACTATAATAAGCAATTTACTCAACGACCATAGTTAACCCGTCGACGTTTTTTTGCCCATCACCCGTAACACACCTAACATTTCCTTAGTTCTTCGATTAAACCGGAGACACATCATACGCACCGCCGGAATATAGGGAAAAAGTATTGAGTAAGTAAGTAAGTAAGTAAGTAAGTAAGTAAGTAAGTAAGTAAGTAAGTAAATTTATTTTCCAGGTTCAACTGGAGGGTTTTCTGGCAAAAAGCTGCATGAGCAGCTTGACTATGTCCAGAAAACCCCTACAAGCAGTAGCACACTAGTGGTACAAAAATCTGACACACATACAATAGTTACAGTCAATAAAGAGAAAGCATTCACCAGTTATACATACAGAGTGTAACAATCCATTGCAAAAAAATAAAATTAAACAATAAAATCGAAAATAGAGACGCTCAAATGGTCATACAAATGTTCAGAGTAAAATAGGAATAATCAAGCAAAACATAAATGACATAAAATCACATTTCAACAAAATATTTCCGCAGTTCGGCTTTAGTGTATCCTATTGTGTGTTTATATGTGTTTAGAACATGGGGCAAGTTGTAAGACAACATTTGTAATTTATAGTTAGTACGAAAACGTGGTATATTCCAAGTATTAATAGTTCTTGTGTGTATGTTAGCATGACGCATGTCCAAAGATGCCAGAGTCGAATAAAAAGCGGCAATGGATGCCGTCGAAAAATACATTTTTTGTAACAACTTAAAATGATACAAATGGTTGACCCGGACAATGTTATGTGTTTCAAAAGCATACTTGGAGGTAGTTGTATTATCAAGATTGGCGATTATTCGAACAATTTTCTTCTGCAGTACGAGAATCTTATTTATGTTAGTTTTGGTCATTGTGGCCCATACTAAATTGCAGTAGTTAAGGTGAGAAAAGAAAAGTGCGTAGTAAACTTTTAATTTACATGTTAAAGGCAAAGTTTCACGACATCGCGATAGAACCCCGCAGACGGAAGAGAGTTTCTTGCAGACAAAATCAGTGTGGGCACCCCAGTTTAAATAGCAGGAAAAATGTACTCCAAGTATTTTGTGCACTTCAACTATTTCTATCTGGTGATCCTCTAAGTGAAGCGTGCAATGCGGTACTATGGGTTTGTTTCTTGTGCGAAATATTATAGCCTTGGATTTTGTAGGATTAATTCTTAATTTATTCATCCTTGACCACCTAGACAATTTCATCAGTAGGTCATTACATTTCACCATTAAATCATTAAGGTTAGGGCCTGAAAGAAGTAGTGTGCTATCATCCGCGTATATTTGCAACGCTTATACTTAGGGCAACGATGCAAAACTTTGTCCAAACACCAGTAATCACCCCCTATTTCTCCCGAATGGGAACCCAGTGTCACGTAGCGTTGTATTAAGCCGCTGGTACACCTTGAGGATAAATGCAATACAACACTTTCGAGCATTATCTTAAGGAGTTTATTTACAATGCCATCAGTTATCTGATGTTCCTGAAACTATGCCCTACAGTTCACTAATAAAATGCCTCTATTTGCTTGGATTGTCAAATTTATGGCACGTTGTGTTTTTCCAGGACAATAGGTGAACTTCCTACACTGTTTATAAATGCAAGCCTTGTGCTCTGGAACTCTCATATAGATAATGTTAAAGAAAACCTTAAGGTAATACCGGTGTCACACGGTCCCTTCTCATCGCAATCGGGCCCGATACAGATCGAATTTCTCGATCGTGATCGACAATTATCGCTGCTACGCAGTACAACGACGATCCGGTGTGAGTTTGGGCATCTACAGTCTGGGTGAGCTGTAGCGCACTGGCTTGGGTCCCGAGCACTTATCAAATATGGCGTAAAAATCGTAACATAATTTCTTTTTCTGTATTATATTATTTCAATCGTTTTTGTGGCTAAGGCTGTCATCATCTGCTGATCGTCTGCAACTCTCAGGACTACACGGTTGTCAGCTTCGATCGCGATGCACGAACCGTGAATGTCTGGATCGGGATCGAGCAAGATCGGGATCGAAAGGAAGGCCGGTCCTGAAGGTGGTGTGGGGAAAAGGGGGCCGGTCTCGGAGGCAATGTAATCCGCGGTCACGCGGACCACGCGGGTCGCTTGGTGAGAGTCTTCCGCGTCTTCCTGATTTGCCGGGCTGGCACGTGGTTGCTAAGCTGCGAAACGAATTGAAAAAGAACAGCCGCTTCTCGAAACTTTCGATTTCGAAAAGATTCTAAAAGTGTGCGCCGGATGTGCGTTTTTAGTCTACATTTCCGCAAACATTTCGAACGAGAAATATTGTTGGTTACCAGTTGGGGAGAAAAAAAAAGACTACATCTGCCATGTTGGTCTGTCTGATTCCCGCGAAGCACTCCGGTGGCAGCACCTCCGTGTACTAATTGTGTCTCCTCCGATGCTTGGCGCAGTTGTTGGGCGCAACGTTCAGAAGACCTCGGACATGACCCACAGAAATAGGGCTTGTATCACGGTTCCTCGCTCTGGACATGAATTCCGGTTGTATTCGTCGCATTCTTTTGCGCAATACCAGCAGATCAGCGATCAAGACACTGCCTGCTACTTTCGCTCGACGTCGTCTGCTCGGGTACTGCACTTCGGAGCTCGGGGGCCGCAGGGGGCCGGTGGCGCTGTGGTGAGGTTTCGCGAGAGGAGCTCACGCTGATTCCCAGTCGTCAGCGAGCGTTGATTTTCTTCTTGGGCCTCATTTCCCCCCTCCTGCATTTAGTTTAAAGCGAATCCGTCGAACCACCTTTGACCAGGAGGCGCTGTCGACCAGTCTGAGCGTGCAACTAAAATATGCCGACGCTGCCTTGCATGCAGGACACGGAGAGAGGAGCATGCATTTTTGTTAAGTACAGAACCCGAGAACACACGTTCTGCTCACTGGGCCGCGCAAGAACGGCTCAAATATGTGCTGCGAAACGTGGCGCCAAACGAGAACATTAGCGTTCGGGTGTTTGCATGCAGGGAAAATCACCTTCACTGGCGTCTCGCATTTTTTTTTCTTTAGAGCACGATTGCGCATTTGGCGACAAATCCACTGGAGAAAATAACGCAGATCCAACATACTGCGGCAATCAGTATATTGCGAACAATTTTGTAGGTAACTGGCAGACTAGCGTCGTTTGCAACTGCGCGAGAGGTTAGCAGATGATGCTATGCATGCACGCATATGTGAGATTATGGGCGCATGGTTAAAAGTGTACAGTTATAAAATAGTGAAAGGCAAACAGCTGCGCGAGAGACGTCAGCGTGCTTGAGGCGTCAATGCGAACGCAAAAGCTCAACAATGACGACGATGGCTTGACAACGACAACCGTAGTACGACGGTCAAGGCGTTGTCATGGGAACCTACTTGTTGCACTCTGACGAAAAAAAAAAAAAAGAAACGCTGCAACCAGCTCCGTTACGGTAACGATCCATCACGCAAAGTGGTGCCTGGCTGATGTGAAGGCAAATTCTGAAGAGTGTGGGTAATAACTCACTAGGAGCTAGGCAAAAGTTTCTAGGTGCTCGTTTTTTGCCTTGTAGTCATATACGCGACTATTAAACGCGTTTTCCCGCTGCCCCGGGAGAAGCAAAGGTGGAAGCTAGCAATATTTTATCAGGACATCATGGCATGACGCCACTTGATGGGTTATATGCGCCGAAAGTTTCAAACTCACAGGCAAATTCAGAGTCTTGATAAATAATTACTCAATGCTTCTTTACATTACATTTTTATGCAACATAAGGCGTATACAGGAGGTTTTCGTGCTCTATGCGGTTAACTAAGGAAGGTGTCTTGTTTGTATTTAGTTGAAATAGTGGGTATGTCGTAGGTGACGTGTGATCACAGCCTAAACCGTCGAATTAATAGTGGCGTCACACGGTCAATTTTAATCGTGAAGAGGCGCGATCCGGATTGAGCTCTATCCGGATCGAGCTCAATGCCGCATTCTCGTCAATGCGGGCTAGAATAACCCACGGACTTAAGAAATATAATGTATGTAGTGCGCGCTTTCAACTATTGTTCCATCCTGGTGGTATTGTGTCGGCGCGCTCTGTCTCGAACGAGTCTGATCGTCATTTAGCAAAATTTTCTTTTTCTAAGGGACTTCTTGCTAGGCAAATTTGTTGGGGTTTACTATGTGCTCGTTTGTGCAGAGCCCGAAAACAGGCACCACACATAAAACACGACGAACGCAAGAGCGCGTCTGTGCCACGTTATACGCGTGATGTTTATTCGCGCGGCCCCGTAAGACATAATTGTTTTCCAAGCAGCAAACACGCGTCACACTACCACGTGGTTGCGTTTAACGAGTGGCCCGATGATGTTCACAACACGACATTCGAGTCGAAGAGTTCTACTTTCCGACCACTTGTTTCTCGCGCGCTGTCTGTTTCCTTGTGCGAACTAGACGTGAATTACCGGAGCCATAGTTAAAACATGTCAACAACACCACTTCTGCTACCAGGAAGACATTTTCAGGGCAGCAGACATTCGTATACAGATGGGGCAGAGAGGTCGAGTGACACGCCGTGTGTGTGTACACGGCGGGAAGTGGAAAGTCGTAACGACCGTCCACGCTCGTACCACATCGCTCGCCCAAGCCCCGTTGATCGCGTTTCAATTGCACTCGTGTACGAAGCTCGCTGCAATCAAAAGATGGAAGTGAAAAACGGTTCGTCTTAATTCGCAATGAGGATCACTTCTGTCAGAGACCAATTTACATTCTATTTTCATTTGGGGGGGGGGGGGGGTTGCTTAGAGATTTTGGCCCATTCAATCTCTGTTGACAAAAATGTCTGTAATGCAAGCAGTTGTTGATAAGCTCAATTTGTACACATGAGGGAATGACTTTGGCAGTTGGAGCGGCTTGGCTATCTCTGCCATGCCCCTGCCACACTGGACGTTTTAATGTCATTGGAATCGCATGGCATTTGCATCGAATGACATTATTCGGTTGCTACACAGGGTATTTAATGTCATTAGGATCGATTGATTTTCGCAATCCCATGAGTTCGAGAAACTCATTCATCTTCGCACTCGAAGCGGATTTATACTCTTCACCCCAGAGAAAATGGAAAATGGGACAGTGAGCTTTCGTAATTTCAGAAGCATTTATATGAAGATCTAATTAATTTTGGGTTGTTACAGGAATCTGTCGTTTCAACTAGAGAAAAGCTGTACCGCAGGCTGTCACAAAATGTTTTCACCCTCCACCTCAGCGGCGTTTGGCGGCGGTCGCTTTACTAGTCGGTCACACTGTAAACAATCGGGCGCCTCTATGCACGCGTTTTCGGCGTCTGGAATGGAGTCTGCATCTGTTTGATGATCCAGCTTTTCCTTCTGATTAGTATACGTTGCTCGCAATGCAAAGCACGCATCAACTAACCGCTTCACCTAGCAATTTTTTTTTGTCGTAATGGTCGCCATTGATATCACGACCGAATGGCATTAACCTTTCCTGTGTAACAGCACAGCGGGTCGAATGGCATTCGTTGCATCGAATGTCATTCGAATCTAATGACAATAGAATGTCCAGTGTGACAGGGGCACACGAAACCAATTTTCGGAATGCGCCAGCCAGTCTCACTTAAACCCTCCGATTGGGATGAATATCGACAGAAAATTCGAATATTTATTTGGACAGAGCATTATTTGTGGACCATGAGTAGCACGGTCACTGATCCATTTAATTCATGGTACGGAAATCACGTTGTGCTTTGAATTAAGGAATCATTGACCGACGGATATTCGTCTGACCAAACCTTATATCATTGAACAAAATACTTGCACAATGATGCCTCAAAAATTGCTGCTGTAACGTTTAACCCTTGCCAGTAAAAGCTGCTACACATCGGAGTCATCTTATGGATGGGCATTTCTTTCATCTGTGAAATTTGAAGAGGTGCACACATACAAACGCAACAGCACTAATATTTTTATGATCTTTCCTTGTGTCCATGTTGGTTTTGCTGGTTGAAAAGATATCGCCGGGGCCAGCTCCTCGTTTCCACGCTGCTGTTAATTGCTGCTTCATTTCTTTGTTTACCCTTTACTTTATCAGCGTTTCATAGGATCGCCGGTTAAGTGTTACTCTCCTACAGGGATATCCTCCAACGTTATTCATTAGGCGGGAACGGAAATTTCAATTTAAAAGTTCTTAAAAACGTTGAGCATAAGCCTATGTGTCGATCTATGTCGTCGCCCCATCGTTCTTTCGTGCAACTCTGGTTGTCACACGCTCGCTTAGCTGCGCCAGTTGCATGTGTGGCGCGGTTTAGGTAATTAATGCACGAAAACCAGCTGGTGGCGGGCGGAGCCAGCAGGGGCAATGGTCAAGCGGCATACATGCTAAATGCTTGTTCAACCGATGTTCCCGAGGAAACCGGTGAGGTATCTGAATAATTAGCTAAAATAACGTATGCGTATCTACTCCCACGTGACGTGAAGAGTTGAGCAAAATCAGACTTGCAGCGTTCCATCCGCAAGCTCAGGCGCTGGTTTAACAGAACGATGCCCGAAAAAGTATAATCGATTACTTGGGCATTCGAGGCAGTACAGGTGACTGTACATGTCATTGCTTCCCAGGTGAACGTCCCTGATGTGAAAGTTATTCTTGTTCCATAGTGAACTGGCGCAAACCACTGTGGGGGATCGGTCATCAATCGGGCTCTGATGACGCGGAACACACAGGGTGTTCATGTCATGTGTTCTTTCTCTTCCTCGTTATATACTACAGCGAGGCTGTGTATGGCTAGGTTCTCGAAAAAAATAGCGTGCATCCGTCGAGCGTTGCAGATCGTGAATTGGTCCCCATACCTTTACGGTGCCGCCGCCTGACTTCTGACTGGAGAAGCTGAGAAGAATAATAAAATATCCTAGTGTAACCACCTATCGTAGCTCTTCACTCCATCTTGCGTGCGTGAACCCTCGCGCAACGGAATGGGCAAAAATTACAAGAAGGACGGGGAGAGGACAAACTGTCGATTGTTATTTGGCTCGCTCGCTCACCGCGGGAAGGGCTGCAGGGGAAAGGGCGGTTGCACTTGGGGAAGCGAACATCGCCCTAGCGACGTTGTGAGCAGGTGCACTCTGGAGTTGCTATTGGCAGGACGTGCACTGTTTGCACTGAGGAAGAAGAACGTGCCCTCAAAGAGCGACAACGAGAGCAAAAGCGCGAATGCGCACGAAAGCGACGAGAAGCCGCGGCCCCCAAACGTGCAGCGGCCGACGAGCCGGGACCATCGAGTATGTGCCGCGCCGACGGAAGATGGGACCGTCGTCTGGACGGACTACTTGCATGCGGCTACGTCCAAAGGACACAATGAGGCCTTTCGAATGTAGGCCTTTGATTGGATATCGTCCGTCGAAGTCAAGGTCGATCGTCGCAGTGGGAGAATTTGATGTCGACACAGCGCACCTAGACGGCAAATCGATGGTATCCTTCCGATTGGAACAGTTTGGAAGTGAGTGCTACACGTGCAGCCAATGCGCCAACCACACGTCACCGATCGCGTATAGATCGAACCTTTGGCAAGAACGTTTCTAGCATAACAGTACAACCAATGGTCTGGTAAAGAGGGATACAAAATAAATACAATAACAACCATGATGTTACGTGTGTCTTCCTTAATTCAAATAACATAGCTATAATCATGTTAATCAATATAGTGGTCTATTTAGTCTTCGCAATACAGCTTCAGTGTTTATCTTTCTTCTAAGAATGGAAGGGCACTGACAGTGTTTTGTATAAAAGGTGATGTCATCTGAGCGCTAGTGAAGTCATTGCTTCAGGCAGCGGTATATGTTTGCCTTATTCCGGGACCTTATCAGCTTTCCCGGCTATAAAGCAGAAGTTTTTCGTTGATGTTGTGAGCATATTGCGAAATGCTAACTCTCAAAAACCGCTGAAAGGAATTTTGTTTGAAGTGCATGCATATTTATTGAATTGGTTAACAAGCGCTATGAAAAGTCGCATTTTGTCCTCAACGGAGAAGTACTGATAGCGGTAGTAGATTATTAAACAACTACACGAAGCAAATTTGTCAGCCGAAAAGATTTCAGTAAAGAATCGCTTATTAAGTTAGCGAGCGCGCTGTCACGGGCGAGCATGCAAATTTTATCAGATCTCACTTGATGACCACCGGAACTCGCCCTCACAACGCTGAAACGATGAAGGGCGGCAGCAGCAGCGGCGACGAGCGAACGCTTCAACGCGTCTGCAAAACTTGATAGCGCAAGCTACTACGTAAGTAGCGAGAACGCAGCGAACCAGCCATATCGGCTCACGTAGCTTTTGCACCCGTGGCAGACTATGTGCAACACCTCTGAAGAATATGAGAAAACATTAGCTAAACTTGCGTGCTTTCTGCGAGAGGTGGTGCGTGAGAGCGTACACCAGCATATATGCGTCGTCGATGGGCTGCTACAGAGTGACCTTTACTTCGAATTCCAGTAAGAATTGGACGGTCAGCCAAACCCTTGGACAGGGTCACGTCTGCTGTTTGCATATAGACATCGTGCAGCCCCGCTGGGAAGTCCAGTTTGGCTCCGGATCGGGATTTGTGGTTAATGTTTTGGGATTGCAAAACGTGTCGCCCTGCCTGGCTATTGGAGAGCCTTTCCAGTTAGCGGTCCTCTGAGCTTCGATCAGCTCGTTTAGGGTATTGTGCAGCCCAAGTGCTTGGAACCGTTCATTCGAGCCTGTGACAGGTATGCTCAGTGCCTGTTTGAATGCCTTGCCTTCAAACAGGCACAGATTTTGTTCTTTTCGTCGCTGCGGAGATCAGGACAAAGATCTACGTTCCGCCACTAGACATAAACGCGCTCCCGGTATGCAATGCGGAACGGAGACGGGTGAGAGCACAGACAATGCAGAAAGAGAGAGAGAGAAAATGATAAATGAAAGGTAGGGTGGTTAACCAGGACTGAGTCCGGTTGGCTACCCTACACTGGGGAAAGGGAAAGGGGGACGGAAAGATTAAAAGAAGAGAAAGTCCACTGGGGATATCAGTCCATCACTCAGTCCGGATCACAGACGCTGACTCAATCCAGTATCTTTCAAGTATCCCAGCAGCGCTTTTGTGGCCTTTTGCAGCTGCTATATGCGAGGCCATGGTGCCAAGATCTTGTTCAAGGTGAACGGCTTTCCATCTAGATGATTGAGAGCTGTGCAGAGGTCTTGCCTTTCATTTTCAAAATATGGGCAGTAGCACAGTAGGAGTTCTATGGTTTTCTCGACACCGCAGGCATTGCACTCGGCGCTATCGGCCATTCCATTCAATAATGCATATGCATTGGTGAATGCGACGCCCAAACGTAAGGGGCACAGCACTGTTTCCTCATTTCGGAGAAGACCTGGTAACAGCCGCAGTTGCATAGAAGGATCGAGGGAATGCAATAGATGTTGAGTGAATTCAGGCGTGTGCCACTTCTCCAATGTCAAAGAGTGTTTGCCTAAATGTTGGGCTGTGTCGGTACGCGATAAAGGTTAGAAACAAGGGTTGCTCCTTCGTATGCTTTCCTAGCAGCTTCGTCAGCGAGGTCGTTGCCGGAGATAACGCAATGAACAGGCAGCCACTGAAACACGACGTCGTGTCCTTTTGTGATCATGTGATGGTGCATTTCTCGTATCTCCGACACGAGTTGCTCACACGACCGGCGACGAAGACATGACAGAAGACATTGTAAGGCCGCCTTTGAATCGCATAATATTTCCCACCGATTAGCCGGTTGGTTATTAATATAATCAACGGCACCTCAGAGGGCAACAAACTCCGAACCGGTCGATGTTGTCAAGTGAGAAATTTTGTATTGGATGCTTAGTGATCGTGATGGTATAACTACTGCGCTGGTGGATCTGGTCTGTGTGGATGAACCAGCCGTATATATGTGGACTCGATCAAAGTAGAAAGTGTGCGGACAATCCAGAGCTGCTTGCTTCAAGGCCATGGTAGGCAGGTCGGTCTTCTTTCTTATCCCTGGAACCGTAAGACGCACTTGAGGTTGCTTTAAACACAACAAAGCCGAGGTTGAACGTGCTGAGGGTGTGAACCCCGATGGTAAGGAGGCACGATGGATGCTGACCTTGTTGGAGAAGGACGCCTGTGGTCGTCGTTCTGGCAGGCACGCAAGAGAGCTTGACTGCATCTGTGAAACATGACGAATATGGGCTCTAGGCGTTTCGGTGCTACTGTAGGTCGTGATCGGATGGTCTTGAGCCATTATAATGGTTCCTGCTGATGAGGCGGTCCGCGGAAGGCCTAGGCAAACACGTAGTGCCTGCGCCTGCACGCTCTGAAGTTCTCGAAGATCTGACTTGCATGTTTTAGCAAGCACGGGAGAGCTATAGCGTAGGAATCCCATGAAAAGTGCTCGATGTAACTGTAGCATGGAGCCCACTGACGATCCCCATGTTGGCGGCGATGAACTTGAAGACGTGAACAATAGATGGCAGCTTCTTCTTTAAGTGGGCAACCTGAGGGCTCCCAGTGAGGTCCCGGTCTACAATGACGCCCAAAAACCGGTGATTTCTCTTGTAGGAGATAGGCTGACCATTGATGCATAGTGGATAACGAGTCATCGTTTTTCGCGTAAAAGCGACTAAGGCACATTTTTCTGTTGAGATGGTAAGGCCTTGTGTGGGAAGGTAGTCAGATGCCTGTGTTGCGGCTTTCTGTAGCCGTGCGCGAACCTGCAGGCGAGTGAACGCTGATGTCCAGATACAGATGTCGTCGGCGTAGATTAAGACACTCACTGTTTCCAGTAGGGATTCGGCCAGTCGAAGAAGCGCGAGGTTGAAAAGAATTGGGCTCAGAACACCGCCTTGGGGAACGCCTCGGCATGTGTAGTGGTCGGTAGTCGGACCATCTTCCGTACTTACGAAAAAGGACCTTTGTGTCAAGTAGTTTCTGATCCATGGATATATTCGCCCTCCTAGTTCAATTGTCAAAAGTACGTCTAGAATGGTTTGATGAGAAACGTTGTCGTAAGCGCCTTTCACGTCAACAAAGAGTGCTACTGATAATCGCTTCCGAGATTTTTGTTGTTCTACAGATGATACTAGATCGATGACACTCAATCGATGAACGACCGCGTCGAAATCCCGCCATAGAGTCAGGGTAAATTTTGTGGTGTTCAAGGTACTATTCGAGACGCATGAGGATCATACTTTCCATGAGCTTCCCGATGCAGCTGGCAAGAGCTACAAGCCGATACGATGCCAGTTCGAGTGGCGACTTTCCTGCTTTTAGAAGCGGTACCAGGCGGCTGCGTTTCCATTCCTGTGGGACGACACCCTTCTGCCATGAACTATTAGAAAGGCTGATAAGTTCTCTGCGTGCTTCTCGACCTAGGTGGCGCAAAGCAGTATATGTTATGCCATCGGGCCCTGGTGAAGACGAACACCTGCAAAGCGCCATAGCAGCTTCTAACTCTTCCGTAGAGAATGGAGCGTCCATACTTTCATCTCGTGGGCCGGGGATGGTGCCTAAAGTCATGTCAGGGACCAAAACTGTGCCTCCGGCGACTTTCGCACAAAATTCCTCTGAGACATCTATCTGAGGGCGGTTTTGATAGAGAGCAAGAGCGTTGAAAGGGTGTCGTTGCTGGGGACTTGAGCGAAGGCCCCGTAGGGTACGCCACGCACGGGACAATGGCTTGCGGGGGTCAAGTCAGTCGCATAAGCATTTCCATCTTTGATCCACTAGCTTATCCATTCGGCGTTTGATCTTATTTTGCATGCGCCGAGCTTCTCTGAGGTCAAGAATTGACTTCGTGCGCCTGTACCTCCTTTCAGCTCGGCGACGTAGAGCACGAAGCCTTTTCGATTCAATGTCATTCTCTGTACGCTTTGATGAATGTGTTAAGCAACGTGTACAATCTTGCATAGCGTCTGCAATTATGTCTTCTAATCTGCGTGCGATATGTGTCTTGCATGTGTCTTCTACACGATCTTGAAAGACTGACCAGTCGATTTGGCGAGAGACAACCGGTAATGCGGCGTCTAGTCCATCGATTCTCACATAGGTCGGAATATGATCACTTCCATGGGTTTCAATATAAGTGAACCACTGCACGCTCAAAGTTAGGCAACGTGACACCAAAGTCAAGTCAAGGCATCTGCTGTACGTAGTTCCTCGCAGAAATGTCGGGCTTCCGTCATTTAGAAGACACAGGTTGTGGCCTGATGCAAAGGATATTAGTGACCTGCCCCTCGAATTTATCCTGGAGCTTCCCCATATATGGTGGCGAACGTTGAAGTCCCCTGTTATTATCCAAGGACCGGGAGTAGCAGCCATAATATCTTACAGTCTTTTTCTATCAAACTGACTTGTTGGGGAAAGGTAGACGCCAATAAGAATAAAAGACAGCTTCTTCTTTTTCACAGTAACACAGACGTATTGGTTACCGTCGTGTGGCGCTACGTGTTGGGCAAAATACGTAAGGTCCTTGCGAATGTAAACCAGAACCTTACTACTACGGACACACGTGTTTGAAACAAAAGATTCATATCCTGATAGTCTTATGGAGGCTGATAAGTTCGGTTCACAGATGACCAGTACAGGAAAATGGTTTTCAAACACGAACTTTCGAAAATCTGAAATACGTGACCTCAGGCCTCTCGCATTCCATTGAAATATGGAGGCACTTCTGACATCATCCCGGAACAATCGTTGTTGTTGTCGATGAGCCATGGTTCTGCTGTAGAAGTTCTCAAGCACTGGACTTCTGACGGCTCGGCAGCACCGGACTGATGGCATCCAGTACTTGCAATGCACTTCGAACTGTTGGTGTCTGTAGCTTGTCCAGAAGAGCACAAATAGCACTCACCAGAGAGCTGATCATAACAATAATTTGTTGATCTTGGTCCGCCAATTTATCAGGAACAGACGAAGTGTCCCCTGCTGTAGAAGTATCGTTTCGCTCAGTAGGGGTATGTAACCTCGGGAGTGCAGGCCATGCGTCAGCAGGCGTGCTGTTCGATTCACTTTTGTCCTTTGAGCTGGCTGCGTTTGGCCTGGGCGGAAGATTGGGTGGTAATGTACGTGACTGGCACTCTGCAGAGGCTTTGGAGGTTCGTGATCGACGTCGGCGGCGCGATCGTCGCAGCCTAATAGATGTTGCTGCTTCTCGGTGAGACGAGTGGTTTCTAACCATTTTCTTCAATATTGCCATTTCCTTGCGAATTAAAGGGCATTCCTTTGAGGATGCATCGTGAGGGCCGCTGCAGTTTGTGCACTTCAGAACACTGGCCTCGCACGTGTTGGTGATGTGGGGCCCAGTTCAGCGAGAACAGACGGTAGTGGTATTGCACACACTACTCACATGGCCAAGCTTCATGCACTTCCAGCACTGCAGCGGTTTTGGTATAAAGGGGCGAAATGCGTGTCGGAAGTGGCGCACATTTACCTGCGATGGGAGGGATTCGCCCGTAAAGGGACATTTAAGCGAAAGAATAAAACAGTTTAAACTAAAGAAGCATTGTTCGAGAACCCTGCAGGCAGTCATTAAAAAAAATAGTTTTATATTTAGATGAGGAAATGAAGGTGCAAGTATCAGTATTTGAATTTCGCGCCGAAACCCCAGCGCCGGTACGTCGGCGTGACGTCAGGGATTCCAAAGTATGTTTTTGCGTTTGGGCCGCGTTGGCTGAATAAAGCTGCCCAAAACTTGCCATGTTTAATATTTGGTTCCATTAGAACACATTGTAGTCAATCTGTACCGCTATATATAATTATTAGGCCCTAGAAGGTGCCATCAAAATCCAAGACGTCACAGGGCCCAGGTGCGGGAACTTAAGTAGGCGTCGCCACCCGTATTTCGTTCTTGCGCTTTTTCTGGCTTACCAAACGTCCTATCGTTGTAAGAGTGGTGTTTTTGTTGTTGTAGAAAGGTAATTTACTGATGCAGAGGAAATCATTTTTCACTTTAGTGTCCCTTTAAATATGATCTTCACACACCGCGACGTGCCGAGACGAAACGCGTTTGTGATGATGGTGTTTTCCGTCGCTGGCTTGATTAAGATTGACAGATCGGAGTCAACAATGGTCTAGTCAACATCGTAAATTACGCCAGTACGGACTTGTTTGCACAGCGGAATATGAGGGCGGACTTTGATCGCGCCAAGTTCCGTGACCTTGCGCAAAGAATCCAACGCAGCCGCGTGTTCTACGTCAATCGCTAGCACGTTCTTACGGGAGATTTGAGAGGTCTGAGGACGTGATCTACGTGGACGCCACTGATTAAGACGATCGCGACGCCATGGCCATCGCAACAGTTAATCGACACGGCGATTAAGTCGCGTCCGGCAGGATCCTCGCAACGTCGCCGGAAGTTGGGGAGGAGGTGGCTATTGCCCTGGCAGTGACGGCATCCTCCAAATTCATAGTGAGCGACTCGAAGTGGGCCATTCTAAATTTCGCAAGGAGGCGTGTATCAGCCTAAGTACTCAACATCCTGCTGACCGGTTTTCTTGGTAACCGAGTCACGGGGTCCAAATCGTCTGTGCTCCTGCCCACTCCGGCCTCCCTGGGAACGAGAACAAAAACGACGCTGCTCGAGGTCTAACCAACCGAGTCGACTCCGGCTTTTACACCGCCGACTCTAACCCCCGTATTCAGAAATGCAACTTAAGCTGAAGCCCGTTCTTGACTTGATATCAGTGAAGCCTGGTGGGAACGCGCCCAAGACGCTCATTGCGTTTCCTTTGATGCGTTCACGAAAGGCGTAATTTCAATCAAGGCAAGCGTGGGCTTCAAGTTAAGATTCATTTCAGAATACGGGGGTAACTCGTTTCTCCAGTCGGGGCGGGACAAGCTGGTGTCCTATCAGGATGTCGGTGATGATTATAAACATGTGAGGGCCAAGTATCCTGAAAATCCTGAGAGTGTCTACTAGAACGCATAAATACCCAAGAAAGTGGATGGGGAAACGGCGCCGCGGTGGCTCAATTGGTAGAACATCACAAGCGTATTGCGAATGTTGTGGTTTCGCTTATATATATATATATATACCACAGGGTTAGTTTTGGTATAAAAGCCAATTACCTCCTCCGAAATTGGACGGGAAAACGATACCGCGGTAGCTTATTTGGTAAGACCTTTGCGCGCGTACCCTTCTTTAACCTTATCGGTATCGCACAATACACGTTGACGAAAAAATTCATGCAGTCACGGTGTAGATGGGAGGCCAATGATCAGCGTAGACTCATAAAATTCGTTAACTTATTTTACTAAGTTAACCGCCTGTATAAACTATTTTTAGTCTACGCGTTCTGCAGCTTTCTCTGGAGCCACCACGTTCGACTACTTTCTCTGCATGATAAATAGCCGTACTCTACAGCGCACGCTCACTTGAAACAACGACGTGATTTGGCAACAGGTAGACAGTTCTAGTGTATTGAGATCTTGGAATCAAATCGCACAACTTATTCGAACACTTACTGCCACATGCGTTAGCGTCAATATATTTTCTTGCAGGGACCAAGACAATACGTAAACCTCCTGTAATAAATGTCACGTGTACACCATCTGATAACGACGCCCCATTGTCCTAGAAGATGCACAATTAACTTCGATTCAAAAAGATGTATAGCGATAATATCAAGGGAAATTTGAACGGCAACTGACTCGGCTTAGTAATGGCGTTCAGGCACTCTACAAGGGAAACATATGTGCAAATGTCTCGTACGAAATCGAATGCGGGTTTCTCGGCTTCCACGTGTTTAAATCTATAGAACCGACAATTGCCGTGACAGAACCTGCGTGATTTTAGAATTCGCCCGGTGGCTTTAATGCCGTTCTTTCGAAGAGGTGAATCTCCGAAACCTGCTTTATTGAAAGCATGAAATAACGAAAGGGCGATAGAGTTGCCTGTTATGGTGTTTGTATCTATACGCACGTCGTCGAAACAGTTTAATTAAATGATTTATGGTTATGGTTGTGCAGGATCATGATTTAAGACGAGGAACGCTGTCGCCGCTTGCGTGTCATGCTGAGAGGTCTAAGAACGTGTGCAACCAATCAAGCAGAGACACGACTAGGAATTTGACAATTTGGTTCAATACTTGTTGCTAAATTTAGCGGCCTAATCGTTAGCTTGCAGTTTAATGCACTACGAAATGTGGGATACAGGAGCAGCTTGGCTGCGTAGAAAGTTTGTAGGAAGTCCGTCATTGAGAATGTAGAAGTAACAGGAATGCTTTACTCAGCACAAGCAGTCGGCAACGGCCTAACAGGTTTATAACACGTTTTAAAAGCTGTTTTGTTTACGCGTGCGCTCATCGGAAAATATACTCAGGCCGGCGAGACTCCAAAGCGAGTTCATGTTGATGTGGCTACAGCATTTAGAGTGGGTAGGCACGAGTGCTTCACCTTACCCATGATAAAAAAACAATAAAATAACAGTGTCAATAATAAAAAAAGAATAGGAACAAAATAGAAATGCTCTACATTGTGATTATCGACTCCACGGTCTAACTTCGGTTCACAAATGTCCACTAGCAACCTTTCACCACTGGTGGAGCCTCTTCTTCGTCGTGGACTCTGTTATTTCAAACACGTCCGACGTACCATCAGTTTTTTGACGAGGGCTTGTCCCCACGAAAACGGGAAACCCCAGAAGTTAAAGTAACGTGCTGCCTTCTGTGTGTCGTGGCGTAAGGCTCCTCTAGCCGAGGAAGAGATGATCCGCGTACTCCTCCGCTTCTTTGTATGCGCGGCACTTCGCAGCCAACACTTCGGGTTTCGGGTCACAGGGCCGTCGATGCAAATGATTGCGCAGTGCTCCTGCTCTTGCCCTGCAGAGCTGACCACTTTTGTCGTACAGGTTTTCTACTTCAATGGCTGATCCGTGGGTCCTGTATAATTGCGGCGTTCGTTTGTAGAGTATGGCAGAGTGGCATTAAGCGTTCTCCCCTCCGATAACTTGAGCCCCCATGGCCTTCTCCCAATTTCTGTCGTTGTCTTCCTCCACGGGACGAGCGACGAGCCAAAGATTCGCTGAAGAGCGTAGAGGCGTCTAATCCACTCTGCTTGGACAACATTAAAATGCACGTATCTGGACACGCGTCGGGCCAGCCTTTCATCATGCATTAGCCTTAGAAGGCCGTGTACTGGAAGTTTAACGGTTTCTTCTTTATCCTAGAAAGAAGACCAAGCGATGGATGGATGAAGAACTTTCTTGAGGTGCGTCTGTGCGCGCGATTAGCACTCAGCGAGCCCCTCCCACGTCGGGACGGAGAGGCCATGCCCCTCAGCCGCATCGCGGGCCCGATGGACAGCGAGTTGGTTCATCTTGAATAAAACTTGAAGCAACGCGAAGAAGGGGATGACAAATATCGAAAACACACACAACAGAACGAGCCCTGTACTGCAAACTGGAAAAAATTTCTTGAAAGATCAGTCGGCTTATAGTGCATATAGCACGAATAACCGAAAGGTTGAAACGCATGCCCACTGCCTAAAAGTTTGTCTGCTTATCTAGAACATTTATCCCATGTTTTGTCATGCACTACGCATGCGTACTGCCTTCATTATTCATTATCACATAAACCAGTAACACGGATGACATATTGCGTAAGACCATAGGTACGCCAAATGTCTATTGCCGATGGAGCCAACCTCCAAGAAGCGGTTAGTAGAGAGTTTTAGCCCAGCGGGTTTACGGCCAGCGGAGCGGAGCGGGCGAGCGGAGACACGACTGCGCATGCGCACAACGCTGAGGCGGCCAGCGGTTTTACGGAGCAGCGTTTACGCCCGCTGGAAAGCAGTCCCCAGCGGAGGGTATACGCAGCGCGCGAGCGTGCGTAAGCGCGCGCGGGCGTGTATGGGAAATGCAAGGTGGCAGCCGCGAACATGAACGCCGGCAGTTCTGCATCGACGACGGCGACTGCGGCGCTGACCCGTACATTAGTACTCATTATATTATTAACAAATAATGTACTGAGAACATGTAATATATCTTTATTCAACATTTCTTGCATTATAAAAGCAAGCGTAATTCAAATTCATTTCTCAGTAACTCCTATTCGGACCACTAGGTGGGGAAGCAGAGCGCCCCGCTCTCTCCGCTCGAGCGGGTGAGTGATCCGCCGGGCTAAAATTCTTTTTTCGCGAGCCGCTCCGCTGGCGCAACGGTGGAGACCGCGAGCAGAGCGAAACGTAAACCCGTTGAGCTAAAACTCTCTAGTATTCGCCAGCTTACAAGTCCACATTAGTTGGCCTGGCGATCGAGAAAAGTTTTCGGCCGATATTGTTAGAATGTTGCGAAATTAAATCACGCTTGAAACAGCAATTCGTATTTTTGTTGTTAGCGCATGCTATTATTTACTTGATTTGGGAAAGAAACAGAAAGTCGCATTTCTGCCCCAGTGGCGTCGTTTCGACAGAGAGTATTGGACAATTACACGAAGTAAATTTTGTGGGCCGAATAAACTGCACTTGCTGCCCTCTGCCGCCCATCACAAGAAATGCCTCGTTCGTTGCCGCATCTCCGTACGCACGGCCCATCGCTCTAAGCACTTCCACTTTCGGGTCAGAGCGCCGTCGATGCACTAAAGTGCGCTGTGCTCCCCTGCATGGCACACAGAGCGGAGCACTCAGATTGCCGTTGTATAGCTTATAGACTGCAGTGGTTCTTTCGCGGGTCCGGTGTAATTGCGAAGCTCGTTTAAGAAGCATGGCGGACTGCCATAGCGCGGTATCCTCTTACCTAACTCGAGCCCTCGCTGCCTTCGCCTCTATATAGCGTTCGCCTTCTTTCTCCACGGGACGACCTAAATAAACCAAACTTTCGCTGAACCTTCGAGGCGTCTGCTCCACCGCGTTTTTACAGCCTTGAAATGTACAAACCTGAACATCTGCATACGTCTTCGTTCATTAGCCTTAGACGACGATCGAATAAAATCTTACCGGTTGCTTCCCTGCCGCCTGGTAAAGAAGGCCAGACAATGTCGCCCTCAATCTCCTCGACAAAGACGTGCGCATAGCCAACCTGGAGCTATCCGCCCAACTTCACGCTGACGGCTATCTATTCATCCTCGAGTCTTCGCCTACAGGCATAGAACAGTGTTGGCAATGTTGACACCGGCCACGTGAAACGGTTTCCATAGTTGTCGGACGAACACTGGACGGCTGCGACCCCGCATATACCACCTGCGCAGCGAATGCTATGCTTTTGGGGCATCGTTGTCACGTGGTCCTCGTGTACCTCCACAGCAATTTTTTTAAGCCAAGGTGATATCAGGTAGGAAAAACATTGTTACCCCACAAAGTGGATGGGAAAATGGCAGCGCAGCAGCTCCATTGGTAAGAGCATCGCACGCGTAATGCGAAGACGTGGGCTCATATCCCACCTGTGTCAGTTGCTTTTTTCCTCCACTTTTATTTCTATTAATTTACCCTTTCTTTTTTTGAATTAGCACATAAAAGTAGTTCCTGCTATGTTGTCCTTGGTGTCTGGTTGTTTGCTTCTTATGAAATTATAAAGGAGCCCCTCGGTTCTTTTTGTCGTTCACACACACACACACACACACACACACACACACACACACACATATATATATATATATATATATATATATATATATATATATATATATATATATATATATATATATATATATATATATATATATATATATATATATCCCGCTTTATCGAAATACTCTCCGCGTGCGTCACGTGGACCTGACTCGTCTTCTTTTCTTGTGACAGGCCACGCTTTGATTCACCGCCTAAGACGGCGGACGCCTCCATTCTGCCGGTGAGACTGACTTTCCCCAATACTTTCCTTGTAGTAGTTTGTGTTAGGATAAACTGTGCGACGTTGTACCATATTCTTGATCACCCGAGTTCATCACGCTTTGACATATAGTCGCCACAGTAGAAATGTCATCGTTTTCACACACATCACATGGGATAGGCATAGGTATGTACGATTGTATAACACGTAGTTGCAGATGACGTAACAAAGCGCCGTTCTCTCGCCTGCGCTCGTCGAGCAGAACCTAGCACTATAGGCGTAGAACCCAACAAACATGATGTGTAAAGATGGCGCCGACCGGCCGGCGTTGATTTGCTTTTGCTGTTATACGATCGTCTTCGACGCGGTCTTGGTAATGGAGCTGTCCTCACACACACGTACGCTTGCCTACCACACACACAACTACTCAATTTACGCATGTAAGTTGGTTCTTCTCGTAAACAAAAAAACGGTGTATGGTCTGGCGCCTGCTAAATGCTTCGCATAACATTGATTCGCGCAGTGCATCGGATTTGCACAATTTCCCACTTCCGCCTGCTACTCATGCCATGAGGCTGCTTTCTTTCTCATTTAATGGTGTAGCACAAGATTATAATGATACTATTTTGCATGTGGTAATGCTAGGGCAGCACGATAGGATGGGAACCAGGTAGCAAAGGGCAGAGTTCCTAAACATGCCGAAACTTTACGGCTTCAAGAAGTGCCGCTCGTTTGGCGATATAGAATTGCGTTGCCTAATCTTCCATTGGCCCGCCATTCGCGCATTGTTTTCGATTTCGAGCGGGATCAGGTGAAGTTGCCTAAACCAAGATAATTTGACATGAATGTTTATTCGCGCGCTTGCTGTTATGGCAGCGTGCTTCGTTTCAACTTGTATTGTACTGGTTGCGTGCGACGTGCCTGTTTTGTTGTGTTTACTTGCGTTTGGTGACGGCGAGGTGACTGTGCACGAGCCAGAGTCCCTCGCGCTTCCAATCTAATGAGGAGCTGGTCGGCACCACTAAAATATTGCAACCTTCGTGGGTGCCTGCCGATTTTTGGGTGCTTGCATTGTAGGGAGCACGTCGCTTTGCGCGTAGTTTTCTTTGGCTCCACCCATTTGAGCTACTAATAATGGTTAGCCTACGTTCTCGAAACCGGTCGTTTTAGATGGGACGATGGGAGGGACGCTTTTCTCGTACGACAGGCATAGAAATGCTTGCGCATATAAAAAAATAAAAAAAGGTAATAGCTGACTTGGCCTCTCTCGCACATTTCTGTTGTTGGCGGCGGTCGGTGTTTCACAGGCAGAGATCGGACTTGCGATGAAGCTCCGAGCTCACTCGCAACAGTAGCTACTATTACCATATTCATACCTGAGCTTATTTTGTTGAAATCTAAGTGACAAATTGATGAACATAACCGCTTTCCTGCGTAAGCAAACCCTTAATGGGTAAATGCGACAGGGTGTATAATCATTATCATAGGAAAAATGCGAATTCTTGTTTCACCGTCTTTGTACTGCAGGTTACGCAGAGATTCCATCGCGTTCTACGACACTGTGCAACATTTCGGAGACTCATTTTCTTTTGTGTGTGTGTCCGTAAACAAAGCCACAGTTTGCCTAATATGTGCTCAGAGTTGTCGCCTACAGCCGACAGCAGTAACACAAGCAGCCTAGATTAGATTCCCCTTTTGGGGTGATACGGAAATTTCGTTGCACTAAGATGACGTCGTATGGTGGGAGTATTCTAAATATATTGGGAGCGTTTCCAAAGCAGCCTCTCCTGTCTTTAGGGGATAACCATAATGACAGATGTCGAAGAGCTTGTATTCAATACACAAATGTTAGCGTAAAACCTGCTCGTATGACTGCTGTCGCCCAATTATTTACGTTCGTTGGCCACCGATACGTCTTTCTGAGCGACCACGTTGCGGTGCACCCGCCCATTGATTATAAGAAACTATTTTTTTTATTAGAATGTCTTACTTGCGAAGTTGTTCACACTTTTTCTGCATCGGATATCTGGTACAAACCCACTTTCTTTGCTCGATCCGGAAGACAGGGCGGTATAACAATGTGGTCTGATGCGGGAGGTGCTGCAGCCTGAAAAATGTGGGTCGACCCGTAAAGTAGTGCAGTCCAAAAATTTGTGACGGGATAAAGTGCTGTGCAACCCCTTCTCACCCCCAGATAGTTCAGGAAGAGATAGTCGTTCATCGAAGTAAAGTTTCGATCGCCTCCCAACTTTTTTCGTTGTTTTGGAAAAGCGGTGACGGAGCAGCCCGTAGTTTTTCTTCAGCTGCAGTCATCACTACAGACGAAGCTAGAAAAATGATAACTATCACGCACAAGCGGGAAACGGTTCTGGTGAGCTCGGACGCCGAGACTCAGTCCCATGCTTTCCGGACGGCAGATGTCGTCAATGAGCAGGGCCTTTTGGCCTGTGGCTAAAGGACCTGCTCCCTACCCTGCTCACCTTTTAAATTTCCCCACCCCTGGCCCCATCCTGGACAATAGAGAAAGTTACTTGCTCTCTCTCTCTCTCCAATAAGCCAGAAAAAATAAGCAGTTAAAAAGTACGGAGTGCACACACCGCCGACGTCATTGCCCCTCCCTATGCTTCGCCGGTCACGTCCTGAGTTTCACCAGTGTCCGACGCTCATGTTCTATAACGTTCTGAGTATCATACAGATTGACAAAAAAAAATTCATGCGTTCACTGTGTCGATGGGAGGCTAATAATCAGCGTATATTCATAAAATTCATGAACTTAATATACAGAGTTTACTGCCTCAATAAAAGATTTTGGTCTCCACATTTTGGATCTTTCTCTGAGGCTTCTACGTTCGGCTACTTGCTCTACATGGTAAATAGCTGTACTCTACAGCGCACGTTCACCTAAAACAATGATGTGACTCCGCAGTATGAAGCACAGTTTTAGTGTGCTTAAGTAGTCGAATCAAATCGCTCAATTTATTTGAACACTTAATGACACATCCGTTACTGCGTCAATACATTTTCTTGCAGGCACCAAGACATTACGCAAACGCGCTGTAATTATTGCCACCTGTACACAATCTAATAACGACGAGCCCATTCTCCTGGAAGATGCACGATATATTTTGATTCAAAATGTTGTGTCGCGGTAATGTGAAGGAAAATTTTAAACGCAACTGACACGGCTTAGTAAAGGCGTTCAGGTCCTCTACCAGGGAAAGCAAATGGGCTGATGCCTCCTACACAATCGAATGCGGGTTTATTGAATTTCACGTGTTCGAATCTACAGAATAGGCGACAGGCGTGACAGATCCTGCGTAATTTGCCAATTCCCCCGGTGTCTTTAATGCCGCTCTTTCGAAGGGATGAATCTTCGAAACACGGTTTATTGAATGTAAAAATTTATAAAGGGCGATAGATTTGCCTGTTATGGTGTTTGCAAATGAACGTCAGCCATAGAAACAGTTTTATTAGGTGCTTTATGCTTATGGTCATGTAGGATCACGATTTAAAACGAGGGACGCTGTCCCCACATGCGTGCTGCTGTGACAGGTTCAAAACATGTGCAACCAATTAAATAGAGAGACGACTAGGTGTTGAACAATTTCAGGCAATGCTTGTTGCTTAATTTCGTGGTTTAATTAGGTAAGGTTGCAGCGTAACACGGTACAGAATTTGAATACAGCAGCAGCTCGGCTGTGCAGAAAGGTTTTAGGAAGTCCGTTATTCAGAACACAGAAGCCACACGAATGCTTTACTCAGCAAAAGCAGTCGACGAGCGGCTTTGAAAAACAGAAGGTGCGAAGAAAAGATTTGTAACACGTTTTAAAAGTTGTTTTGTTTACGCGTGCCCTCAGAGGGCAGTATACCCAAAGGCGGCGGGACTCCGACGCACGTTGATGATGATGCGGCTACAGTATTTAGAATTGGTGGGCACTTGTACTTCACCTTAGCCGCCATTAAAAATATATAAATGAGATATCCGTGTCAAGAATGAAAAAAAGACCAGGAACAAAATGGAAAAACGTCTACATTGTCACTATAGACTATACGGTTTAACTTGGGTTCACAAACGTCCACTCGCCACCCTTCACCACTGATGCAGCCTGTTCTTTGTGCTGGACGCTCTTATTGCGAGCGCGGCGTATCAGCTGTTTTCTGACGAGCGGTTGCCCCCACGGAAACGACAAATCCCAGCGCTTAAGGTCACGTGCTGCCCTCTGTGTGGTGCGGCGAGAGGCTCCTGCAGTCCAGGAAGAGATGATCCGCGTGCTCTTCCGCTTCTCCGAGCGCCCTGCACTTCGCAGCCAGCACTTCTGCTTTCGGGTCATAGCGCCGTCGGTGCACAAGCGTGCACACTGGTCCTGCGGTTGCCCCGCAGAGCAGACGACTCCCCTTGCTGTGGTCGCTATTTAGTTTTATACTTCATTGGCGGCTTCCTGGGTCGAGTATAATTGCGGCGTTCGTTTGAAGAGCATGGCAGACTGACATAGCGTAGTCTCCTCTTTCCTAACCCTAGCCCTCGCGGCCTTCCCCTTCTTCCGTAAGCTCTTTTCCTGCATGGGACGAGCGAGGGAACCAAACTTACGGTCAATAATGTATAGGCGTCTACTCCATTATGTTTGTTCACCTTTAAATTGTAGGTCTCTAGACACTCGTCGGGTCACCCCCTCGTCAATTATCAGCCTTAGACAACCGTCGAATGGCATGTGACGTGTTTCTTCTCTAACCTAGAAAGAAGACCAGGTGGTTTCGCCCTGAATCTCCTCGACTGCAACGCTCGCATAGCCAACCTGTAGCTGTGCTTCCAACTTCGCGCTGACTGCGTTCCATTCGTCCTCGCGTTCAGGCCGACCGCCATACAACAGCGTTATTACATTACATTACTGAGATCTGCCAGCATATCGCATACACAAACGTAGGAATTCCAATTCAAATGGGTGCAGCGACAAAGATGTGTCATTATCACTGGCGATAATTGCATCGGCGACACATCTTTGTCGCTGCACCCATTTGAATTGGAATTCCTACGTTTGTGTATGCGATATGCTGGCAGATCTCAGAATGTAATCTGTGCGCCTGCTCGGTTGTGTGGCCTAGGATTTATACATGCATCGACGACGAAGAAATAAAGAAGTTGCTAGTCAGCGCCAGTGTGCGTCGTGTTTTCATATTGTGGTTCGTCTTGGGTGTTTGCCCTATAAGTTTAAGTTCAAAATTATGTACCAACTAGTCCCAAATGAAGTGTTACTGAGAATAACAAGTGTTCACTGGAGTTCTCTACTGAAGACACCTGAAAAAATTTCTCAATGACTTATTACTGGCACACGCCATATATATTTTTTGCTCCAGCAGGTATAGTTTAAATGTTCGGAAAACCTTTGGCATAAATTCTGCTCACTCATAAATAAGCGTGTGTGCGGTATAATCCAGTTAACTTTATTTCGGGATGGATAAGGTGTATATGTATCTCTTTTAAGCACCGCTAATGAACGTAGTGTTCCATCAGAAAATTTAAGTTTTGTTTGTACCGAGAGAAAATAACAAGAGACAGTTTCTGCGGATGTTCCTGCACGTTTGACTTCATAGACGTCCACATCTCAGTCATGGCACCTACAATGTCGTGGACTCGCTGGAAAGCCCAAGTCATAGCGGGGGCTCTCTGACTCATCGTTATGTTTAAGCCTGCGTTTGCAATTGCGGACGGAATGCTGCGAATCTCTGATTTTGCTCAACGCTTGACGCTACCTACGAATAGATGCACTTACCGCAATTTGTTTGATTATTCAACTGCCTCACCGATTGAAATTGATACATTGATTGAACAAGCATTTACCACATTTGCCACTCTAACATTGGCCCTATCGTCTCCGCCCGGTAACAGCTGTTTTGCGTGCATTGCCTAAACCGCAAAACACGTGCAATGCGGCAACATGCACACGAATCTATACGGAATAAATCGCAGTTCCTCGGTCATCGTGATGACGAATAGTATTTTAATGCGTTAAACGCATTTGGCGTGTCAAAGCATAAAAAAATAAACAAGCCTCGTACTTCATCGATCGCGAAGTCGCGTCAGCTTGTGATGTCTCCCCTGATGATATAGACTCGAGCGGTTCTACTTCGAACGATGAAGTCTTACTGGCGCCGACAGTAGCGCCACTCTTATTGTGTGCAATGTAGTGAATCGCCGGCCAGGTGGAGCCCAACCACGTGCACAGTCATAGTTTTTGTCGCAAGAGTCGAGAAAGAACTTGGAAAATGGCAAAGATTGGGAATAGAGTGAGCTTATAAGTGGCATAACGACAGAAGTACGGAAAGAGAAACATCATATTCGTTGGAAAGGAAAAAAAGAAACCGAAAAGCTGGTGGAACAGGGAGATATGAAAAGCCATTGCCGAACAACAGAAAGCACGCCGAGAGCAAAGGCAGGCAAAAAAATAACATAGCGCAGTGCAGAGTGATGTGGGCTCGACAAGTTTTGAAGTAAGGGAAACTCACAGTTTAATTGATCTTGAAGAACGTCTCAGTAATATAGAAGAAAGTAATTGGGCAGGGAGAGTGCTGAGGAATTTCTACATGAAAAACGTCGATTCAGAGTGGAGGAAAAGAACTGGGAAGCTTACCAGCACGTATGCCGCCTGGTAGGCCGAGCAACACAGCAACAAGGAACGTCATGTGGAAAGTCAGAGAGGTTGAAATAATCTCATGGTCCGCGGCAATGGAAACGAACTTGCCATGAGTGAGTGCATAAGTGAACAAAAAAATCAGGGAAGAAACAATTTATGATAACTGAAAGGCAAGCTGATTACTTTTCGGCGCGAAATCAGGATGCCTTAGAACGTGCACCTATGAATCAAGATATAAGAGTGAAGAAGAAGCATGTGCTTGGCTGCAGCAAAACTAGGGGAACGATGGAGCATATTTTATTAGAATAAGATATCTGCCATACGTTTGATTTAGGAGTCACTGGCCTCTTTGACGCCCTTGGGTTCATCGAGAGCACGGGGAAAGTAAACATGTCCGCCGTAGAGATCGGTAAGAGGCGATTGGAAGATTGGTGGAAGAAAATTAGGTAAATAACAAAAGACGGAGACCTACAAAAACAGTTCGCCATAGGGGGTCAAGAAATTTCGTTATGGAAATTCATTGCGGATGTTTTTCATTTCCTTCTTTTTCTTCTTTAACGTAGGTAGGGAATTAGACAGTATAATAGCACAAGCTTGGTGGCGCAACCCACCACCCCGTTCCAAAAGGGACGCTCATAGCATTTATCCATCTATCCAGTCGGTGGTGATCTTTGTTTATGTTTGAGGCGGTCGGACCTGTTTTTCCAGGGCTTCGTGCCGGCGACCTAGCGAATAATCAGAATGGCGAAGAAATCGAGTCGATCGGCAGACACTGCGATGTCGAGGCTAGGCTAAAGAAAATGGACAACTTCCAGCATGAGCTTGTGTAACAGCTCATAGAGCACAAAAATGAGGTAAATATGGAGGGCATTCCACGGGAAGTGGTGGAAAAAAGACTTAAAGCAGCCGAGGAAACGCTGAACGAGACCGCCATCGGGAATGAGAATGGTCGTCACAATGGAACGCAGTCTCCCGACGTAACAGGGCAGGGAGTGTCAGCAAAGCTACGTGGCATGCGTGCAACGTGGGGAGGGGGTAGCAGGAGACAGCTGCACTCCACAACCCACTGCCCTGTTCCAAGAGGGACGGTCATAACAGGCATCCGTCTATCCATCCATTAATCCATCCATTCATCAAGTCTCGCAGATATTCGTTACTGTTGCCTGTGTGGTGAAGACGAATCTTATTACACCTGTAACAACTGTCGCGCCATTGATATATATATATATATATATATATATATATATATATATATTGCCACATCCTATATGGTCACTGCGGGTATGTGCCAGGCGATGAGAACGACGCTGAAGTAGCGCGCGAGTGGAAAAACAGAGACGACAACGACGTCGCGTTGACTGCTCTGCTAAAGTGCTTCCATACGTCCTCTACGCCGGCTTTCCCGTCTTCTACTAGGCTGCGACAATATATATATATACACATACATACATACATATATCACATGCACCGCTTATCAAAACAACAACTCATGATGATGATGTACTAGTAATGCGGATTAGATATTGCGTAAAGCAGATTGACAGCACACCGTGTAGCGCTGATGGAGCCAGACTTCGAAAAGTATTTCGTGTACGCCACCTTGAAAGTCCACATTATTTTTTCCAGATAGCAGGAAAAGATTTTGGCTGGCATTGTTAGCGCAATGTGAAATTGTTCCACACTCGAAAACATTATTTTTGCTTTCATTTGTTGCACAAGGCTTTTATCTGAATGTTTTAGTAAAACCGCATCTCCGAACGCACGACCCTTCGCTGCCAGCACTTATAGTTTGGGGTCACAGCGCCATCGGTGCATAAAATTACGCTGTGCTCGTGGGCGTGCTACGGCGAGCGGACTACTCATGTTGCTGTTTTGTAGCTTTTACACTGCACTCCTTTTTTAATAGGTCCCTTGTAATTGTGGGGTTCGTTTAAAGAGCATGGCAGAGTGCCACAGCGCGGTATCCTGTTCCCTAACCCGCGCCCTCGCTGCCTTCGCCTCTAGCGTTCGCTGTCTTTCTTCACGGGACCAGCGAAATAAGCTAAACTCTCGCTCAACACTAAGCGTGTTGAGAGGCGTCTATTCCACCGAGCTTGTACAGCCTTGAAATGTACATATCTGAACAACCGCATCTGTCCTCGTTCATTAGCCTTAGACGACCGTCGAATGAAATCTTAGCGGTTGCTTCACTGCAGCCTCGTAAACAAGACCAGCCAATGTCGACCGCAATGCCCACTACAAAGACACGCGGATAGCCAACCTGTAGCTCTCCGCCCAACTTCCCGCTGACGGCGTTCGATTCATCATTGAGGCTTTGCCTATAGGCATACAACGGCGTTGGCAAAGGTCACACCGGGAATGTGTAACGCTTTCCACAGTTGTCGCACCAACACTGGACGGCTGCAACCCCACATACCCGATGTGCGCCGCAAAAGCCATGCTCACGAGTCATCCCGTTGCACGTGGTCCTCGTGTCCGTGCAAAAATGTTTTTATGCACTAATCGTTACCCCATGGTAACAGAAATCAATGCTTCAGTGTTAGCCACGGTGATATCAAGTAGCAAAAACATAAATACCCCACAAAGTGGATGGGAAAGCAGCACCGCCGAAGTGCAATTGGTAGGAGCATCGCATGCTTAATGCGAAGACGTGAGCTCGTATCCCACCTGGGGTCAGTTGTTTTCTTTTTTCTCCAATTTCATTTCCATTTTTTTACTATTTCTTTAGTTAGTACTTACAACTAATTTACCCGGTGGTGTCCTTGGTGTTTAATTGTTGGTTCCTTATGAAGGTATAATAAAAAAGGAGCGCCCGCGGTTCCCTTGTCGTTCCTACTCGTATCACTACTTTCAACCTATTGTTTACGCTCAATGGCCACTGATAGGCCTTTCTGCGTGTTAAATCAGTATCATTGACAGACAATGCACTCGGCCATAGCGACCACGTTTCGGTGCGCCTGCCTATCGATCATTTCAAACTATAATTTTTTTATTACAATGTCTTCCTTTGCCGAGTTCACACTCTTTCTGTATCGGGTATCTCTGTTACAAACCCACTTTCGTGGCTCGATCACGAAGTTGGGGCGGTGTAACAATGCTGTCTGATGCGCGAGCTGCTGCACCCTGAAAAAATTGGGCTGACCCGTAAACCAGTGCAGTAAAAAAAATTTTGTGACGGGATAAAGTTCCGTGCACCGCCTTCTCGCCCCCAGCTAGCACAGGAAGAGATTATGATTCATCGACGTAAACTAAAGTTTCAATTCCCTCCCAAATTTTTTCTTTGGTTTGGAAAAGTGGTGACAGGGCAGTCCCCAGTGTTACTCCAACAGAATCATCACCAATGGCAAAGTTAGAAAATGACAACTACAACGGAGCAGTCGGAAACGGTACTGCTTAGCTCAGACGCCGAGACCCAGTCCCAGGCTGCCCTGTTGGACTTTCGCCACCGCCAAAGGAACGGGGGCTCCTGGCCGATGGCTAAGTGGATTTTTCACTTTCCCCACCCTTGACCAATCGTGGACAACCAACAGTTACTCCCTCTCTCTTTTTTAAAGAAGACTGAAAAAATTAAACAGTTAAAAATTAAGGAATTCAGACTTTGACGACGTCACTGCCCCTCCTTATGCCTCATCGGCTATGTCCTGAGTTTCTCCACAGTCACTGCCGCGTATGTTTTTTAATGTTCTGTGCCATCTAATATCGACGAGCCCATTCTCCTGGAAGATGCACGCTTAACTTTGATTCAAAAAGTTGCGTCGCCATAATATCAAGGAAAAGTTGAAACACAAATTACTCGGCTTAGTAATGGCGTTAAGGCACTCTACCAGACAAAATATATGCGCCCATGCTTCCTACAACATCGAATGCGGCTTTCTCGGCTTGCACGTGTTCGAATCTATAGAACAGACGACAGGCGTGACAGAACCTGTGTCATTTGAAAATTTCCCCAGGAACTTTAATGCCACTCTTTCAAAGAGGTTAATCTCCAAAACATGCTTTATTGAATGAAAAACAATAATCAAAGGACGTTAGAGTTGGCTGTTATTGTGTTTGTAGCTAAACGTCCGTCGTAGAAACAGTTTCATTAGGTGCTTTATGCTTATGGTCGTGTAGTATGACGATTTAAAACGAGGTCACTGTCCCTGCATCTGTGCTACACTGATAGGTCTAAGAATGTGTGCATCCAATTAAATAGAGAGACGACTAGATATATGAAAATTTGAATGAATGCTTGTTGTTAATTTCGCGATCTTATTGTGAGAGTGCAGTATAATGCGCTACAAAATATCGAATACACCAGCACCTCGGCTGCGTAGAAATCTGTTAGGAAGTGCTTTATTGAGAGCATAGAAATAACAGGAACGCTTTACGCAGCAGAAGCAGTCGACGACCGGTTTTAGAAAAACAGAAGATGCGAAAAAGAAAAGATTTGTAACATTTTTTAAAAGTTGTTTTGTTTACGCAGTCCCTCATTGGGCCATATACCCTGGCCGGTGGGACTCCGACGCATGTTGATGTGGCTAGAGCCATTAGAAAGGGTGGGCACCTGTGCTTCACCTTAGCCGTGGCGACAAAACTAAAAAATAAATAACAGTGTATATAACAAAGAAAAATCAGGAACAAAACAGAAAAAGTCTGCATTGTCACTATCGACCTACACGATCTAACTTCGATTCACAAAGTCCACTCGCTACCCTTCACCACTCATTTAGTCTTTTCTTCGTGGTGGACTCTGTTATTGTAAGCGCGTCCGTGTGCTTACAATGGGAAGCATCGGCTTTGTGACGAGCGCTTGCCCCCACGGGAATCGGAAATCCGAGCACTTAGGGTAACGTGCTGCCCTCTGTGTGGTGTAGCGAGAGGCTCCTCCAGCCGAGGAAGAGATGATTCCCGTACTCTTCCGCTTATCCGTATGCGCGGCACTTCGCCGCCAGCGCTTCTGGTTTCGGGTCATGGCGACGTCGATGCCCAAAGAGTGCATAGTGCTCCAGCACTTGCCCCGCAGAGTAGACGACTCCCATTGCTTTTGTCGTACAGCTTTTATACTTCAATGGTTGGCCTGTGGGTCCTCTATAATAGCGGTGTTCGATTGTATAGCATTGCAGAGTGCCATTGCCTGGTGTCCCCTCCCGTAACAGGAGCTCACAACTTATGGGAGGGGCCTTTTCACAATTTCTTTCGATGTCAATCTGCACGGGACCAATCAAACCTTCGCTGCTGAGTGCAGATGCGTATAATGCCCTGTGCTTGTACACCTTTATAATGTAGATATAGACATTCGTTGGGCCAACATCTCGTCATGCGTTAGCCTTAGACGACCGTCGGGTGAAATCTTGCTGGTTTCTTCTCTAGCCTACGAAACTTCGAGCAAAGTGAGTTCCATTCATCCTCGCGTTTAGCCAGACCGGCATAAAAGAACGTTAGCATCCATGAGACCCCCCGGGCAGGTTTAACCGTTCTCAGAGTTGTCACACCAAGACTGGATGACTGCAACCCAACATACGTCAACATTTTTTGACGCATTAAGCCTTATACCAAGGTAACAGTATTCCGTTGACAATGTTGGTGTGGCACCGATGGCAAGAAATGCATCTGCGTCAGGTTGAGAGCTGGAGAACTGCAGCACTGCATATGTCTTTGTGTTGAACTCCGTGACCACTCATCAGGGTGTCCAACGTGCTCTTCACACTCCGCGAGCTGCACGATGTGGATACGCAAACAGCACATCTGGCACTGCCCAAGGGTTTGGCTGACCGTATACAATGTACTGAAATTCGAAGCCACGGCCACTGTTTAGTGCCCTGCCCTCCATCGGCGACACATTCATCATGGCGCCTAGTCTCATGCGCCACCTCTTGCAAAAGCACCCAAGTTACCTTTACTCTCGTTTGGAGTCATTTCATACACCTCTCTTATTCTTCAACTGTGCTGCACATAATGTGCGGCGGGTGTAAAGGCTAGGTGAGCCGATGTGGATTGTTATTCGCAGCGTTCTCGCTCACCTCATGTCGGGGCTTGCATAAGCAAGTTTTGTAGACGCGTTGAAGCGTTCGCATGCCGCTGCTGCTGCCGCTCTTCATCTCACCAGCGCTTTGACAGCGAATTGCCGCGGTCATCGAGCAAGATCTGATCAAGTTTGCTTGGGCGCCTATGACAGCGTGCTCGCTAGCCTAATAAACGATTCTTTACTGCAAGTTTTTCGGTCGACAAAATTTACGTCCTACAGGGCACAAATACTTTACGGCCGCTTTCAGTGCCTCGTCATTGAAGAGAAACTGCGACTTTTCATTGCTTTTGTTAAAATATTTTTAAAAAGGGCATGCACTTCCAACAAAGTTCGTTCCAGTGCCTTCTGAGCGAGTTAAAATTTCGCGATATGCTTACAATATTGACAATATGCTTCTTGATAACTACTGCGAAAGCTAATGAGCACCTTAAAGGTGACAAATACGGAGACTTGCCTTAAATACTGCCTCCATCAGTGCTCTGACTCCATGAGGTTAGACAAATGAATATTCAGTTCAACTTATCTCAAGTTGATTTCATTTTTTCGTACAAAAGAAATGAAGGATGCCCGAAGAAAAAGTTAATCTTTCTTTACTTGACGGATATTCGGGTCCCCCTCACACGGCAGACAGCACGACATTACGTGTTATTTTTCACATAAACTCGCTCGATGTGCATAATCGTAATTCGCCCACAAGAAAAGAAACGGTATAGAAGCACATCCAAATAATAACAAGAGAATAACAATTGTTACACCTGAAAATATTTCACAATGCTTTATTGCTGGTGCACACCATATGTATTTAACATTCCAGCAGGTATAATTTAAAAGTTCAGGCAGCCTTTGGCATTACTTCTGCTCACTCATAATTAAACGTGTGTACGGTATAATCTAGTTGTCTTTATTTTGGGATAGATAAAGGTGCGTGTGTTTTTTTTAAGGTCCGCTAATGAACGTAGTGTTCCATCAGAAAATTGAAGGTATTGTTTGTTACTTAATATTCAGCTATCGCACCGGTTGAAATCGGAACATTTATTGAACAATCATTTAGCACATTTGCCACTCTATCATTGGCCCTATCGTCTCCGCCCGCTACCAGCTGTTCTGCGTGCATTACCTAAATGACCCAAGCCATGCAATGCCGCAACATGCCCTCGAAGGTATACGGAATAAATCGCAGTCCCTGGGTCATCCTGATGACGAATAGGTGTTTTAATGCGTTAATACCATTCGGCATGTCAGAGCGAAAAAGAGTAAACAAGCCTCGTGGTTCATCAGCAGTGAACTCACGCCACGTTGTGCTGTCTAGCCTGATAATACAGATGCGAGCGGTTCAACTTCGAACGATTATGATTCGCTGTAGGCGACAGTCGCGCCACTCCTATCATGCGCCATGTAGGGAATCGCCCGCCAGGTGGAGCCCAACCACGTGCAAATGAGTGAAACCACGTGCAACCACGTGGAAGAAATTAGGTTTGAAATTTAGTGTTAGAAAATCAGCTGTTGTGGTATTCAATGAAAACAGTGAACAAAGAGTGGCGATACAGGGCCAGGAAATACCTCGGGTAACAGAATATAAATACCTTGGTATATGGATAAACGAAGACAATCTATATATGGAAACACAGGGAAAATCAATAACAGTGAAGGGGAAGAGAAATGCAGCCATAAAGAAGCACAGAGCGCTATGGAGATACAATAGGTACGAGGTGCTCCGAGGTATGTGGAAAGGTGTAATGGTTCTAGGACTTACTTTTGGAAATGCGGTTGTTTGCTATAAATCAGGGGTACAACTAGGACTCGTTGTGAACCAAAGGTCAGTGGGTCGCCTCGCACTGGGCGCTCACGGAAGACTACAAATGAAGCTGTGCAGGGTGATAAGGGCTGGGCTAGTTTTAAAGTGAGGCAAGCTCGTTGTAAAACTGAGTATGAAAAACGATTGAGGAATACGGAAGAAGTTAAATGGGCTGGGAGAGTGTTGAGGTATCTGTACAGGAAAAACATTGATTCACAGTGGAGGAAAAGAACTAGGAAGCTTCCCAGCAAGTATGTGGCCTGTGGGGTGGGCAGCACAGCAACAAAGAACGTCAAGTCAGAGAGGCCGAAATAATCTCATGGGGGGTGGCAGTGGAAAAGAAACCTGCCATTAGTAACTACTTAAGAGGAAAAGGGAAATCAGGAGCGAAACAATTTATGATAACTCAAAAGAAAGCTCATTACTTTTCGAAGCGAGATCGGGATTTCTTAGAATGCGCACCTATAAAGCGATATATAAAAAGGAAGAAGACGCATATGGTTGCTGCGGTATAGCTAGGGAAACTATGGAGCATGTTTTATTAGAATGTGAAGACGTCTACCCAGCGGTCGATTTAGGTACCACTGACCTCCTTGAAGCCCTTGCTTGGGTTCAGCGAGAGCAGTAGAAAAGTAAACACGTCTGCCGTAGGGATTAGTAAGAGGCCCCTGATTGGAGGATTGGTGGAATAAAAGTATGGAAACGTCAAAAAACGCAAACATACAAAAGCACAGTGCGCAATAGGTGGTCAGAAAATTAGGTTGTTTCAGTTCATATTAGTGTTTTTTTCTTGCTTAACTTAGGTAGGATATCAGGCAGTATAATAGCAAGAGCTTGGTGGTGCAACCCACCGCCCCGTTCGAAAGGGGTCGCTCATAATATCCATCCATCCATCCATGAGGAAAGAAAGAAATCATGATAACTCATGGTGAAGCTCATTACTTTTAGCTGCGATATCAGGATGTCTTAGAACACGCACCTTTAAAGCGAGATATAAGAATGAAGAAGAAGCATCTACTTGCTGCGGTAAAGCTAGGGAAACGATGGAGCATGTTTTATTAGAATGTGGAGATATCTGCCCAGGTATAGATTTAGGCACCACTGCCCTCCTTCAAGCCGTTGGGTTCAGCGAGAGCAGGGGGAAAGCAAACATGTCTGCAATAGACATTAGTAAGAGTCGGTTCGTTGATTGGTGGAAGAAAAGTAGGAAAACGAAAAAAAACGGAGACGTACAAAAAGAAAACTTCGTAACGCGGGGTCAGAATCGTTGGTTATGAGAATTCAACTGGTTTCTTTCTTTCTTTTTAACCTAGGTATGACAATAGGCAGTATAATAGCAACAGCTTGGCGGCGCAAACCCCCCTCTCCCCCTTTCCAATATGGACGCTCCTAATATCCATCCATCCATCCATCCATCCATCCATCCATCCATCCATCCATCCATCCATCCAGTCAGTCAGTGGTGATAAGTGGTGATGTTTGTGGCGGATTGTCGTGTTCTTACAGGTCTTCCAGGCGACGAAAACATTTTTTTCTGCCCGCTTTGAGCTTGTTTCTGTTTTTGATTTGCAGTTTTTATGGCCTTTAGACAATAATGGGGAATAGCTTTGTTCTTTTCTCTTTCTCTTTACGAGTGCGCGGCTGTGTTTCATGTATATTTGGTTTTGCAGAATAGTCGGGGCGCCCACGCGCTGTGTGCTTCAGCACGTGCAATCGTGTCGGATGTTAAACGTTTATAGCCTTTAAAGAGTAGCTTGTAAGTGGCAAGAATATCAGGTATTAGTGGTTTTACTGTGTGTGCATTGGTGTTGGCAATATGGCTCTGGTCGCACTGTGAGTGCATGGCCGTCTGTTCTAACACGTGCGAAGACGTGTCCTACCTTAAGTCTGTGTGGTATTTATTGCTTCTAAAGCATCGGTCATAATTACTCTGTGGAATTTTAACTATTTAGATACTGTGTGCATCGGCTTTTGCTGGAAGGCACGTGCTCAGAAAGTTTGGTGTTTGCATTAGAAAAAGCTAAGTGCAACACATGCAAGAAAGGCGGCAAAGGGTGCAGTGTGCGTGGGGTCCCTCAGCGACGACGAAGCGAATAATCAGAATTGCGAAGAAATCGAGTCGATCGGCAGACACGGCGACCTCGATGCTAGGCTAAAGAAAATGGACAACTTCCAGCGTGAGCTCGTGCAACAGCTCCTAGAGCTCAAAAATGGCGGAAATATCGAGCGCGATGCACGGGAGGTGGTGGAAAATAGACTTTAATCAGCCGAGCAAAAGAAGAACAAGGTCTCCATTGTGAACGAGAATGGTCAACCATGACAATGGAACGCAGTCTCCCGACGTGACAGGGTAGGGAGTGTCAGCAAAGCACGTGGAATGCGTGCAACGTTGGGAGGGCGTAGCTGGAAAGAGCTGCACTCGACAACCCAACGCCCTGTTCCAAGGGTGACGTTCATAACATACATCCATTTATCCATCGAGTCTCGAACATATTCTTTACTGTTGCCTGTCACAATGATGGTGCCGTGGATGGCGCGCTCGGCTATGGAGATGGAAAGATATAAGATGATTGAAGGGGAGAGGGGTGCAAGAAGATGTCTATGTATACGTAGGGACTACATTTCTCATGGGCCAAGTATATCCAGAAGGATTATAATGACAACTTTGCGGTTAACTGCAGTTACCCAGTTACTTACCGAAGGGTTCCAATCAGTGAACCGAAAGGTTGACCATGCGACCGAAACTGATGGGCGAATGATCCAAAGCTAGCCGCTAAAGTGTGCTTCTCATATATATATATATATATATATATATATATATATATATATATATATATATATATATATATATATATATATATATATATATATATATATAAAGCACAAGTGATTTGCTTATGTTGTCTTTGGTGTCAGTGGTTTTTGGCTTCTAAGGATACGACTAATATATCACACATATATCATGACCGGCTCTAACTGCGTCCTGTGTCCTCTCCAAATTCTGCTTTAGGTAATTTCTAATCGATGGCACTTGTTCTTCGTCATAATGAATGGTTGCAACAACCTCATTTGGGTGAGGTGGCTCATCTTGAGTTAAGCTTGAAGCAGCGCGAAGAACAGGGTTACAGTAATCGAAAACACCCACAACACGATGAGCGGTGTACTGGTACCTTGAAAAAAATATTGAATGATCATACGGCTTTTATAGGATGGCGAAAAACAACTATTACTGAAAAATTTAAACCGCATGCGTACTGCCTACAAGTATAGGTGCTTGGCTGAAAAATTTATCTCATGTTCTTTTAGGCAGTACGCACGCGTTCCAACATTGCGGTTCTTGTTTTTTGCTATGCTATAAAAGCTTTTTTCAATAACTTTTTTTCTAATCAGCAGTGCAGCGCTCGTCGTGTTGTGTGTGTTTTCGATTGGCATCTTCGTCTTCCCCGCGCTGCTTCGAGTTTTCCTCTATGAATAGGCATATTGAAAAGCCAGTCATGAGAAGCCTATATATATATATATATATATATATATATATATATATATATATATATATATATATATATATATATATATATATATATATATATATATATAAGGCACTTCATCGGCGTAGAATTTGTGGTGGCTCCATCAAGACGCCTTTGCCAATCAAACTTCCAATGTTGTCCGTACGTACGGGGCATGTAATTGCTAACAGTCGGCAAAAACTTTTTTTAATATTCGGGGAAAATAATGAGGACTTGCAAGGTGGAGAATGCGAACTGCTTCTTGACGACCTGGCTCCATCAGTACCCTCGTTGCCCTTATAGTCGTGAGGTGCCATCAGGACGCCTTTGCCAATCGAACTTCTGCTTTATGAAATACGTAATCCGTATTACTGGTCTATCTTTCTCAGGAGTAGGTCTCCTGATAAGCGGTGCATATGGTATATATATTGTTAAGTGTGCAAAGACACAGACGAAAGATGCTATTTACACGCTATTTACACTGGAGCCAGGCAGCCAGGGTGACACTCGCTCATGCCAAGGGCACCGACCAACTTCGTCGTTCACGCGGCGGCTCGTCTCTTGAGCATCGCTCCATGACGCCGTAATATTACGCCCCCCGGCGGCAAAAGCGCCGTCACAGTGCTGATAAATATCCTAGGTGCATGGCGAGTTGTAGGGCTTGAGTCGGGCAACGTGGACAATATCACTGGTTGTCACAGCGGAGGACGTAGTGGGCGCGGCTAGAACGATTTCATAGGTGACATCGGTCACTTTGCGTATCACGCGATATGGGCATGTGTAACAGGAAAGCAGTTTTTCACAAAGGCCGACTATACGCGATGGTGACCAAAGCAACATGAGGGCGCCGGGCACAAAATGTACATCACGGAGACGGAGGTCGTAGCCTTGTTTCTGCTTGTCTTGAGACACTTGTAGACGAGCGCGCGTAAGTTGGTGAGCATGGTCAGCATGGGCGATTGCATCACGGGCATAATCGCTAGTTGAAGCTGTGGCGGACGGAAGCACAGTGTCCAGTGGTAGCATCGGTTCGCGGCCATACAAGAGGTAAAACGGGGAAAAGCCAGCAGGTTCGAGACGGGAAGAGTTATACGCAAATGTAATGTAAGGTAGAGCCTGGTCCCAGTCACGGTGGTCGTCTGAAACGTATTTGGATAGCATGTCTGTAAGGGTGCGGTTCAAACGCTCAGTGAGGCCATTCGTTTGGGGCTGGTAGCAGGTGGTAAATTTATGCTGTATTGAGCAGGCACGCATGATGTCGTCAATGACTTTGGCCAAAAAGGCGCGGCCGCGGCCTGTAAGCAATTGAGGCGGAGCAGCATGCATCAATATTATATCATGTAGGACGAAGTCCGCAACATAAGTTGCACAACTGGTCGGAAGAGCACGCGTTACGGCGTAGCGGGTCGCGTACTCCGCCGCGACTGCAACCCACATGTTTCCTGATGTAGATTCCGGAAATGGGCCGAGTAGGTCTAAGCCAGCACAATGGAAGGGCTCCGCAGGGATGTCGAGCGGCTGCAGGTAACCAGAGAGGAGCTGGGAAGGCTTCTTGAGTCGTTGGCAAAGTTCACAAGCGGCGACGTAACGTCGTATGGAACGGGCAAGGCCCGGCCAGAAAGAACGGCGACGTACACGGTCATAGGTTCAAGATACGCCGAGGTGTCCTGCCATTGGTGCGTCGTGAAGCTCTTCTAGAACGGTTGACCGGAGGTGTTTAGGTATGACAAGTAGGAACTCAGAGCCGTCCGGACGAAGGTTACGACGGTACAGAGTACCGTCGCGGAGGACGAAGAGGCGTAGAGTGGCATCGGCCGGAGAGTGTTCAAAACGGTCGATGAGTGCTCTGATGTAGGCGTCACAACGTTGCTCGTCGGCGAAATGAAGCAGCTGTGATACAGAGAATACGCAAGCAGCACTAGTAATATCGGAGGAGTCAGGATCATCAACAGGGTCAACAAGCTGTCAGCGTCTTGGTGCAGGCGGCCAGACTTGTAGACCACGGAATATGAAAATTCTTGTAGCCTCAAAGCCCATCGACCAAGCCGGCCTGTAGGATCCTTTAGCGATGAGAGCCAACAGAGAGCATGATGGTCAGTGACTACGGAAAAAGGGCGACCGTAAAGGTAAGGACGGAACTTCGCAATCGCCCATACAACAGCAAGGCATTCGCGTTCCGTAATGGAATAGTTGCGCTCCGATGGTGCAAGGTGGCGGCTCGCATAAGCAATAACGCGATCCTTGCCACACTGACGCTGGGCTAAGACGGCACCTACGCCATGACCGCTGGCATCTGTACGTAATTCTGTAGGGGCATCAGGGTCGAAGTGGGCGAGAATGGGTGGTGAGGTTAGAAGAGTGACGAGACGAGAGAAGACGACGGCTTCTGCAGTACCTCACGAGAATTGTACGCCTTTCTTCAAAAGATTAGTTAGGGGCCTAGCAATTGTCGCAAAATCTGGAACAAAGCGACGAAAGTACGAGCACATTCCTGCAAAACTTCGAAATTCTGCGGCTGTCTTCGGAACCGGAAACTTTCAGACAGCGCGAGCTTTGTCGGGATCAGGCTGTACTCCGGAAGCGTCAACGAGATGGCCCAGAAGAGCAATTTACCGGTGGCCAAAACGGCATTTCGACGAGTTAAGTTGCAGCTTCGCCTTTCGAAATAGATCAAGTATAGTTCTGAGACGCTCAAGGTGAGTGTCGAACGTTGGCGAGAAGACGATGACGTGGTCGAGGTAGCAGAGGCATGTGGACCATTTGAAACCTTGGAGCAAGGAGTCCATGATACGCTCAAAGATGACAGGGGCGTTGCATAATCCAAAGGGTAATACTTTAAATTGGTATAGGCCATCAGGTGTGATGAACGCGGTTTTTTTTCTGTCCATATCTTCAACAGCAATCTGCCAATATACCGACGAAGATCAATAGACGAGAAATAGCTGGAACCGTGCAGGCAGTCAAGGGCGTCGTCTATACGTTGGGGCGGGTAGGCGTCCTTTTTTGTAATGTTGTTCACTTCGTCTTGAATTACTCGGCGGTCCGACACAGAAACTCGATACGGTCGTTGGTGAATAGGCGCGGTCGCCAGTAAGAATGCGATGCTTGACCGCGAGCGTCTGGCCTAAAGGGCGATCGTCGAAGTCGAAAATATCGCGGTAGGACGATAATACTTCGCAAAGGTCTTCAGCCCGCGTAGAGGACAGGTCCGTCGCAACCATTTTCTTTATGTTGGGATGGACGCCCAAGGATGGTGCGAGGGGCATGCTTAGCTCGCAAGAACCATCGGTCGATAACGCTGCCACGTATTGGTCGCCGAGACAAGCAATGGTGGCAAGGCAAATACCTTGCGGTAGAATTTGCTTTGCCAATCCAAAGTTAGAGACAGGCATGCGAGTGTGGTTCGCAGTAATAGTAAGTATACTGTGAGGCACAGTTACGTCATACTGTATTGGGATGTCGGGCAGAGGAGTGACGAGGTACTCGCCATCAGGAACTGGTGGGAAAGACAACAGTTCAATGTAGGCTATGGACTTTGGCGGCAGGAGAAGAAAGCCGGTGGAGCGTAAGCGGCAGTGGGGTGCGTCAGAAGGTTCTGCGAGCATCGACAACTCAAGGCGAAGGGTACTGGAAGAGCAGTCTATAAGACCAGAATGGGTGGAGAGAAAATCGAGGCCGAGAATAAGGTCGTGGGGGCAATGAGCAATTACGGTGAAGAGGACAGGAGTGTGGCGGCCGGCGATACCGACACGGGCCGTACACATGCCGATGATAGGCACAGTACCGCCATCCGCAACGCGGACGACGCGTGCTGACGCTGGGGTGAGGAGCTTGTTCAGTTTTCGTCGGAGGGCAGCACTCATAACAGAAAGATGTGCTGCTGTATCGATGAGTGCCGTGACAGGATAGCCGTCAACGTCAACGTCAAGATGGCTTCGGTTAGTAGGTAGCGTGAGCAGAGGATTTGGGGGCAGGGTCGACAACGCAGCTTCATCTCCAGAAGCTGCAGTGCTTAGTTTTCCGGCTGGGTCCGGGAGGCGATAGGCGGCGAGGAATAGCGGGGGGGGGGGGGGCGGGGCGAACGAGACTGGTGGCGTCGGGGTGCGGGCGAGCAGCTGTAGCGAAGGTTCGGAGCAGGGGCATCAGCGGTAGTGGGTTCATGGCGGGTGGTATAGGGTACAGAAGGTCCAAAGGTGCGGGAATAAGTGGTGGCGTAAGTCCGTTGAGGTGGTGGCCATCGGTTGCGGCAGTGATGGGCGACGTGGCTGATGCGACAGCAGTGGAAGCAGATCGGCCTGTCATCAGGGGTACGCCATTCGAACGGGTTGCGGCGAGATGTGGCGGAAAAGGACTGCCGGGGACGAGGAGGGCCGCTAGATTGAGACGCTGGGTCGAGACCAGGAACACACGGTGTTCAAACCCATGTTTTCAAATTCCTGCCTGACGACGGCCTGAATCCTCGCAATGGTGGTTGCTGGCGGATCGGGAGGCGTCGTGGAGAAGGCCGGCGAACAGGCGGCCTCGAGTTCGCGGCGAACAATACTGGTGACGTCGTCACAGGTGGTGGTCTGACGCGGTCGACCCTCACATGTCGACGTAGCAGCAGTGTTGGGTAGCCGCGAAATGTGGTGTGAGATACGGCGGCTCTTAGCCTGTTCAAGGCGACGGCATTCTTTTATATTGGCGTCGATAGTCGAGACGTTGCCGAAAACAAGCAAATTGAAAGCGTCGTCGGCGATGCCTTTTAGCACATGTGCCACTTTATCTGCTTCGCACATATGATCGCCAGCTTTCCGCGTAGAGCCAAGACGTCGAGGATGTAGAAAACGTATGGCTCTGTAGATGACTGAACACGAGATGCAAGAGCCTTTCCGCGGCAGCCTTGCGCCCAATGGGGTCGCCGAACAGTTCCCGTAGCTTTTCTTTGAAACTGTTCCAACTGGTTATTTCGTCATCATGCGTTTGGTGCCACAGGTGCCGCCGAGATAAAAGATGACGTTGGCGAGCATTATCGTTGGGTCCCACCTGTTATTAGCGCTGGTATGTTCATAGAGCTTGATTCAGTCGTCGACATCCTGTCCCTCCAGGCCAGAGAACCCACTTTGGTCACGATGTGGGGTAACCGTGACGACTGGAGCGGTCGGACAAGCCGAAGCCGTTGCAGAGGCGGGCTCGTCACCGGGAGGCATGGTGAAAAGCTCGGTGTGCCGACCACTTCGGAGTTCCATGGTGAGGACGGGGATCGCTGACCTCTACCAGAAATGTTACGTGTGGAAAGACACAGACGAAAGATGCTATTTACACGCGATTTACACTGGAGCCAGGCAGCCAGGCTGACACTCGCTCGTGCCAAGGGCACCAACCAACTTCTTCGTCGTTCACGCGGCGGCTCGTCTCTTGAGCATCGCTCAAGGATATCGTAATAATATATATCACAGGCACCGCTTGTCAAGAGACCTACTCATGACGAGGATAAACCAGTAATACGGATTACATACTGCATAAAGGAGATGTTCGATTTGCACAGGCGCACTGATGCTGCTTAACAGCGCTGAATGCGAGAACGGTGCTGATGGAGCCGGAATTTCAAGAAGCAGTTCGCATTCGCTACCTTGCAAGGCCACATTACTTTCCCCGGATATTAAGGAAAGCTTTTGGCCAACATTGTTAGCACATTAGGACATGATGGCACGATCGAAAACGGATTTTTTGCTTTTGGTAGTGTCACAGGGCTCTTATTTTATTCTCGTAAGAAAAACAAGAAAGTCGCATTTTTGTCCTAGTGGCGAAGTTTTCATAGAAAGCTTTCGACAATTACAGGAAGTAAGCTTTGTCGGCCAAATAAACTGCACTTGCTGCCCTCTGATGCCCGAGCACCATGCGAGCGTCGTTCTCTTCCGCATCCCTGAACGGACGACCCTTGGCAGCGAGCAATTCTGGTTTCGGGTCACAGCGCCGTCGATACCACAAAAGTGCGCTCTGCTCCTGGGCGTGCCACGGCGAGCACACTACTGACATTTCTGTTTATAGTTTTGCACCGCAATGCTTATTTCGCACGTCCTGTATAATAGTGGGGTTCGTTTAAAGCGCATGGCAGACTGCCACAGCGCGATATGCTCTTCCCTAACCCGAGGCCTTGGTGCCTTCGCCTCTAGCGTTCGTTGTCTCTCTCCATGGGACGAGCGATATAAACCGAACTTTTGCTGAGCACTAGATGCGTCTACTCCACCGTGTTTGGACAGCCTTGAAATGTACACATCCGAACCACCGCATCTGCCCTCGTTCATTAGCCTTACGCGACCATCGAATGAAATCTTGCCGGTTGCTTCTTTGCAGCCTAGAAAGAAGACCAGCCAATGTCGCCCTCAATCGCCTCGACAAGGACACGCGGATAGCCAACCTTTAGCTCTCAACCCAACTTCACGGTGACGGCGCTCGATTCATCCTTTAGTTTTCACCTACAGCCATGCAACAGCTTTGGCAAAGGTCAGGCCGGGCAGGTGTAACAGTTGCCACTGTTGTCGAACCAACAGTGGACGGCTGCAACCCCACATACACCATCTGCGCAGCAAATCCACTGCTGTTGGGACAAGCTTTTTCACGTGGTGTACGCGTCCCTGCACAACAATTTTTATGCACTAATCGTTATAGCATGGTAACAGAATTTCATGCCGTAGTGTAAGCCAGGGTGATATCAATTAGCGAAGTATAAATTCCCCGATAAGTGTATGGGAAAACGGCACCACAGCAGCTCATTTGGTAAGAGCATCGCACGCTTAAAGCGAAGAGGTGGGTTCGTACCCCGCCTGCGGTCAAGCGTTTTTTTCAACTTTCAACTCATTTGCGTGAATTTATAATATTTTTAATTTAACCTTTACTTGCGAGTAATTGCACCTATCTTGTGCTTGGTATCTTTGGTTGTTTTCTTATTATAAAATGGTGATATAAATGGAGCTCCTTAGTGCCCTTTCTTGTCGTTCAGATATTTTATACCTAAGCCAAGGTCTAACACATACGTTTCTCGTTCCACAGGCAGCCAACTTTTTTGAAATACTCGCCGCTTCCGTCACGTGACGCTGCCTCGTTTTCTTTTCTTGTGACAGGCCCCGCTTTGATCCGCCGCGTTAGTCTCCAAGACTCCGTAAGTCTCCTCAAGTGGTCCGGTGAGACTCAGTTTCCCTAGTGCTTTCTTTATGGTAGTTTATGCTAGCAGAAACTGCGCAAGGTTGTACCAACTTCACGCTCATGCAGTTTAGTCATGGTTTAACGTTTCGTCGCCAGAGTGCAAATGTCATCGTTTTCACACACACCGCATGGTATAGGCATAGGTACATACGATTCTATGACACATGGTTGGTGATGACGTCAGAATACGCGTTTATCTCGCTCGCGCTCGTCCTGTACAACCTAGAACTGTAGGTGTAGAACTCAACAATCGTGATGTCGAACGATGGCGACGACCGGGCGGCGTAGATCTGTTTTTGCTGTCATACGATCGTCTTCCACAGGGTCGTGGCCATGCTGCTGTCATCACCCACACTGTCCGCTCGCGACTCGCACACACAAATACTTAAATAACACATATAAGTTCGTCCTCCTCGTACAAAATGCTGTATAGTCAGGTACCTGCAAAATTCTTCGCATAACACTGATTCCCGCAGTGCATGGGATCTGCTCTATTTTCCGCTACCACCTGCTACTCATGCAGTGAAGCTGCTCTTTTTCTCTAATGTTGTTACAAAAGATTACCGTGGGCTATATATCGATAAACTTAGTGTAAGTGCGGTTGTCGCATGTTCGCTAAGCTCCGCCATTTGCACGCGTGGCACGGTTTAGGTAACGCATGCAAACCAGCTGGCAGCGGGCGGAGACGCTAAGGCAATCGTCGAGCGGCACGTATGGTAAATGCTTGTTCAGTCGATGTTCCGGTGGGAACCGGTGAGGTATCTCAATAATTAAGTATATACTCGTACGTAGCGTCAGCGTAGATCAAAATCTCAGACTTGCGGCATTCCATCGGAAAGCTCAAGCCCTGGTTTACACAGAACGTTGCGTGAGAGAGCATCGCCGATGACGAGCTTTTGAGGGAGTCCGCGACAGGGTAGGCTCCATGGCTTTCCATGTGGAGGTCCCTGTTCTGGTTCACTAGTGAACTGGCCCAACCTACTCTGGGGAATGGGCCATGAATATAGCGGTGACGACCTTAAACACGCAGGCATGTAGCAGAAACTATCACTTCTTTTTCTTCTTCCTCGGTATATATTACAGCAAAGATAAATACGGCTAGCTTCAGGAAGAAATTGCGTGCGTCTGTCGAGCCGTGTGTAACAAGAATTAAGTGCCCTCCCACTCTGTCTTTGGAACATGTATTCGTTCTTCAGTTAGGCAAGCGGCCAGCATTCGTAGTGCCACGTGCCACCCTGTATACATCAGCCCTCGGAAAACTGAGTGGGGGTTAGGCACAAGAAGGCAGGGAAGAGAACAAACTGTCGATTGTTATTTCGCTCCGCTTGTTCCTCGTGGGAAGGGCTGCGAAACGGCACGTGCAGTTGGGAAACCAAGCGTCGCCTTAGCGACGTTGTCAACTGTTGCACTTGGGACTCGCTAGGGGCAGGACATGCACAGAACGTGCCCTCAAAAAAGCGACAACGAATGCAAAAGCGCGAGTGCGCACGAAAGCGACGAGAATTCGCTGCCGCCGAAGGCACAGCGGCCGAGGGGTCGGGCCCATCGAGTATTCGCCATGCAGACACAAGATGGGCCCGTCGTCGCCACGGTCCATGTCCCTCTGACTACATGCAAATGAGACATTGAGGCCTTTCTTAAAGATGCCTTTGGTTGGATCTCATCCGTCCATCACGAGTCGATCGTCATAGTAGGAGAATTGAACGTCGCCCTAGCGCGCCTTGACGGCAAGCGGATTGTGTCCTTCCTGTTGCAACGGTTTGGAGTTGAATGCTACACCAACATCCATGAGCGAACCACACGTCACAGGTCGTGTATAGATTTCACCTTTTGCAAGAACGTAGCTAGCATAGCGAAACAACCGATCGCGGTGTACCACAGCAGCCACGAAGTTATGGCCACTGCGGTAACGAACAGGACAATTGTGTTTTCAGCTCCAGAAAAGCTGAGGTTAATGTGCTGCCTATTGAAAGGTAACAAGGAGAAGCCAGACTGCGAAATAAAGCGCACCGAAGCCCTCGTTGAGGGAGAAGTTGTTTTGGTGTGTAGCATTCCACTAGCCTGTTGGAAATGTTATACTGGTTGAATTGGGCCCTGTCTTAATGAACGGTTGCTAGAGCATCGAAGGAATGCTGCACACACAAAGTGCCGGTGGTTATTTTGCCGACCGCATACGCCTTTGTTTGCACAAGTTATCATGCAAGGCGTTTTTCGAGGAAACGCCCGTGTGGTGCAAATTGAGCTCTCAGAAAAACTGCGAGCTTTTTTTGAAGCTCCTTGCATCTCTATTGGAAAAGATTACTGCGCCAGTGCGCGTCCTTTGGAGCTCGAAAAAGAAAAGCACCTTCTTTATCTCAGGGCAAATGTGCTTGTCGCGTCAGGTAGATAGGCCGGGAGCTTTGCAATCTTCATGAGTGATGTGAAACTTTTGCCTTCATTTGGTTTTTGCTGCCTTTGAATATTGTGGGCTGCTTCGAGGAAGTAAATTTGAGCGGTAGGAAACGACTGCGGTGGCCTTCCTGTCTAAATTAAGCCCTGTTTCTAATGGACCAGGGTTCTCGTTGTCACTCTCTACTTGTTCCTCTAGATTTGCGCTCTGGAACGTTGTTTCGTAACGGTATTCACCACCAACTAGCCCGCTGTCCATGCTTAGCGCAGCGTTCCCGCCTTTTCGTTGGCATTGAAGCGAGAAGCAGCACAAAGGCGAGTTCGCTCGCTGCTGTTGGCGCAATCTCGAAAATTGTCCTCTTATACGGCACGGACGGACAATTTTCTCGTTGGTGTTGCAGAAAAATTCCTTACGCATTTAAAAAAAGAAACAGGCGAATAGATCCATTGGCGGCGGTCTGTGTTTCATACACAGTAATCGGACTTACGATCAAGCTCCAAGTTCACTCACACGCAAAGCTGCTAATAACATGTTCACACCTGAGGTTATTATTTTTTTTAAATCGAAGTGACAAATTTATGAACCTAATTGCTTGTACACATATACAAGCCCTTATTGGGTAAATGTGACAGTCTGCACAATGAATATCATGGGAAAAAAGGCAAATTCTCCTTTTATCGTCTTAGTACTATAGGTTACGCAGAGATGCCATCGCATTTTATGACACTGTGCAAAGTTTCGTAGAATCATTCTATTGTGTGTGTGTCTGTAAACAAAGCCACAATTTGCCCCATATGTGCTCAGAGTTGTCGCCTACAGCCGAGAGTAGTACCACAAGCAGCCCAGGTTCCCCTTTTCGCTGATCGTGGCAGTATACTCAATATAGTCTGAGCGTGGCCAAAACAGCATCCCTTGTCTTTGTGTTATAACTACGGTGACAGATTTCGAAAGCCTCGTGCTCATTACACGAACGTTAGTATAAAGCCTGCTCATATGACTGCTGTCACCCCATTATTTACGCTCATTGGCCACTGATACGTCTTTCTGTGCGATAAATCAGTATCACTGACACGCAAGGCATTCAGCCATAGCTACCACGCTACAGTATGCACACTCATTGATTATCTCAAACTATTATTTTCTTTATTACAATGTCTTCCTTGTGGAGTTGTTCACACCTTTTCTATACCGGCTATCTCTGTTTCTAGCCTTCTTTCGTGGCTCGATGCCGAAGGTAGGGAGGTGCAACAATGTGCTCTGATGCCGGAGGTGGTGCAGCCTGAAAAATGTGGGCTTTTTTGACTGCACTTACTTACGGGTCGTAAGTAAGTGCAGCTAACACGAGAAGAAACTATCGTTCGTCAACGTAAAGCTTCAATCACCTCCCAACTTTTTTCGTTGTTTTGGAAAACGGTGACCAAGCAGTCTGCAGTGTTTCTCCGACTGCAGTCATCACCACAGATGAAGCTAGACAAACGAAAAGTACAACGGAGCAGTGGGAAGTGGTACTCCTCAGCTCGGACGCCGAGACTCAGTCCCGAGCTGTCCAGATGGCCGAGGGCGCAGCCAAGCAGCGAGGCCTCTTGACCGATGGCTAACGGGGGACTTTTAACTTTCCCCAGCCCTGACCCCATCCTGGACAATCAAAAAAGTTTCTCTCTCTCTCTCCAATAAGCTTGAAAAAATTATCGGTTAAAAACTAAGGAGAGCACACACTGCCGACGTCACTACCCATCCCTATGCTTTGGCGGCCACGTCCTGAGTTCCCCCACAGTCTCCGCCGCGCATCTTCTTTAATGTTATGAAAATCGTACACATTGGCAAAATAAAATGCACGCAGTCACAGTGTTGATGGGAGGGCAATGATCAGCGTGTACTTATCAGATTCCTCAACTTATTATGTAAAGTTAACTGCCTAAATAAAACGTTTTAGTCTTCGCATTTTGCATCTTTGTCTGAGGCCTCCACGTTCGGCTACTTTCTCTACATTGTAGGTAGCCGTACTCTACAGCGCACGTTCACTTAAAACAATGAAGTGACTCGGCAGCAGGTAGGACAGTTTTAGTGTATTTAGATCTTCGAATCAAATCACGGCACTTATTTCAACACTTACTGCCATATCCGTTACCGCGTCAATATATTTTCTTGCAGGGACCAAGACAATACGTAAACGTGCTCTAATTATTGTCACGTGTGCACTATCTAATAACGAGGCCCCCATTATCCATGCAAGATGAACGATTAACTTTGATTCAAAAAGTTGTGCCGCGATAATGTCAAAGGAAAATTTGAAACGCAAGGGACTAGGCTTAGTAATGGCGTTCAGGCACTATACAAAGGAAAACATATGTGGCAATTCCTCGTAAGAAATTAAATGCGGGTTTATTGGATTTCACGTGTTCGAATCAACAGAATAGACGAAAGGTGTGAGAGAACCTGCTTAATTTGAAAATTCCCTCGGTGGCATCATTGCAGCGCTTTCGAAAGGGTAAATCCATGAAAACTGCTTTATTGATTGCAAAAATATTGAAAGGGCGATATATTGGCCTGTTAAGGTATTTCCAATTCAACGCGCGTCCTAGAAACAGTTTAATATGTGCTTCATGCTTATGACCATGCGGGATTACGATTTAAAACGAACGACGCGGTCCCCGCATGCGTGCTATACTGATAGGTCTAAGAACGTGCGCAATCAATTAAAGAGGGAGACGACAAGGTATTTGACAATTTGGGTCAATGCTTGTCGCTTAATTTCGCTGTCTTTATGTTAGGTTGCCGTGCAAAACCACTACAAATGGCTACAATGTTGCAATAGAATTTAGAATTTGTGGGTACTACTGCTTTAACTTAGCCGTGTTAACAAAAAGAAAAACAATAAAATAACAGGGCCAATTATTTAAAAAATTAGGAACGAAATAGAAAAAGTTCGCACTGTCACTATGGGATGCACGGTCTAACTTCGGTTCACTGACGTCAACTCGCGATCTTTCACCAATCATGCAGGCATTTTCTTCGTTGTGGGCTCTGTTATTGCGAGAGCGTTCAACGTACCATCGGTTCTCTGACGAGCGGTTGCCCCCACAGAAACGGGGAATCCCAGTGCTTCGAGTAACAGGCCGCCCTCTGTGTGGCGTTACGTAAGGCTCCTACAGCCGAGGAAGAGATGATACGAGTACTTCCCCGCATATCCACACGCACGGCCCTTCGCAGCCAGCACCTCGGGTTTCGGACCATAGCGCCGTCGATGCACAAGAGTGCACAGTGCTCCTGCTCTTGCCCTGCAGAGCAGACGATTTCCATCGCTGTGGTCGCATAGGTTTTCTACTTCAATGGGGGTGGGGGGGTGGGGGGGGGGCTTCGTGGGTCCTGTGTGATTGCGGCGTTCGATTGAAAAGCATGCCAGACACCTGAAAAACTTTCTCATTGCTTTATTACTGGTACACGCCACATACATTTTGTGTTCCAGCAAGTATAGTTTAAAAGCTCGGAAACCCTTTGGCATAAGTTCTTCTCACTCATAATTAAACGTGTGTACGGTGTAATCCAGTTGTCTATTTACGGATGGATAAACTTGCGTGTGTATTCTTTAGGCTCTGCTAATGAACGTACCGTTCCATCAGAAAATTTAAAATTTGGTTCGTACCGATGAAGAATAAGAAGCGACAGCTTCCGCTGATGTCCCTGCGCGTTTGATGACATGGACGTCCACATCTCACGCCATGGCGGCTGCGGTGTCATGGACTCCTTGCATAGCCCGAGTCATCGCTGGGGCTCTCTGACGCATCGTTCTGTTTGCTTGCCGATGGAACGCTGAAAGCCTCGGATATTGCTCAGCGATTGCCGCTACCTGCGAGTAGATACACACAACGCAACTTATTTAATTATTCAGCTACCGCTCTGGTTGAAATCAGAACATTTATTGCACAAGAATTTACTACATTTGCCGCTCTACCATTGACCCTACCGACTCCACCCGCTACCAGCTCTTATGCGTGCATTGCCTAAACCGTACTACGCGTTCAACGCGGCAACATGCCCACGAAGCTATACGGAATGAATCGCAGTCTCTGGGTAATCGTGATGACGAATGATTCTTTTAGTCCGTTGAAAGCATTATGTTCGTCAAAGCATAAAAAAGTACCAAGCCTCGTAGTTAATCGGCAGTGAACTCACGCCATGCTGTGCTGTGTAGCCTGATAATTTTTTTTCACTTACGAGCGAAGAATGGAATCATTTACCGGAATGTGTTGTTGAATGCACTTCTTATGTTTAATTTGAACATATGTTGATAAAGCATCTTTTGTAAACCCTCTCCTGCTTGGGCAGCATTGCTACCTGCAGTATTGTGTAAATAAAAAATAAATAAATAAGATAAGTAATATAGACGCGAGCAGTTCAACTTCGAACGATTAAGACTCTCTGACGGCTACAGTGGCGCCACTCCTATCATGCGGCAAGTAGTAAATCTCACGCCAGGTGGAGCCCAACCACGTGCAAATGAACCGCAGCCCAACACCCCGTTCCAAAAGGGACGCTCATAACATCCATCCATCCATCCACTAGGTAAGAAAAAGATCATGATAACTCAAAGGTAAATTGATTACATTTAGAAGCGAGATCAGGATGCCTTAGAACACGCACCTCTAAAGCGAGATATAAGAAGGAAGAAGCATCCAGTTGTTGCGGTAAAGCTAGGGAAACTATGGAGCATGTGTTATTGGAATGTGGATATATTTTCCCAGGTGTAAATTTAGGCACGAATGGCCTCCTTGAAGACGTTGGGTTTAGCGAGAGCAGGGGGAAAGTAAACATGTCCGCAACAGTAAGACGCGGTTCGTTGATTGGCGGAAGAAAAGTATGGAAACGAAAAAAGAAAGAACGGAGGCGTACTAAAACAAAAGTTCGCAACGCCAGGCCAGAATCTTTAGTTATGGGAATTCATCGTGTTTTTATTCTTTTTTTGAACCTAAGTATGACGTTAGGCAGTATAATAGCAAGAGCTTGGCGGCGCAAACCCCCCCTTCCCCCAAAAAACATTGCTGATAATTATTTGGCGGCATTTTAAGTATTTAGATACTATGCGTATCGGCTTTGGCTGGAAGGTACGTGTTCTGAAAGCTTCAGTGTTTGCATTCAGTGTTTGCCAAGTGCGACACATGGCAAGAAATACGGCAAAGGGTGCAGTGTGCGTAGAGTCACTCAACGTAGACCAAGCGAATTATCAGAATGCAGAAGAAATTGAGTCTATCGGTAGACACTGCGACTTCAATTCTAGCCTAAAGAAAATAGGAGATTTGCAGCATGAGCTTCTGCAACAGCTCATAGAGCACAAAAATGAGCTAAATATGGAGCGTGATGCACGGGAGGCGTTGGAAAAAAGACTTCAAGCAGCCGAGGAAAACCTGAAGAGGGCCGCCATCGTGAACGAGAATGGTCGTGACAATGGAACGGAGCCTCGCGACGTGACAGGGTAGGCAGTGTCAGCAAAGCACGTGGAATGCGTACAACGTGGAGATGGAGTAGCTAGAAAGAACTTCATTACACAACCCACCGCCCTGTTCCAAGGGCGACGTTCATAACATGCATCCCTCCATCCATCAAGTCTCAAACATATTCGGTACTGTCGCATATCACAACGATGGCGATCGTCAATGGCGCGCTCGGCTACGGAGATGGATAGATATGAGATTGAAACACGCGACCAGTAGATTGCGGGAGTATGGTCACAAGGAAATATCTATGTATACGTAGGGACTAGATTGTTTATGGGCCATGGATATGCATAAAAATTATAATGAAAACTTGGCGGCTGTCTTCGGTTGTTTCTAGAACAGGTCAGGTCAGTGGGCCCATAGGCTGATCATGTGACCCAAACTGATGGGCGAATAAGCCAAAGAGCTAACCACCAAAGTGTGCTCCTCATATATATATATATATATATATATATATATATATATATATATATATATATATATATATATATATATATAATGTCTTACTGTGTATCTATCTACAAATGCAACGTGGTTTTAAATGTGCCGACCATGGAGTTTCCTACAATTACTAGAGGGAAGTCTAGTGCTACGCTCGTTCAGCCATCATAGGAGTGATTCCGCTTGTCCATGTGTCCGTGGTGTAAAGGTTTCTATTTCGGGATTAGGTGCTACAGGTCTTCTGTACGAATCCTGCTGTCCGTCAATTTCGTTATTGTTTATTTAATCATTGATAAGTTATTTATATTAATTATAATTATCACTTTGCAAAGTGACGAATCCGTCGAAAGTGATAAGGACGAATTGTAGGCAAATCAATGCACTGCCCATCATTCCCATGGTGGATGAACTGCCCTGCGTGCAGCTCCCGAGGACACTAGCAACACCGTTACCTCTAGTAGCAATTGTATGAAGTTCTATGGTTCCGACTGGTAAATACCCCACTTGGGCAACACCATGAAGGCCACTCTCAGGCTGATGTGCCCTCGCGCTCATACAGTCATGTTAGCACCGGAGTCAGGCATTCTGTGATGATGAGACAGGGCGAATATAACGAAGCGACGTTAAGTGACGAAATTGGTATTCAAGTTGTAAAATTACCCACAATACGCACTCCTCGTTCAACAATTTGTGCTTGAAGATAAAGGCGTGGTCACATTATGGTGTAATATATGAGCTGGTCAAATAGCATATATATATACATATATATATATATAATATCATGACCGGCCATGACACTGGTTGATCGTCATAGTGAATATTTGCAACAAAATCATTAGGGCGAGGTGGTTCATCTTAAGTAAAACATGAAGAAGCGCAAAGCAGACGATGACAGTGTATGAAAACACCCGCAGCAAGATGAGCGGTGCACTGGGATGTAAAACTATATTGAAAGATCATACAGCTTTTATAGCATATCAAAAAACACCAATAACACATGCGTACTGCCTAACAAAACGAGATAATTTTTTTAGATAAGCACCTATACTTGTAGGCACTACACATGCGCTTTAAACCTTTTGATTGTTATTTTTTGGCATGCTATAAAAGCTGTGTGATCTTTGAAGAATTTTTTTCGAGTTGGCAGAACAGCGCTCACCCGGTCGTGTGTGCTTTCGATTATAGTCATCGTCTTCTACGCACCGTTCGAGTTTTCCACGATGAAGTGGGCATGGGCAGTGGCACATGTGAGTATGGCAGCGGCACATCAGGCAACATGTTGACGAGCCCGTTTGGCTTTGATACGCAGGTTCTCGCAGTGGCTCGGGGCATGTAGCCCGTAATGCTGGGCTTTGCGACTACACGGCTGCCTACAAATGATCTTCAATCCAGCGGCATAGACGGAACGGCACGTTTGGATCAGTGTGTCATCATGGAAATCAACGTTGCACCCGTCACAGCATCTGCGATTGCGCCAAAGCTGGTTACATCTCTTCATGTGAACGTTCAAGAGGGTATAAAAGGTTTCGACGCAGTGGGCATGGCAGCGGCACATCAGAGAACATGTTGTCGAACCCGTTTCGCTACGCTGTGCAAGTAGGTGTTTACTTGCAATGCCGACACAAGGCTATCGCAGTGATGACCGCTTTTTAGTGTTGCTGTGGTGCCTACCCGATATTGGAGATTTGTTCTTATGCATTTTGTCATTTAAACAGAATATTTTGCTATGTGGTGAAGTTGAGGCAAACCTAGGGCCAACTGAGCACGAAATGTTGATGGAACTTCTTCAGGGACAGAGTAGCATGACTGCATCTCTCAATGATGTTCTGGCAAAACAGGGGTAAATGGAAGCTGACATTGCGAGCGTGTAAGAGAAAATCAGTGGTTTAGAAGCACAGATGAACGTAATAGCTGAGTTAAAAGCAGAAATGAAGGAATTGAAATCTACGGTAATAGAACTTGAAAGTTACGTGTCATTCTTGTCGTCCAAAGTAGAAGAACTAGAGAACAGAAATCGAAGGAACAATTTAGTTATATTCGGCATACAAGAAGAAACCACTGAAAGCCCTGATAAACTTGGAAATACAGTAGGAAACGACATTTTTTGGCAAAGCTCGCCCTCACTGTTAACAATATTGAAAGGTGTCGCAGAATTGGTAAAAAGTAGGGAGATACTCGTCCAGTTATAATCAAACTGCTCCATCACCGAGATGAAGTGTCAATATTAAACGCTTGTCCGAAACTAAAATAAAGTGATTATTCAATATCAGATGATTTTTCAAAAAACGTGCGTGAAACAAGAAACTTTGGCTGAGCTCAGCAGAAGAACGAGCAGAAGCCGCGAACGCTAATCTGGTCTTTGACAAGCTAATCGTAAATGGCAGACTTTACGGGTGGAATGAGGAGAAAGGAGGGTATTTCAATATAGCAGAAGATAGGACGTGACCTATAATATTAGATAGGCGCAACGATTCCATCCTTAATGTTAACTACCGCAGCATCGCGAATAAAATCGAGTGCCTCGAAGCGCTGTTTGTCTGCCACGATCCTGATTTAGTTGTGCTCACAGATACGTGGCTGAGCGAAGTTTTTGAGATTGAGTTCGTTCCAAGAAACTACAACGTTTTTCCAAAAGATCGTGATCGAAGAGGATGAGACGTAGCGGTTCTTTTCAAATCTTCATTACATGTTATAGCAACCCAGTTGAAAATGATAACAGAGGTTGTGTTCAGTACTACAGAAATTTCTGTTGTACAACAGGATTTTTCTGTAGTAACTACAGATTCCTGATGGAGCGACAGACTTTTCTGATGTACAACACACATTTCTTGTTGTGACTACAGAAGTACACTCTGTGGTAGGTCTGTTGTTACATCAGAAATCTCTAGCTCTACAACAGATTTTTGTAGTACTACAGAAAAATTTGTCATCACTACAGGCACCCTGTTGTCCCAACAGAAATGTTCCTGAAGTAACCCGACAAACCTCTCTAGTGCTACAGAGAGCTGTTGAAATACAACAGAAACCTATTGTGGCAACAGGCCCCCAATCGTCACAACAGAAGTGTTCCTGAAGTAATGCGACAAACTTCTGTTGTACTACAGAGAACTGTTCTACAACGGAAACCTATCGTCGCAACATGTACCCAATAATGACGACAGAAGTGCACTGAAATTGTGCGATGCGACAAGCTTCTGTAGTGCCCAGTTGAACAAGACAACAGGAATTCCTGTCGCAACTAGAGAAATTTCTGTTGTACGGCAGAAGTTCCTGACATTTCTTGATTGACAGACATTTCTGACGTTACGACAGAAATTCTGATGTCGCAACAGAAGCATTCTGTCGCGAAGGCCAAGAGCTCTGAAGTCGCAACAGAAACGTTCTGTCGTGACAAGAGTTCTGAAGTCGGAACAACAGCTTTATATCGTGACAGCGACTGCGACGTTACAACAGCAATTCTGACGTCGCAACAGAAACATTCGATCGCGACGGCCAAGAGTCCTGAAGTCGCAAGAGAAGCGCTTTCCGTCGCGGCCCTTTCAGTTGTACCTCAGTTTCGCATCGGTGGTGTACGCTGTACTTTTCTCTTGCGCGGTATTCAATCGCGCTTCTCCGAAGCCGGCAATGCTGATAGCGCCGACACCGGTATTGAAGTCGATGTGGCCAATAGTTATAATTGTGCCGTGACGACGCGGCACCAGCAACGCCCTACCGGCCTCCTCAAAAGCGGCCGCTGATCAACATCATACCATCTTCGGGAATGGCTGCGTATCCGTTTTGTTTTATTTGGTAAGATGTGGCACACAGGCCTGTGGACTCACATAAGCTGTTACACTGACACATTACTTAATTTCCCAGAAATATTTCAGAAGCTTATGCGAAGCAGTAAAGAAGTTTTGGGTTGTTCCACAATGTTCCGTGAAAAGGTGTCTCGCTCGGGTCTCATGAATCTGGTACAGCGCTGCCGTGAGGAGCCAGTATGCTGTCAGAATGAAGACTCATCCAGGAGTGTTTATGTAGCTATTTTGCATTGAACACACGAATTATATGCGCGCTCAAAAGTGTAAAGAGCGAGAGAAAACTTCAGAATTTCTTATTCAATATGGATATCGCACAGCAAAATCGATGTTCTCGCACTCCCCGTTGTACCTGTCGATGGTAACAACACTATTGCTCTTCTAGAGATGCGGCAGTTCACGCGGTTTAATGAAAGCGCATCTTGGCTTTGAAAATACAAATGTAAACAGCCACGCAGACATCGATTTTCACTGTTAACATAGCCAAAATGTACTCTGACAGACATGTGCGGCTTGTTCGAACGGCCACGTTTGCGATGAGCTCCGCTGGAAACAGCGCATCGGCCGTCGGCCGAGGATCACACCCACCGTCAACTACTAATTCCGGCAATTATAAAGTCGTTCTTCCTCGTCTACCGACTGGCAACACCGTTCTCATTTCAGTTTTATTGCATGCTGACCTGGCAGGGCGGCCGTATCGGGCCCCGGACTTTGCGATGCTCTCCTTTCAGTGCTAAATGCAACTGATATCCTCGGCGCTGGACAATACCAGATGAGCCATTTGTGGTTGGTGACATGTGTTAACAGCATCGCGAAAGAGAAACTTGTCGACAAAGGCGAGTTGTTGGTGAAGGGCCTCAAGTGCGTCGTCATAGACCCGGAATGCAAGAATATCAAGTTGAAGCTTCTTTGGCTTAACCCACACCTCGAACAGAGACAGATTGTTGAAGCGCTAGAGCCATATGGCACAGTGCAGTCCATCACGAGAGAAATGTGGCGGTGTGATGGCATGGGAGGGCTGGCAAATGACTAATCGAGACGTAGGGTTCACATTGAAAGATGGAGTTTCTGCCAGTAATCTGCCACATCTGTTGAGCATATACGGCCACCAGTGCCTTATCTTGGTACTTGGCCGACCACCACTTTGCCTCCGGTGCAACAGAGTTGGGCATATCCGGCGACAATGTAGAACACCAGGCTGCAGTAACTGCAACCGCTACGGTCACCCTGCAGATGCATGCGTCGGAACCTACGCTGACAAGCTTAGTGGAATTAGACCAGCTGAGGCTGATACCATCACCGATCATCTAATGGACGTCAGCGAAGTTGTGGATGCAACTGGAGAAACACTCCCTGAGACTCATAGACAAGAACAGATTAAGCCATCAACGGCCGACATTAGCCTCAGCCAGAAGCCTGCGAGTGAGGACGAGACTAAGGCGCCTGATGACGAAACAACTGTGTCATGGGCAGAATCGCCACCAGTTCAAGATCGCCCACCGTCAATGGAATCTGGATCGATGTGCGAGGCCGCTAAGAAGCGTCCAGCGCCATCTGACAATCCATCGCCCTCGGGAAAGGAGGCTCGTGTTCCCAAAGTGTCCAAGTTGACAAAACCGCTCCGGGGAACGCCTACTCCTGCAGATGTCCCTTGTGTTAACGTGCACCAAAGGGTCCATAGTGCATCACCTCATCAAGAAGGGAGTAGTGCACCTCTGGAGCAGCGTTTAGACGCTGCACCTACATAGGTAATCATCGCGGGCGCTCTTCCCTTCCATATTGGTACTTTAATTGTCCGTGGCTTACGAAGTAAGCGACGGCAAGTACAGCTTCTTCGTTTGTTACGCAATAGAAAATTAGATATTGCTGCTATCCAAGAAACAAAGATTGAATCGGACGAAAACACAGAAGTAGCTCTATCTCCATTCCTATCTGACTATAATGTTTGTGTCAGCCATCCAGCAGGCGTTTCCGCAGGCTGAATGTTATTTGTGTTAGAAAACATTTACCATGTGATTTGCTACATTTATTTACAGATACGGAAGGGCGCCTAATCTGTTGGCGATTTTGATATCAGTGGTATGAGCTTTAGACTTGTGTGTGCTTATGCTCCGAACAAGTTACGTGAACACGAGTGTTTCTTCTTATCTCTAGAACATCATTTCTATACTGATCGTGCATTGGTCCTCTTTGGAGACTTTAATTGTGTATGTAACGCGCAAGATCGTACGTCACTGAAGCTGAGACATGATGCAAGTAGTGATGCGTTGCAACTCCTGATATGTGATTATCAGCTTGTGGACATTGCAGAAAATGAAAAAGCCGGAATGTCGTTATACGCACTTCCAGGGTACCTCGCATGCAAGGCTTCATCGAATTTACGTTTCACTTAGCGCGCTACCTCTTATTTATGGTTACACTGTGCACCCTGTATTCTTTAGTGACCGTTGCCTAGTCTCAGCATCGTTTGGCAGCCGTCGGTATCAAAGTCGGCGTATGTGCTGGGAGCTGTGAAAGTTTAATAACCAATTACTTTCGCGTGAGTGTTTCTTAAATCCTGTTACTGAGCTTATAGCTCATGTGTCATGCCGCAAGGACTTGCCACTCTTTGCTCTGTGGGAATTATTCAAACAGGAAGTTAAAATGATAGCTATCGAAGAATTATCAATATTGGCCTTTGAAAAAAAGAATAATTACAAAGCATTCTATAAACTTCTGAGTGAATTGCATGAGCTTGAATGCCTACATCCGGGTCAATATATTGATGATATTCATAAGGTCAAGGCACAGTTACAAACTTAGAACGCAGAAAAATACAGAGGTGCACTAGTGCGTGCGCGAGAGCAGCGTTTCCTGGAAGAACAGCCTTGCAGTAGGGCCCTTGGTGATGAACGCCGACACGCGCTGTCGAAACAAATGCTAGATATAGAGTGTAGTGGAATCATTGTTAATGCGCCTACTCTAATAACTAAAGCGTTTTTCGAGCATTATCAAAACTATTTCGAGACCATAAGCCATTGGATACAGATGCTGCCAAAAAAATTGTATCGTTGCTGGCCCAGGTAAATCAGGATAATTAAGATTATACAAATGAAAACATTGACATTAATAAGGTAACTGCATGCGTCGATTCGTTAGCGAAGGGCAAGACGCCCGGCCCGGATGGCCTTACTGCCGAATTTTATCAGTGTTTTCGTTCCCTCTTATCACCATTATTACTTCAGGTGTACCGTCAGGCCTTGGAAGTAGGGTACCTAACTGCCACAATGTACGAAGGACACACCGTCCTTATAGCCAAAAGCGATGATGAGACTGAACTGCAAAAAGTTGACGGATATCGGCCTATCTCCTTATGCAATGTTGATTATAAAATTTTTGCTATGGTATTAGCTAACCATTTGCAACTTGTTATAAGATCTGTGGTCGGTGACCATCAAACATGTGGCATCATGGGCCGCTCCGTTCAGACGAACATTCATGTTGCGAGATCGGTGCTAGAGTGTGTAGCTGAGGGGTTTGGACAGGTGGCAATGGTACAGCTAGATCTGGCTAAGGCGTTGGACAGGGTGAATCACTCATTCCTGTTTACTGTACTAGAGCATATAAATATCGGATCCCTGCTTCTTAGAGGTGTCAAGATCTGTCATGCTAATGGTTCAACGAGGCTGATAGTGAATGGCTCTCTCTCCGGTTCGATTAGGCTTGCATCATCAGTACGACAAGGATGCCCTTTGTCACCGCTTCTGTTCTGCTGGTATTTAGAACCACTTTGTATGAGTATTCTTAAAGAACAAGATTTCCAAGGGTTTAAATTACTGACTAATGAGGTTCGGGTTCTTACGTATGCTGACGATGTGGCCTTTTCTGTACAGATAGAAAGAGTGTAAACACTGCTCTTGCAATTACAGAATAATTTTGTGCGGCTTCTGGTGCACGCATTAACTTTGAAAAAAGTTCGGGTTTTGATTTGGATTATGGACCACGATGCCATCACATTACACAGGCATTCAATGGAAAGAAGATCTGCGTTATTTAGGTGTGCCTCTCTCACAATATAGAAATAGCAAAGCTCATTGGTCGGGAGAAGTTGGCAAAATTCAACGTAAAGTGAATTCATGGCGAGGGCGGAATTTGTCAATGTTCTTTCGTGCTGAAGTGTGTAACGTTTTCTTAGCTTCCCGTCTTATGTATGTGCTGCAAGTACTGCACTGCTGACGACTTCGCCTTGAGACACTGCATTGCGTATTTGCAACATTTATTTGGAGCTCGAGTTGTGAATCGATGCAGTGCGACAATCTGTTGCTCCCCCTTGAACGTGGTGGCCTAGGATTAGTCCACCTCTTCGTCAGGCAAATTGTTTCACGCCTGTTTTTCTTTCGAGACAATGACCATCCATTTTTGCGTGAAATGTTGGAACTGCGTTTAGTTCAATATATTCGTAATATAGTAGATTCATCAAATGCCAGAAATGTCCCACAGGCTCCTTGGGGCTTTCTTAAGGAGGTTGTTGACACATTTCTTTTCTTGAAAGTTAGATTCAGCCTGGAGTACGTGCTCACTGCGAGTCAAAAAGCAATTTCTGCGGCACTGGTGGACTCCATTTTCCCAGATCCTTTGTATCGTGAAAGAGCGTAGGTTAGGGCGTGTTGGTATTCCATAACTGAGGTTTTTTAGCGCACGAGAAGGGACGAAAGACAGTGGCGAGACGAGGACACAGCGCTAACTTCCAACAATGGTTTTATTCCACAAAGCGGTACACACATATATATAGGTAACACACACAACCGTACGCATGCGCATATGCACTGATTTCTAGTCAAATGAGACTGCAACGAGACATGTGTTATGGAAAGTTAAGATCTTATCAAAGATTACAGAACGACCATGCATAGCCAAAAAAATTTTTTTGTATCGTGCACCTTATTTAAGCTGTCCTTATCAGGATGTACTTAAGCGCGTCCGAAAAATGTGTGTATCTTTGAATTACATTCCGAAACACTCCCTGTTAAAACTTGGTTGTATTCGAGGGGTTGCTTTGTGCCGTGGTCAACAAACTGTCGGCTCTGTCCACGTGCCGAAACCATAGATCATTGTTTCATAGACTGTAGGGACGCTATATTTTTTTGGAACATTCTCCAACGGACGCTTAAAAAGGACATTGACATGACTCCATATACAATTAGGTTTCTACCGTTTAAGATTACGAGTGGTCCTCCCAATGACATGTTTATAGTACTTGGTTTACATAGCCTATGGAGAATTAGACTGTGTGATCGCCATTCCGAAAGCCCACGATCTACAAAGTCCTTCTTTCGCGAAAGTGCTGCTTATGTAACAAGTGTACGCTGCGCAGGAACCTCCGCCAGACTGGATGCACTTGTTGGATGCATGTGTGTGTTTGCCTGAGTTTTAAGTGTGTAGTTGTGTCCACTTTGTAATACACCTACAGTTTTTCAAGTGGGAATGCCTGATGTAATACACGTGGAAAGCCCATTTCGCAAACTTTACATAAATAAAGCTTGCTGCCTTTTAAGAGCAGTTTACAGGCCTCCGAATTCATCTGCCACAATATTTGAACAGCTGCACGATTACATGCATCGCCACATAAAGCCTGAAGACAAAGTGATTCTGACAGGTGATTTTAACTTTCCCAATCTGCTCTGGAACACCTTTTCGATAACCAGTGCTAAGTGTGTCCAGAATGAAATGTTAGACATTGTGTTCAATTTCGACCTCTTACAAGTCGTAAATGAGGCAACCAGAATTCAAAACGGTTCTGAGTCAATCCTTGATCTGTTTCCTATAAGTGGAAATATTAAAGACAAAATAATCTGCGGCGTCACCTCCGGCAAATGAGATCGCAAAGTAGTAGTCTTGACGTTAGAGGGCGTCGCATTGAAACATTGGGCGATGTCAAGTTGTTTCCTTATTTTTCTTAAGCAGAGGACGAGTCTATTCTTGATGCTCTCAGTTTTAATTATGACCCTTTCAGAAGCAACACTTGGTCGGTGAATGACTTCTGGCTTTTTTCAAGGGGGTGATTCACGAAGGAATTCTGCGTTTCGTGCCAAGGATAGCTGAAAAACATAACTTTCGTAATCCATGGATAAGTCGAGTAACGCTGCAGTTGCAGCGAGAATTGAAAGGCCTTAAGGAGAGAGCGAAAATGACAAACAGGTCTGGCTTGATACTAATGGTCGAACATATATCGGAACAGTTCAAGAACAAGATTCCGCATGATAAGAAAACTATTTCGATACAACACTGCCATCCATTATCAAAACGTTACGCGTAAAATTTTGGAGTTTGGTGAGCCGGAAGTCTCGCTCTAGCGGCGGATGTATAGGTGATGGTGGTTGCGTGCAGGATGATGCAGGGGCTTCGACGGCATTGAACAAAAAATTGAAAGACGTATTTACGCAAAGTGACCGCCGTCTTCAGCCTTTTGTGGTGTCCGTATCTCCTATTCCTGATGCGGTAATAAGTGAACCTGTCATCTTAAGTCTGCTGTTGAACCTTGAGGTAAAAAAATCTTCTGGACCAGACAACATTCCAAATGCTTTCTTAAAACGCTATGCTGAGTGGTGTACAAAATGCTTGCATGTTCTGTACACTAGGTGTTTAAACGAAGCTGCACTACGTGATGATTGGCGTGATGCCAGAATCATACCTCTGCATAAATCTGGTGACAAAACACTCATTCAGAATTACAGTGCAATTTCGCTAACCTCAACAGCTTGTAAAATCTTACAGCATAATATTCACAAACATTGAACTGCTTTTATTGAAAAACATGAGCTACTTACCTGTGTGCAGCACGGCTTTAGGCGAGAATTTTCAGCTGATACACAACTTGTCGAAATCATTTATGACTTTGCAGCAGCCATAAACGAGGGTAAACAAACAGACGTAACTTTCATGGATTTCCGTAAGGCATTCGATAAAGTCTTGCATAACAAATTGCTGTATAAACTAAGCTACATTCTCCAAGATAACAAACTGCTCGCCTGGATAAGGAGTTATTTCACTAACCGACGACAGTTTGTAATACTAAATTGAGCCAGTTCAGATAAGGCGCCCGTTGATTCTGGCGCCCCCTAAGGATCAGTTCTTGGTCCGCTTCTGTTTTTACTTTATATAAACGACTTTGTGGATCAGGTTTCTGTGGGTATTAGGCTGTACGCTGACGACTGTGTCCTGTACGAAAAATTTCTTCTGTTGACGATCAAATTAGACTGAATAATGCATTTAAATACATAGTAACATGGTGCGATGAATGGCGAATGGAAATTAACTTCGGTAAAACTGTCTTTATGAGGATATCGTCAAAAAATTACCCTTTATTGTACAACTACAATGCCGAAAACACCATGCTCTCTGAGATAACCGCATATAAATACCTTCGCATCTAGAATACTAACACTTTCTCGTGGAACAAACATGTTGACATTGTCACAGCAAACTGCCTTCGAAAACTATTATTTCTAAGACACTCTCTAAAATTTGCTACAGCTCCTGTGCGTTTTCTTTCTTACAATGCCATCATTCGACCAATGTTGGAATACGCGATTGTCATATGAACTCCCTTTACTAAAAGAAACATCACTAAACTAGAAAAAGTTAAAAAAGGGCAGTACGATTCATATATAATTTGCATGGCCGCACTTCAGTTACAGAGCTCCTCAAGAGAAGTGGATTGCCATCTGTGACACAAAGCAGCTGAACATGCGGTTTCAAATTTTTATTTCAGGTCATAAAAGGGCACTACAACATTGACACATCATGCTTTATCACTTTTTCTACTGGTTATGCTATACGTCATCGACACTCACAGACAATAACACCCTTAACTACTAAAAATAATTGTTTCAAATTTTCCTTTTTTCCTAGAACCATTCTTGAATGAAATAATGTTACGGATGACGTTGTAACGCAATGCTCGCTGCCATTATTTGAGTCGCATCTATGTTTATGTAGCGAGTGATTTACTGTGTGTAGCTCAGTAACTGCTTGCCTTTGTACATCGCGACTGACCTATGCTATGTGCCGCTGTATTTTGTACTTGGATGTTTTAATTTTCACTTTGTACGCACCCTGCTAAGGTCCTGGAAACAGGACCGCAGTATCAATAAATAATATGAATAGGTCTGTTGAAAAGCCGGGCATGAGGATATATATATATATATATATATATATATATATATATATATATATATATATATATATATATATATATATATATATGTATATATATATAGCACTTCATCGGCATAAAATTTGTTGTGGCTACATCAGGACGTCTTTTCTGATTGAAATTGTAACGTTCACCGTACGTACGGTGCATGTAGTATATATATATGTATATATATATGATCACATGCACCACTTATCAGAGGAACTACTCATAATGAGGATCAACCAGTGATACAGATTACTTGTTCCATAAAGCAGCAGTTCGATTGGCATAGGCGTCCTGATGGAGCCTGAAAAAAATACAAGTTACAGAGTGCTGATGGGGCCTGACTTCAAGTAGTAGTAGTTCGTGTACGCCACCTTGCAAGTCCATATTAGTGTTCCCGGACATTAAGAGAGGTTTTTGGCTGGCATTATTAGCACATTGCGAAATCATTCCACACTCGAAATTACAATTTTTGCTTATATTGGTTGCACGGGGCTTTTATTTAAATGTTTTAGTAAAAGCAAGAAAAGTCACATTTTCCTAGTGGCGAAGTGTTGACAGAAAGTATTCGACAATTATACGAAGTTTTGTCTCTCGAATAAACTGCAGTTGCTGCCCTCTGCAGCCCAGCACCTGTTGAGCCTCGTTCTCTTCCGCATCTCCGAACGCACGACCCTTCGCCTCCAGCGCTTCTAGTATCGGGTCACAGCGCCGTCGATGCACAAAAGTGCGCACTGCTCCTGGGCGTTCCACGTCGAGCAGACTACTCATATTGCTGTGGTGCAGCTTTTACACTGCAATGCTTCTTTCGCGGGTCCCATATAATTGCTGTGTTCGTATAAAGAGCATGGCAGGCTGCCACAGCGCGGTATCCTCTTCCCTAATCCGAGACCTCGCTGCCTTCTCCCCCTTGCGTTCGCTGTCTTCCTCCACGGTACGAGTGAAATAAACCAAATTTTCCCTGAACACTAGAGGGGTCTACTCCACCGTGTTTGTGCAGCCTTGAAATGTATATATCTGAACAACTGCATATGTCGTCATTACTTAGCTTTAGACGACCTTCGAATGAAATCTCACAGCCTCGTAAAGAAGACCAGCCAATATCGCCCTCAATCGCTTCGAGAATGAGGCGTGCATGCTCAACCTGCAGCTCTACGCCCAACATCGCGCTCACGGCGTTCGATTCATCCTCGAGTCTTCACGTAGAGGCATGCAACAGCGTTAGTAGTTGGCGAACCAACACTGGACGGCTGCAACCCCACATTCACCATCTGCGCCGCGAATGCCACGCTCTCGGGCCATCCGTTTCACGTGGTCCTCGTGTCCATCCAAACCATTTTTGATTCACTAATCGTTACGCCATGGTAACGGAATTCCATGCCTCAGTGTTAGCCAGGGTGAGGTCTAGTAGCAAAAACATAAATGCCCCACAAAATGTATAGGAAAACGGCACCGCAGCAGTTCAATTTGCAAGAGCACCGCACGCGTAATGCGAAGACGTGGGTTCGTATTGCACCTGCGGTCAGTTGTTTATTCATCCACATTTATTCCCGTTAATTTATCATTTATTTAATTTAATTTGTACTTACAAGTAATTTCCCCTATGTTGTCCTTGGTTTATTTCGTGATTTGCTTCTCATGAAATCATAATAAAATGGAGCTCCTCGGCACGGACAGACGCTCGCACACGCGGACGCGCACGCACACATATTATCGAACTAAGCCAGGACCTAACGCATACCTCTCTCGTTCCCCAGGCAGCCAACGTTTTTGAAATACTCTCTTCGTGCGTCGCGTGACCCGGCCTTGCTTTTTTTTCTTGCCACAGGTCACGCTTTAATTCGCCGCATGGCACAGGTATAGGTACGTACAATTGTACAACGCGTAGGTGCTGATGACGTCGTAATACGCGTTTCTCTGTAGAGCTGTAGATGTAGAACCGAACAATCGTGATGTCTGCAGGTGGCGTCGGTCGGCCGGCGCAGATCTGCTCTTGCTGTCATACGATCGTCTTCGATGGAGTCGTCGTCTTTTGCTGTCGTCACACACACGCACGCTCGTGACCCATACGCACAACTACTGAATTTGCACATATAAGTTCGTGCTTCTCTTAAAAAAACGCTTTATGGTCAGGTGCCTGCAAAATTCTTCGCACAACACCGATTCCCGCAGTGCATGGGATCGGCACTATTTTCCGATTGTCCAATTTTGCAGTATCAAGCAATGAGGCTGCTTTTTTTCTCCTTTAATGATATAGCACAAGTGTATAACTACATCATCTTACATGTCTTAGTCCTAGAGCAGCGTGTTAGGATGCGGACCCATTTAGCAAAGGGCAGAGTTCCTAAACATGCCGAAAGTTAAAAACTTCAACAAGTGTCGCTCGTTTGGCGATATAGAACTGCGCTGCCTAATCTTCCACTACCCCGCCATTCGCGCATTGTTTGCGATTTGGAAAACGATCAGGCAAAATCGCGTGGCCCCCGATAATTTATTGTAATGTCTACTGCTCTTTAGTTTGCATCAAAGATCAACGTTGCAAACGATGCGGTGGCACCCACGATTACAAAGCCTGCAAGGCAGATTTTGCTTGCGCTAATTGTGGAGGTGACCATCGAGCGAGTTTCGGTGGCTGCCCTTCCGTGTAAGCGCCTTACACCGCCGAGTGTCCTTCATTAGTGGTCCCAAACCATAACCTACTGAGAAGCCGATACCTGGAAGTAATGAGTTCCCTGCGTTAGAGTCGGAACTTGAGTTCCCTGCGTTAGAGTCGGAACTTGAGTTCCCTGCGTTAGAGTCGGAACTTGAGTTCCCTGCGTTAGAGTCGGAACTTGAGTTCCCTGCGTTAGAGTCGGAACTTGAGTTCCCTGCGTTAGAGTCGGAACTTGAGTTCCCTGCGTTAGAGTCGGAAGTTCGTGGCGTGGTAACAAGCAACGTCAGTAAGCGACCTGACCCTAGCAAGACGGAACATTCTCTGTGGGTGAGTCGGTCGTTCAATCTGCTTCAGCAAAAAAGTGTCCAAGTTCCTCAGCGACCAGCTCACAGCCAGACTTGACGACATGGAAGACATACCCTTGCCACAAAAGAGACGAAGAAACCAGCTGCAGCGGCCAAGAGTGGGTCCCAGACCGCATCTTTTGCGGAAGTTGTGAGGCAGCGTGTACAGCAAAATAAGGCGCTCAAAAATCGGCATCTGTCCGACCTTCTGCGAGTTTTGTTTGAATGTCTGCGTTCATATGTTCAAGCGATGCAGATTGGCAACCTGAAGAACTTTCTACTGCTCGTTCTTTCCTTTGAGTCAATGATTACCGCCTTCGCAGCGAACTTTACCTTTTAATATGGCTAGTTTTCTTCAACCTCGTGCAACTAAAAATCACCGAAAAGTGCCGTCTATTATGCAATGGAACTGCGCTGGGATTACAAGTCGATTACCAGAACTGACATCATTTTTGAAAGAAACTTGTGTTCCACTATTGGCCCTCGCGGAGGCTGGCCTACCAAGCGGGAGATCTTTCACGGGATATGTCGCCCACAAGAATTGCAGCATAAAAATATTTCCCGCAGGACGTGCCGCCCTTTACATACGAACAGAGATTCCTCATGTGGCTTTGAACGTCATCGATCTTTGCACCGGTAGTATTGAGGTAGCGGCTGTGAGGATACGGCTCGGCTACCGAACTCTTTCTGTTGCATTCGTATGTATGTCTCCGCGGAAGAAGGTAAAAATGGATTTGTTTCTCCAGCAGCTTTCTGAACGCTGCCCAGCGCCCCGACTTATCTGCGGTGACTTCAAAGCCCATCACTCCGTCTGGGGTGACGGGAACACAGATTCCCCCGGACGCAAACTTGTTGAAGTTATCGACAGTTTGTACCTGTGCGTGGCCAATGATGGAAGTCCCACTTTCTTCCGGCCTCCAGCCTCAGCCACATCTATAGACCTGACCTTGCATTCACCTGACGTCTGTGTGAAGTGGCCAACTGCACTTCATCGCATGGGAAGTGATCACTATCCAATTTTAGTGGTTACTGCCGACTTCTGTATGCGCTACTCTAAAATCAGCCATGTTGTTTATTGGGACAAATATAGGGAGCAACTTGCATGTGTTTTGGGGGATGTGATAGACAAAATGATTTCTGGTAAGATGGCTACTACCACGGCGGTCAAGTTGCCCAATAATTTTGCGACTCCGGATTTAAAACTCAGGAACCTTTGCGCAGCGCGCAGAAAGGCGAGTGACAACTGAGCCGGAAGAAGGACGACAAATCCTTTAAGACGACCTTCAATAGGCTTAACTCTGCCATTCGACGCCATACGAAGAAGCTCTGTAGGTCTCAGTGGGCGTCCTTCTGCGCTACCTTGACTGTTTTCTCACCGATGACGAGAATTTGGTGAGTCATTGGCAGTCTTGCTGGTGATTCTCGTCCTAGTAAGCTTTTCAAAGCGCTTGCACTGCGCAAGCGGAAACCTCTCGCGTGCTTGGAAGAGGAATTTGCAGATTCATTTGTACGTGCAAGTTCAGGAATTCATCCCTGTGCTCTGCCTGCAACATCTACGTGTGTTCTGGACGCCCCGTTCACACTTCGAGAGCTACAGAGGGCACTCAGCAGCTTGCGGCATCGATATGCACCAGGTCCTGACGGCACTGCCATCCAAATGATGCAGAACCTACCTCTGAAACACCGGAAGATGCTCCTAAGCTATCTCAATTGAGTGTGGGAGACTGGCGACGTTCCTACTTCATGGAAGGTGGCTTGTGTTGTCCCAGTGCTGAAACCCGGCAAAGAAATGACAAACTTGGCCTCGTATCGTCATATATCTCTGACGTCGTGTGTGGCTAAGCTCATGGAGAAGCTGGCAAGTAAGCGTTTATCTTGGTGGCTCGAAGATAGAAGGGCTCCGCCAACATGCATGACTTGATTCCGCACAAGTTGAGGCGCGCAAGATAGCGTCTTGGACTTGATAAACCACATTGAACATCATAGAGCTTTCGGCCTTTCAACACTAGCTATTTTCGTAGACATATCAAAGGCTTATGATAGCGTCCTTCAGAGCTCAATACTAAATTTTTTGCAGGCCATAGGCGTACAGGGCTATCTTCTGCGATTATTTCACCCTTTTATGAGTGATCGTAAATTTCAAGTGCGGTTAGGAAGTACCATAAGCACCGAAAGGGCGGTATCGCAAGGTGCACCTCAGGGAAGTGTTCTTTCCCCTACGCTCTTTAATGTTGTAATGGCTGATTTTCCCGCTGAAGTGCAAAACATTGCAGGCGCGTCCATACGTGGATATATGCGGACGATATTTGTCTTTGGTCAACCGGATCTCAACACAAGCCTTTAGCTCTGACAGCTCGACAGGCATTACTTTCAATTCCAAATTACCTTCAAGGTCTTGGGTTGACTCTCTCGGTGGAAAAATCCTGCTTCATCATGTTTCGAGGTAGAGGAAGACGGTATGGGAGGCTGAAGATAGACCTTGATCAACCTTGCCTTCATCAATTGAAGCGCAAGCGCTCTTTGGGCGTCATAATTGACTACCGTGTACAGTCTCGACGAGCTGTGGACTCGATTGTGACGTCACTGTCTTCGCGTCTCAATGTGATCCGTAGAGTTGCGAGTGAGCAATGGGGAAATCACCCTTCTTCAATGATTGGGCTGCACGATGCACTGGTGACGAGTCGAATAATGTATCAGCTCCCTTTAATTTGCCCCTCGCTATCACAGGTGGAACGACTTGATGTTTTGCAGAGAAAGGGCCTAAGGGGGCTCTTGGCGTTCCGCAGACTGCTCCTAACAATGCACTACTTTATGAATCTCTATCGAGACTTCTTAGCCTAGTCGCTTCACAAAGGTTATTGATGCCAATAGGCCGCCTCAAACAGACGGTAGCCGGGCGAGCCCTTCTACAGTGCCTTCGAAAGAGATCTCAGTCCCCAGCGTACTTGGCCCTTAATACTCTTGGTTACCTGGGTCTTGACGCTAGAGGTCGAACTGAGATGTTGAATCTCTTAGTTCATTTGCGAGAATCGATTGTTCGTTGACAATTCCTTACGTGCGCTCTAAGCGGAGTTCTCCTTTGGCGGCAACACGTTCGCTCTTACTGGAACACCTTGAGACTGCATATGCACGTCATCTTCAAATGTTTACTGATCATCATCGTCATCATCATCATCATTAGCCTGGTTACGCCCACTGCAGGGCAAAGGCCTCTCCCATACTTCTCGAACTACCACGGTCATGTACTAATTGTGGCCATGTTGTCCCTGCAAACTTGTTAATCTCATCCGCCCACCTAACTTTCTGCCGCCCCCTGCAACGCTTCCCTTCCCTTGGAATCCAGTCCGTAACCCTTAATGACCATCGGTTATGTTCCCTCCTAATTACATGTCCTGCCCATGCCCATTTCTTTTTCTTGATTTTAACTAAGATGTCATTAACTCGTGTTTGTTCCCTCACCCAATCTGCTCTTTTCTTATCCCTTAACGTTACACCTGTCATTCTTCTTTCCATAGCTCGTTGCGTCATTCTCAATTTAAGTTGAACCCTTTTCGTAAGCCTCCAGGTTTCTGCCCCGTACGTGAGTACTGGTAAGACACAACTGTTATACACTTTTCTCCTGAGGGATAATGGCAGCCTGCTGTTCATGATCTGAGAATGCCTGCCAAACGCACCCCAGCCCATTCTTATTGTTCTGATTATTTCAGTCTCATGATCCGGATCCGCGGTCACTACCTTTCCTAAGTAGATGTATTCCTTTACCACTTCCAGTGCATCGCTACCTATCGTAAAATGCTATTCTATTCCGAGACTGTAAAAAATTACTTTGCATAGCTCCCAAGGCTTTCTTTACTTCTTCTGGCGTTACTAGTGGGATTTCAAATCCCGCTTGACTATTCTCTCTTTCATTATCGTCGTGGGTGCCACTGGTACTGAATAAACCTCTATAGAACTCCCCAGCCACTTGAACTATCTCATCGATATTAGTAATGATATTGCCGGCTTTGTCTTTTAACACATAGAACTGATTCTTGCCTGTTCCTAGTTTCTTCTTCGCTGTTTTTAGGCTTCCTCCGTTCCTGAGAGCATGTTCAATTCTATCCATATTAAACTTCCTTATGTCAGCTGTCTTACGCTTGTTGATTAACTTCGTATGTTCTGCCAGTTCTATTCTAGCTGTAGGGTTAGAGGCTTTCATACATTGCCGTTTCTTGATCAGACCTTTCGTCTCCTGCGATGGCTTACTGGCATCGTGTCTAACGGAGTTACCACCGACTTCTACTGCACACTCCTTAATGATGCCCGTAACATTGTTGTTCATATCTTCAACACTAAGGGCTGCTTCCTGTGTTAAGGCCGAATACCTGTTTTGTAGCTTGATCTGCAATTCCTCTATTTTTATCTTACCGCTAACTCATTGATCGGCGTCTTATGCACCACTTTCTTCCGCTCCCTTCTCAAGTCTAGGCTAATTAGAGTTCTTACCATCCTATGGTCACTGCAGCGCACCATTCCGAGCACGTCCACATTTTGTATGATGCCAGGGTCGGAGCAGAGTATACTGATGGCTCTATGTATAAGGTCAGGATCTAGTATAGCAGCTTGGGCTTGTTGGTTTTCCATCCTGCTAGTAACAGCGCAAAATGTAGACAAGGGACGAGACAAGAGCAGCGCTTGTGGTGTCTTCTTGTCTCGTCCCTTGTCTACATTTTGCGCTGTTACTAGCAGGCAGGATCTAGTGCAGCTGCTTTTCGCATTCCCTCTTTGAAGTATGAGTGGTCTGTTCGCTTCACTGCAGTCGTGTCCTCCACAACGGCCGAAAGCGTTGCCATTGAGGCAGCTCTAAAGAAGCGATGGTTTTGTACGTCTTTCCCTGTTGTCGGTCTTATAGATTCACAATCTTCCCTTCAAAGGTTAGAGCACGAGTTCCCTACTGATGCCTTATGTCTTAGCTCCCTACGCTCGGTGCACAATCTCGATATCAAAGGCTTCTCCATACGTTTCCAATGGGTGCCCTCGCACATAGGTATCATAGGCAGCGACATGGCAGACAGCCTGGCCCATGGAGCGCTGTCTCAGAATTCATTGAGGAAAGTGCCTCAAGAGGACAAGAGAGTCCTCAGAGAAGCGGTGTTGTGCCACTTCAGTTCTTTGTGGAGCTCACCTCACAAGACACGTGTGACCAAGGACCTTAAAAGAAACCAAGCCACTTTACTATTGCGCATTCGCATGGGCTCTGCTCGCTCATTTTCGTGGATGTACCAGACTGGCCTTGCATTGTCTACATTATGTTCAACGTGTGGTGTGTGCGGTGGCATAGAACTTTACCTTATGCGCTGTACGCTGTATAACGCGGAAAGGAGTTGTGTAGGAAGGAGGTTTCTCGCCTACTTTTAAGTTATCTGCAGGACACGGATTTGGCCTCCACGTGGTGACCTTAGGAGTAACTATTTGTAATTGTGAGGTCTGTGTTTGATTTATGTGATTTATTTATTATAAGTGTCGCTACGGTAGAGCAATTACCGGCAGCAACTGCAAGGATAATCCCCCCAGTAGCCTACAACCACTCAACTCACAAAACTGAGCTTAATATGGAGCCCGATCCACAGGAGGCGGTGGAAAAAAGCCATCAAACCACCGAGGAAAAGCTGAACAAGTTCGCCATCGTGAACGAGATGGGTCACAACAATGGAACGCATTCTCCCGACGTGATACGGCAGAGGGTGTCAGCAAAGCACGTGGAATGCGTGCAACGTGGGGAGGGAGTAGGTAAATAGAGCTTCGCTCCACAACCCACAGCCTTGTTCCAAGGGCGGCGCTCATAACATGCATCCATCCATGGGCGTCTTGCGCTGGAGTTTGAGGTATAGTAGCGGCGCCTGGTGGCGGCGCGGGAAACGACATCTGGGTCGTACCAGCTTGGGTCGTATTGAGCCCTGGCTGTGGCGAAGCACGTTTCTAGGCCGAGTTTTGCGTCGATTCGCACTTTTTTCTGCCCTGTTGCGAGTGCGAAAAGGCTCGTCACTTCTCACAGACAACGCCGACCATGCTGCGAGCTAGCCGCAGCCTATAGTTTAACGAAAACGGACTCTCCGTGAGACGTAATGCTGGAAGCATTAGGAATCGGCGAAGTCAATCCGGAGAGACCTAGCTCAGCCTCGAAAAAGCGTCACCGTCGTTACTTCTGCATCGTCGGCTGCCATGAACAAGAAGGCCTGAACCCCAACATCAGATTCTACTGTTTTCCTTCAAGGCCTCACGAAGCGGAGCGTCTGGAGCGCTGGTTAGCTGCAGGTCGTCGCGCTGGGTAAGCGAAACTTCGCGCCATGCTGACTGCTTTGCCTGTCTTGAACCTTGCTTCTCTGCGTTCTAAAATTCGGTCTTTTGCACCTACAGTCCCGACGGCAGACCGAAATAGCAGCAGGCATGGCTGGTGATTCCCGATTCGAGACCCGGCCACACCGACAACTAACAATTCGACCCGTGCGAAGTGGTGCGTGCAAATGAGCACAAATGGTCGGGATGATTCGGTCACAGTTCACTATCCCACTACGAGCAGCACAGGTTGGAGAGTTAAATGGGCTTATCCTTGACCTTAAGCCAGCACCCTGAGGCAGCGCAGCAAGGTAGTATTGATTGCAGCACATCGATGTTCGAGCGCTGTCATTAAAAGTTACATCAAGCGAGCAGCGCATGAGCTCGCGCGATTCGCACGTACGTTACTGCGAGCTCATAGCATTGCATCAGTTATTTATCAATTGCTAAAGGGACAGATCGCCGCTACTACAGTGCAGCAGGCATAACTACTTGTCTAGCGACATACAGTCAACAACGATTGCAGGAGGCCCGCCGTTTCGCGGCATGTCGAAAGACCGCTGCCGTCGCGGCGCGTACGATCGTGCGCTCGAGCAGTTCAGTACACATGATGCCGGCTTATCGCTGCTGTGAATTCATTTATAGCAAGCATTTCCTCGCGTTTGTGCGCCTCAATCTAGCAGCGTGCAAACCTTACCTGAAGTTCGTACGTGACTCGCTTCACTTGCGATAGACACCGCGCTAAAACCTCGACGCTTATTTCTTGAACGGCGTACACATATTCGGCGTTGCATAAGTTATTGCCTTTACGCAGCGTGCCACCCCTGAAAAAAATCTTCGGCGCCCGATATTTGCTGCAAGCCGCGGTACCAAAAAACCGAAAGTGGCGGGTCCATATTGTAAACGTGCTTTCCGAAGCAGACGACCGAGCTTGGTACTACCCAGTTGAGGACAGAGGGCGCTTTTTAGCACCGTTTTCGCAGCGCCCCCTGGGCAATGCAAGAGCCCCATACATCAAGTCTCGAAGATATTCATTACTGTCGACTGTTAAAACCATGGCGCGATGGATAACGCGCTGGGCTATGGAGATGGAAAGATATAAGATGGAAACACGCGACCAGTAGATTCAAGAGGAGATGGGTCACAAGAAGATGTCTATGTATACGTAGGGACTAGATTTTTAAGGGCCAAGTATGTCTAGAAAGATTATAATTAGAGCTTCGCGGTTATCTTCGGTAACTTACCGAAAAGATCCGAGCAGTGAAACCAAAGTACATATATATATATATATATATATATATATATATATATATATATATATATATATATATATATATATATATATAAATTGGGCATAAATTTCAAAACAATTCGTGCATATTTAATCGAGATGGCAATGAAACTGAACAAGCACACAAAATCGCTGTTAGTGCAGTGGTTCCGCTTGTCCATGTGTCCGTGGCGTAAAGGTTTCCATATCGGGATTCGGTGCTACAGGTCTTCTGTTCGAACCCTGCTGTCCGCCAATTTCGTTCTTGTTTATTTATTTAAAATTAATTTATTATTTATAATTATCACTTCGCAAAGTCCCGAATCCGTCCAAAGTGATACGGACGAAGTGTGGGCAAATCAATGCAGTACCCATCATTCACGTGCTGGCTGAACTGCCCTGCGTGCAGCTCCCATAGACACTAGCGCCACCGTTCCCTCTAGTAGTAGTTGCATGAAGCCCTATGCTTCCGATTGCTGAATACCCCACTTGGGCAACGTCGTGAAGGCCACTCTCAGGCTGATGTGCCCTCGCACTCAAACAGTCATGTGAGGACCGCAGTCATGACCGCATTAAGAAAAACGGTGGCCCTGACCTGATGTCCATGCAGGCCCCCTTTCCATATACTTAACCTTCCCCCCCACCCCTGTCGCCTGCTACGCTAATGGAAATATGCCGAGTTTCATTTTAATTCCACCAAATGTAAAAGAATGAAGTGCGATCAATGGGATTATTAGTATTGTTATTATTATAAGGAAACCAACAAAACTTGCTTGAAACGCTGTGCTTTCTTTAACACCGACACATATGTTGACTTTGTGATTAATCTGCATTCTGTTTTCAGCAAAATCTAGGCTTTAAGGAAAGTTTTGTGCACTCAATACGAATAAGAAGGTAGAAAAGACAACACAGCTCAGATGTCGATCCTTCTGAAGCTAGGCTTTGTTTGCATGACTAAGTTTAATCGTGTGAGGAGACGCATGGTTGTATCCAAAACATTCTTTAATAATATTCAAGTATTAGACTACAGTAATCATTGTACATGTTACTCTATAAATATGCAATAGATATATGCAATACTTAAGGAAATACAAACACCATAAAATGCACTTGAATACAGATGAAAATTACCAACTGTAACTACAAAACATTATTTGAAAATAGTTTCCTTAAGGGTAAGACAAGAAAGGACGACACCAAATAAGCGTGGCACTATCAAAAACAACAAAAATACAGTTCTTTATGAGCACGCTAAATTTCACAAAAAGAACAAACAAGAGACGAACAACGAAGATTGCTTATCTTGAATTACACTGCTCACCGTTTCAATAGAAACGTGTAGGCTGGGAGGCGACACAACGAACTTATTGGAACTATTCCTTGTATAGCGCAAACAGTCCTCTTATGAATGGGCATATTTCGCGCCTTCGCTTTGGCGAAATCAGATATAGTCTGTTCGAAGGATAGATCGCGGAGGAGGTCACTTTCAAAGGACATGATAGCAAGCGAGTTCACCTTGTCGTCAAGGAGGCTCGAACGAAGGTGATTTTTTATCAGCGACAACTTGGAAAACGATCGTTCGGTCTCAGTTTGCCACCGATATGCTTAAGTACATTTGCAAAGCAATAGAAAGGTTTGAAAACACATAAATAAACTTTCATTCGTGCAGCAACTTCATTATTCCCAGGGAACTCGTGTCCTGGCACACAGAGTTGTGTAGGAAGTTCGCAAACTGAACGATTTCAGAGGAAAATGCTGGCTCCAAATAATTTTTCCAGGTGTTCACCAATTTCTCAGCCTGCTGTGCCAGAGAGGCCTCGCTCCCAACTTCTGTCAGCAATTTTAAGAATCCGAACCTTTCGCAGAGTTCAGTGTAGGCAGCCTTTCGCACTCGCAAAGCAGAGCCTAGACTGTCACGTACAACATTGCAGGTCTCTACGATAAACTTTTTTCTACCTCGTATCGCACTATAGCTTTTTCCGTCCGGGGGATTACTCAGAACGATGCGTTTGCCCTCATCTTGATAACATTGATTGGTACTTAGCGTGCGCACTGTCTCTTCGAAGGTATCAAAGAGAGGTCGCAAAGAATTAGCAAAGCCTTCTAGAGAGCTCTTTCACTCCCCATTCCCCTCCCCACGTGTAGGGTAACAAACTGGACTCAGTCTGGTTAACCTCCCTGCCTTTCCTTCTTCCCTTCTCTCTGTCTGTCTTCTAGAGAGCTCAGCAGGTCTACAGCAGTTGAAATGTCGAGGCTTGGTTTCTGAAGTGCTTCGCTCGTTTCGTCAAAGCGCTCCAAGATTCACTCCAGAAAATCGCCATGAATGCAGTCTCTAGCTTTGTCTTTTTCTTGAAGAGAGAGTGCGCTTCGTTCCTAGTGTCACCATTTTCTTCCTCGTTCTTTGATATAGATTCAAGGCAACACAAGACTGCATTGAAATTTTTCAGAATGGCCTTACATGATTCAGCGTGTCTTTTCAGAGAGACTTTTCAATACAAGCTGCTGGCCAGTTCAGGCCATGCTGTCCAAAAGATACCTCCATCGCTTAGGTGAGGCACCAAAGAAGACATACAGCCTCTGAATTACACTGAAAAATTTGACTGCCTCAAGGCAACTGTCAACGCTACACACGCCAACTAAGTTCAGTGAATGACTAGCACACGGGACGTATACTGGTAATTCGTTCAGGTGTTTGATTTGAGCTTGCAGTCCTTTGTATTTTCCCGACACATTACTCGCATTATCGTAAGCTTGGCCCCTACAATCATTAATTGAGGTGCCATTGGTCGTCAAGAGGGACATCACGGTATCGAAAAGATACAAGCCGGTATGTGATTTCATTGGAAAAAATCCAAGAAAGCGTTCGTACACTTTCCCACCTAAATACTATCGTAGAACATCTGACAGCTGATGAATGTCAGTAAGGTCTAGATTCGATTCAACAATTAAAGAGAAGTATTTTGCGCATTTCACTTCGTCAACGAGACGTTCCTTGACAGCCTTTGCCATATGCTCGATAAATTCACCACAAATGATTTGTGACAGATACGATGCGTGACCTTTTCCTTTGTTCCCGTAGCGTTTGATGTGCTCCTCTAGAAAGGGATCAAACTTGGCAATGGCTTCAAGCACTCCCATATAATTGCCATTTCTCGGTGAACCAAAAATCTCCTCACTGCCCCTAAACGCTAGGTTGCGCTCAGCTAGAAGCTTGAGTACAACTACTACGCGCTTCTACACCTGTGCCCAGTAAGCGGTCTTAGTGACAATATGCTTAACCAGCTCCTTGTCAATTGTGCTGCTCGAGTTAGAGTGGGCGAGCCATGCTGCCACGTAGTTCCGGTGTTCGACGCTATTTTCATGTGCGCAAACATTTTCTTCTGCTCTTTTCCAATCAGAAAAGCCGTGCGTGGGGAAAGCACTGGGGTTGCTTGAAATCGAAAATAGTTCGCACATGAAAGAGTAAAGAGAACCTTTGGATTCCGAGTACATTAACCAGTGTCGCTCGTACGCCTCCCCATTTACAGCCTTTCGCACGAAAAGATGAGGAGACCTATAGCGTTTCTGAGTTTTGTATTGCCTTTTGAAAGACAGAAAATTTTCTGCCCGATATTGAAAATAAAGGCCCTTTCTTAAGACATACACTCCGAAAGCTGTCAGTAATAGCGTCCGGCCACTTAGCACGGTCACTTCGGAGAATCTCGCAACGTACCTCTTGCTGCGAGGGTGTCTGTACTTCTCTGTTGCCGCAACGAGAAGCCGTCTCATTCGTCCTCTCGAGGCACACTTTGTGGGCGGAAACACGATTATTTGAAGCCAGACTAACAGGAAACAAGTGAGTCGGTAGTTGGAGCGTTGTTGCGTGGCGCTCGTCAGTAGAAGGAGGCTCATCGGGGAGGTTTGGCACCTGTTGATCAGCAGTAGTAGAAATCGGGCGTGGTGGACCGGACAACTGGAGCTCTGTGGCAGGGGTCCGGCCGACTAGCATAGACGTTGCTGGCTCAGGAACAGGACAGGTCTCGGTTAGCATCGATTGCTCAGAAATATGGACGACCGAGGTTGGCACCGTTTTCACAGGATCCAGACAACCAAGATGAGTCAAACCTTGCTCCTTGCCAAGAAACCGTGGTGATGGAGTTGGCAAGTCTTCCACAGAAGCACAGTCGGTACTATCGGTAGTTTGACATGGACTCTGGCTAGAGCTATCATACTGCTCCACAGAAGCTGCATTCAGAAGGTACTTTGTCATCTTTGGTAGCTTGTTTTCACGTTCTTCTCTTTCTAAGTTCGCCTTTCTTTTAGACGCACCACTTTCATGTTTCCGACCGAGCATTTTCGCAAGAATGGATCATAATTCTTCACCGAGCCCTTCGTCAGTCCGACGTGACCGCAGGTGTCCAACGGTGGCCATTCCGATGACTGGCGCACGCTGTCTGGATGATCCGTGGCTGGCCGAGAGTGGTGCGTCGCCCGGGAGCTCCTCAGAGGGCTGGCTTATGAGAGCATAACCGGCGGCTCGGGGCTGAATCGCAGCCCACGATCAATTTCCTGTTATAGAAGCGCGCCGCACCCAGTTGAAAAACACAACAGGAAATTTTCAGTCTGTCGTATTTTGGGACGTTGTTTCCGTAGTTTTGTTGTTTGTAATGTGACGTCCTGTAGTAGAAAGTTCGGTAGTTCTTGATCAATATTTAATTAAAAATTGACAGAGACCTCCTTAAGGCTATGTAAATTTCTTAATACAAAAAGGAAAAATATACAGGTAAAAAAATTAGAGGAAACGCCCCCGCCGAGGATACGAAGTTGCGACCTCACGATTCCGAGCCCGGCATCTTACCACTGCACCACTCCTTACTTTTGTTTTCTTTCTTTCTTTCATGGTATTTATTATAGTTGCATTCACCCAGACGTTCACCAGTTCTGCATAGTCAGAGAGTGGAGGGCACAATGAAAGTCACACACAGAAAAGGCAGCGTTCATACTGTGAGCAGAAACGTTCGCTTCACTTTAGAAGGGTGGCAAGGGTAAGCACCTAACCAAAATAGGGTACCAGTCCAGTTGTACACCGCGTCAATCATAAACATGTTTTAGGTGTAGGGTCATTTGGATAAAATGTATCCTTGTAGGTACCACCGTTTCGGCGTTTCGGTCCATCATTCGCGTTTTCCACAAGCTGTGCATTCCCATGACGAAAAACATATCGAAAGGTGCATTATTATCAGAGGTTGGCAGCAGGTATCGCACAGTAGGAGCGTTAATCTCAAAGTCTTTCTTTAAAGTCTTTTGAAGGACAAACCAAAATAGGATGGCGTCGTTGCAGTATTAAAATAATGTTGAATTGTCTCTGGTACATCACAAAGGCGACAGTTAACAGAAGAGACAAAGATACCCTTTTTTGTAGACATGTTTTAAGCGGTATGGTTTCACTATGAACTTTATAAAAGAATGTTTTGCAGCAAGGGGATAAATGCATTTTGCGAACTCGCTTTAGTACATCGTGGCCTGGCCATTTAATGTATATTGATCGGTAAAGTTGAGGCGGAAATAGCATGGACAGTAAGTTTTTGTACAACGTTTTTCGCGACACCGAATACAAGTATTCAGTGGAAAACCGAACTGTCAGGAAACGAACCGCCAAGTAAACTTCTTGCATGAACCCCCACAAGCATAAGCGCGAAGAAAAACTTGAAGAAACAACTAAATCAGGTAACGCATTAACAAGTGTGACTTGCATGTATGACCGAATTATAGGATGCGAAGTATCGCGAAAAAAGAAGAAACGAGACACTATTTGCCGCACATAAAGATGTACTAAGCCGAGCCCACCTTCACTAACAAGCCTAAAAATATTGTTTCGTCTCATGGGCTCAAAAGTTCAAGGCCATACGAAGGTTGCAAAGATACGGTGAAAGCGTTGGATGTATAGCCTAGCACAATGGATAACTTGCAATACATAGAAAATTTTTGTTGCCAAGAACTTATTGCAGGCTTCGGCTTTCCCAAAAATAGGAAGTCGTTGTGGAACGAATGTCTGGGCGCAACTTTGCAGGGCCGAAACCCGTTGTTTCCTATAGTGCGCGCTTAATGTATATGCGTCTAGCGGCAAGCCAAGATACTTTGGCGGGACATCAGTCCACTTAACACCTGCAAACTGTTCTGGTGTATAGCACCATGAGCCATACCATAAGCCTAAACTTTTTGAGGAGTTCATTCGCGCTCCTGATACGCTGCCAAATTCTTCTATTATCGATACTACCTTTACAACACTGGGCTTATCCGTGCAGAAGAACGCTAGATCGTCTGCATAAGCTAAGACCTTTACTTCATTATCCAGTATATTGAAGCCATGGATGTGACTCGACTGAATTACGCTTAAGCATAGCGGTTCCAGGTAATGGGCGAATAGTAGCGGGGACATCGGGCATCCTTGTTTTACTGATGAGCAAATAGAAATAGCTTCGGAGAGTTAGCCATTAATAACTAAACGACTGGTACAGCAGGTGTTGCAAAGCCTAACGCATTTAAGCACAATGGAGCCAACATTGACATGCTCCAGAAGAGAAAATAAATACGAGTGACTGACACGATCAAAAGCTTTAGCAAGGTCTACATGGAGCATTGCAAGCTGCTCAGTAGAACCATAACAGTATTGAAAAAGTGCATGGGCGATATGTATGTTGGTTTGAATTGATCGGCCCCTGATTCCACACGTGTGATGGGAACCAATGAGAATTGACATCGCATATTGCAATCTAATAGATAGAACTTTCGCAAAAATTTTGTAATCCACGTTTGGCAATGTGATTGGTCGGTAGCCTTCAACAGAACGCAGTTTCTCTTTGTCTGAACTTTTGGGAATTAAAACTGTGTGCGTTTTGCAAAAATACTGCGGAAGGGGGCCAACCTCTAAACTTGTAATAAAAATATCCAATAATATGGGGCTGACAATTGATTTGAAAGCTTTGTAAAATTCACTTGAAAGTCCATCGGGGCCGGGTGTTTTCGACAAAGGCAGCTGATCAATAGCTAGCTCAATTTCTCGGATCGTAAGGCTACCACTCATGACTGCACAGTCATCATCCTGTAACCGTTTTACAAGAGATACAAAACTCTCTAAAACTTTTGCATCGTGATCGTCCGGAGGGGCACTAAACAACATAGTGTAGAAAGTTTCGAAGTGACAAATTATGTCATTAGTATTTGTTAGAAGACTACCTTCGGAGTATATTTCCGGAATTACTTTGGAAATACCATGACGTCGCTCGTCAAGTAAAGCTTGACGTGTTGGTTGCTCAGACTGCAGAGCACGCCTATTTCGAGATCGAATTCGCGCACCTCTGTAACCCACATTTGGCAATGTGATTGGTCGGTAGCCTTCAACAGAACGCAGTTTCTCTTTGTCTGAACTTTTGGGAATTAAAACTGTGTGCGTTTTGCAAAAAGACTGCGGAAGGGCGTCAACCTCTAAACTTGTAATAAAAATATCCAATAATATGGGGCTGACAATTGATTTCAAAGCTTTGTAAAATTCACTTGAAAGTCCATCGGGGCCGGGTGTTTTGGACAAAGGCAGCTGATCAATAGCTAGCTCAATTTCTTGGATCGTAAGGCTACCACTCATGACTGCACAGTCATCATCCTGTAACCGTTTTACAAGAGATACAAAACTCTCTAAAACTTTTGCATCGTGATCGTCCGGAGGGGCACTAAACAACATAGTGTAGAAAGTTTCGAAGTGACAAATTATGTCATTAGTATTTGTTAGAAGACTACCTTTAGAGTATATTTCCGGAATTAGTTTGGAAATACCGTGACGTCGCTCGTCAAGTAAAGCTTGACGTGTTGGTTGCTCAGACTGCAGAGCACGCCTATTTCGAGATCGAATTCGCGCACCTCTGTAACCCACGTTTGGCAATGTGATTGGTCGGTAGCCTTCAACAGAACGCAGTTTCTCTTTGTCTGAACTTTTGGGAATTAAAACTGTGTGCGTTTTGCAAAAAGACTGCGGAAGGGCGTCAACCTCTAAACTTGTAATAAAAATATCCAATAATATGGGGCTGACAATTGATTTCAAAGCTTTGTAAAATTCACTTGAAAGTCCATCGGGGCCGGGTGTTTTCGACAAAGGCAGCTGATCAATAGCTAGCTCAATTTCTTGGATCGTAAGGCTACCACTCATGACTACACAGTCATAATCCTGTAACCGTTTTACAAGAGATACAAAACTCTCTAAAACTTTTGCATCGTGATCGTCCGGAGGGGCACTAAACAACATAGTGTAGAAAGTTTCGAAGTGACAAATTATGTCATTAGTATTTGCTAGAAGACTACCTTCGGAGTATATTTCCGGAATTACTTTGGAAATACCGTGACGTCGCTCGTCAAGTAAAGCTTGACGTGTTGGTTGCTCAGACTGCAGAGCACGCCTATTTCGAGATAGGATTCGCGCACCTCTGTAACCTAGTGCGTCATACTTTTGTAAGACAGATTTAATGTTTTCTATGTCAACAATGTAAGTGCCTGGCATTTCGCATTCAATCTCATAAAGGCTACATAGGCTCTTAAGAAGCGTTTCTTCTTCATTCTTTTTATAGAATTATTTCCCCGAGCCAATTTCTATAGCCACTGTATGAACCTCTCGTTTAAAGAGTTCCCAAGCAGCAAATAATGGCAAGTCAGTAGAAAGAGAATTGGTTAGGGCCATGCGCACGCGATTAATAAATTCCTGATCATTTAGGAGCTCAGAGTTAAGCTTCCAGAGTGCCCATTGTGGTCGGAAATTAGTTACAGATGTTTCACCAATGTTTGCGATAACCATACAATGATCAGAGAATGAAACTGGGATAGTGTTGCAGGGTAGTCCTCGAGAGAGGAGCGATGAAGAAACATAAATCCGATCAAGGCGGGCGTAGGAATGACCTTGAATTCTTGTATAAGAGCGAGCTCCCTGTCCCGAGACCCCTACATCAACGAGCCCTGCATTTTCTATTGTTAGATAAAACTTCACTCCTGTCCCGCTGAGTGTTAATGCCGCTTCGATCGTTCGGATCACATACAAAATTGAAATCTCCCATTAAAACAATGCAGCGACCACAGTCCAATAGACTAGACACAGTATCAAATAAAAGAGTTCGTTTTGCAGCGTCATTAAATGCAGAGACGTTGACTATTCGCCATGGCACACCCTGCAACACAATATCACAACATATATATCGACCTTCAGTGTCGACATGGTAACAAAATGCTGAAAAAAGTAGGCTCTTTTTCAGAAACAGGAAACAGCCCGCGGATAAATCAAGAGCGTGTGAAACACAAACATTATACTCAGACAGAAAAAGTCGCAAAGCCCTTTATGTCTCGTCGTCACTCTCAATCTTCGTCTCCTACACGGCGACGAAGTCGAGGCGCTTCCTAGAGAAAAGCCGGCGAAGCTGCGCCTGTTTCTGCAAAGACCTAAGGCCTCGTACGTTCAAGGTTGCGAAAAGAAGTTGCTGGGACAGGGCCATGGTGACTACAAACTATATGGACCTAATGATCTATGTGATCGGTCCTAGAGGGCAACGGTGAGGTTCCTTCCGAACCCCCACCAGGCCTTCTGGACTGTGATCGTCGGCACTTTCCTGAGTGTTTCGATGTTTTGCGGCGACGTGCTTTTCTTGTAGTACTGGTCGTCTCGCTGTCAGTGCTTGATTCCGATTTGTTAGTCGCACGGCGCTACGGAACTGAAGTAGCCGCGTTACTGCGTCTGTCCTCTGCCGGCTCAGCGCTCGTGTCGAGATGCTTGGGTGCGTCAGATGAGTCATCTCCGGCTCCCTCATTTGCTTGCTGGGCAGCAACTGGCTCCATGGTAGCGGGAGCTCCTTTGGGTTGTTGCTTCGGTTGGTCATCTTTCCTTTCGCTACTTTCTTTATTCGCGGGCAGTTCTGCGATGTCATTGTCTGAGAGGTTAAGGGGCCTTACTGGCACAGCTGGTCTCCGCGGAAGAGGGAACGTCTCCAGTCGCGTCGAGAACCTCCGTAATATCCATTATGTGTTCTTGCAAGCTTTTATCCAGAGACTTTGTTCTGTGTCGTTACTTATCGGTGTATGTTGCGACACATTCTTCAGCTGCGCGGCGAAAGCGCCGGCAGGTTTCACAACGTGGGGTTCTGCAGTTTCGACGAATGTGCCCCACCTTGTTACAGCGCAGACAAAGTGGGGGCCGAAATGGAATTAATACGATACTCTGCACTCCACAAACAGGTAGTAGATGTGGAACGTCTCCCAGGCTGACTCCATCGGCAAGAGTCAACAACGCGTCACGATTTAGCGTACGCATTTGTTCCATCTCCGATACTCTCCATCTTTCTGCTGGTATAGACTTGACTTTCCCGTAAGCCTGGAGCGCATCTCGAATGTAGTCACCTTCCAAACGCTCAGGAAGCCACAAATGCTTCGTTTTACCTTCCGTGGGCTCAGGATCAATAACGACGCAGCGTCTACCTTTTACGGATAATACCCCTCATGAGACTAGCTTTGATTTTGTCATCACTGATTTGCACGCCACCATCCACACGGGCGACATCTGAAATTTACCGATGGAACTCATTTTCTTCAGGTCAATAACGTTCCAAAGGGCGTCTCTGAAGTCTTGGGCTCTGTACAGTCGACCACTTAAGTCAGCATGCAGGAAAACGGAGTCCACAACCAGCTTACCGGTAGGAAGACGGGGTAGCACAACACGGTACACTCGAAAGACATGTAACGAGTGGTGCTACCTACTGCACCACTCCTTACATGTCTTTAGAGTGTACATTTTGGCCATGTCAGTAGTACGATGCGCTGATGTTTACATTTGCATTTTAAGAGCCGAGATCCGCTATCGCTCCACCGCGTCAAGTGCCGCATCTCTAGAAGAGCAAAAGTGTTGTTACCATCGACAGCTACATCGTGGAGTGCTAGAACATCGATTTTGATGTACGATATCCATATTAAATAAGAAATTCAGAAATAGACAACGGTGACTGTTAGGGTTGTTACGGATAATTTCGGCAGTTGTCTCTCGCTCTTTACACTTTTGAGCGCGCATATAATTCATGTGTTCAATGCAAAATAGCTACATAAACATTCGTGAATGAGTGTTCTTTCTGACAGCATACTGGCTTCTCACGGCACCGCTGTACCAGAATAATGAGACCAGAGCGAGACAGCTTTTCACGCAACTTTGAGGAACAACCCATGACTTCCTTTTCACTTCGCAAAAGCTTATGCGATATTTCTGGGAAATTAACGAATGTGTCAGTGTAACAGCACACGTAAGTACACAGGCCTGTGTGCCACATCTTACCAAATAAAGTAATACGGGTACGCAGCCATTCCCGCAGATGGTATGATTTTCATGAGGCCGGTATGGCGTTGCTGGTGCCTCGTCGTAAGGCACAATTATAACAATTGGCCACGTCGACTTTAATACCGGTGTCGGTGCTGTCAGTATTGCCGGCTTCAGAGAAGCACGATTGAATACCGTGCAAAAGAAAAGTACAGTGTACACCACCAATGCCAAACTGACATACAGTTTTAAAGCGTCGCGACGGAAAGGGCTTCTATTGAGGTGTCAGAACTTATGTGGCTGCGAGAGAAAGTAGCACATCTCTGTGTAGTCCCGACAGAGAGTTCCTGTTGCGACGTCAGAATCGCTGTTGCGATAAAAAGCTGTTGTTGCGACTTCATGCACTCTTGTGGACGCGACAGAACGTTTCTGTTACGACAACAGAAAACTTGGCCGTCGCGACCGAGTGTTTCTGTTGCGACATCTGAATTTCTGTTGTAACGCCAGAAATGTCTGTCGCAACTACAGAAACATCAAGAACTTCTGTCGTACAACAGCAATTCCTGTAGCTGCGACAAGAATTCCAGTTGTCTTTTTCAACTGGGATCTGTCTGTTACTGCCGCCAATGCAGGCGTTCACATACGCATAGAATTCCTTGTACAAATTCCGTCTTCTCCGTACAAACTCACTCCTTCTCCCGTTCCGGTCTCGTCTTCCTATTGGCTAGGAGCAATCGTCTGTTCTGAGAGGTTCTCGATTTTTCTTTTGCCCCGTCGACGCCGAGCGCAATAACGAAGGCGATAGGGCAACTCCCAGCGCGGGCGAAGTTACGCGCCATCCGTCGCCTCTTAGTCATCTTTTTCTACTTGTTTCTGGAAAGTTCGGCAGCGAGTCTCACCTACTCTTTCCGTCGAGCGCACGCGAGGGTGCGCAGCCACTAGGCAGGAATGGGCCCTGGAGACGTGCCTTTGTGTCCAGCTCTCCAACTTCCCCCTTCACTCTTCCACAACCCTAGCCCGAACAGTGAACATTCCCTGCCGCACGGCACGCGGACAAAAGCACGTGTGACGTCTTATTTCCTTTCCCGTCTAGACTCTGCCATCAGACTGATCATCTGCTATTGGACTCACCCTCCTCCGCCCACATTACGATCACCGTAAAGAAAAGTCGAATGGGAGGCACTGTTGGGTACTGCAGCACATACTTTCTATGAGAAGTACAGCGGCGGAACTATTTGAGACGTAGAGGGGGTGGGGTGCTGTTGACAAGGGGCAAGGAAGATTTAGGCCCTCATCGCACATTACATGTTTTAGGTGTTTCCCCCTTGCCCCTCATCTCCGTAGAGCACTGGACAGGCGGACTCACAGGAAACCAAGAAAACCCAAGCAACCGCACCTCGCTTCGTAAGAAAGAGGGCCCCGCCGGGTTGGGGGGGGATTCCTGTTTTTGCAGCTCGACAAACTCTCCCCAAATGATCAGGCTAAACGCACGCTGTTTCATTAGGCGGGGGGCCCCGTCTGCTCCTTCTGGTTTTCTCGCATCATACATGTCGCTCGAAATTCCGTTGCCCATGGTTCGATATACTAAGCAGGTTAGAATAAATGGGCGCCCTTCTCCTACTGTCCGAGGTGAGGCCCTGGGCTGCAGCCCCCTCATCCCCCCCTCAATCCAGCGCTGACCACAGTCAGGGATTCTCTGACGGTGGGACAGGGCGAATTGGACGAAGCGACATTAACTGACGAAATTGGTATTCACGTTCTAACGTTGCCACATTACGCACTCCTCATTCAACGATTTGTGCTTGAAGATAAAAGCGTGGTCGCAATACAGTGTCATACATAAGCCGGTCAAGTGATATATATATATATGTATATATATATGTATATATATATATATATATATATATATATATATATATATATATATATATATATATACACTTTCGTTTCATTTATCGTTTCTTTCTCTCATTTATTCAGCACAAGTAGTATTCTTATGTTGTCTTTGGTGTCAGTGTTTGGCGGCGTTTAATGATATGACTAGAGAGAGAGAGAGAGAGATGCAAATGAGAGAAAGGCAGGGAGGTGAACCACACTTAAAACCTCCGGTTTGCTACCCTGCACTAAGGAAAAGGAAAGGGGAAGTAAAGATGGAAAGAAGAGTGTGACAAAAATAAAAGTGTGAGAAAAAATAGGAAAAGGGACGGAATTGGGTGATTATAGTCTTTCTAATAGACCACAGTCACTTAGAAAAGTCAACAAAGCCTTGACCGACTTTTGCTGCGACGACAGTTCACGTCGGCATTCCAAAACTGACTGTTCTGAAAATGGCCTGTCATCAAGGCGTGCCAGCGCGGTCGCTAGTGACAGCCGGTGCGCGCTGTATTGAGGACAGTGGCAAAGCACGTGTTCGATAGTCTCCTCGCCGCCGCAGTGACTGCAAGCCGCGCTGTCGTCCATACCGACATGGAAGGCGAAAGATCTTGTGTAGGCGACACCAAGCCACAGTCGGCAAAGTACTGCTGTTTCGAGTCGTGAGATTCCAGATGGAGGTCGAAGTCGAAGGGATGGGTCCAGTCAGTGTAGACGTGTATGCTTTAAGCGTGGTGTGTTTCATAAAGCTTTGATGGCTTCATTTGCAAGCACACGAATTTCCGTTGCAGCGTCTGTTCTTGAGAATGGAATGGAGTGTTGCAAGCCCTCCTCATGGGCAGGTCGTGCTGCTGCGTCGGCATGTTCATTGCCCATTATGCCACAGTGGCTTGGAATCCACTGCAACGTCATGTCGTGTCCTTGCTCGACGAGGCGGTGAAGCAGCAGTCTGATTTCTAGAACTAGTTGTTCGTGGGTTCCTCGGCGTAAGGCAGAAATCAAACAATGAAGAGCAGCCTTGGAGTCAGTCAACACGCTCCATTTCTTGGGTAGTTCTTCAGCAATTACACGAAGTGCACGACGAATAGCAGCAGGCTCCGCGGCAGTCGATGTAGTCTGGGGAGATAGTGGAATCTTTATGGTGGAAGGTTTTGCAAGAAAGTTCAACGATCCTGCAGACCCATTCGCCGTGGTTAAAGCGTCAGTGTATAGATGATTATGCTCGTTGTACGTCTCGTGCAGCAAGACCAGTGAAAGCTGCTTGAGTGCTGGAGACGAGCGTTGGGATTTTGTTCGTATTCCTGGTACCATTAGTCGAACCATTGCTTGAGCCAAGCATGATGGTGGAAACGGAACTTTCGCTGAAGCTGTATAACCTGATGGAAGGCATGCACAATAAGGCAGGGCTGTTTCACAAAAGGAAGAACATGGTCGATCCTCTGGTAGTGAGGCTAGATGATGGGCAGGGGCTCGAGCAAGGTGTCTTACGTGTGCTCTGAGCGCTTCCATGGCTATATGGGTCTTGGCTGGGAAATCGTGTGCAATGACAATTGTTTCAGCCGTTGACGAGCACCGGGGCACTCCAAGACACTCTAAGTGTCTGGGCCTGGACGCTTTCGAGTGTACGGATATTACTTCTGCAGGTGTTGGTCAGCACAGGCAAGCTGTATCGCAAATGCCCAAGAAAGAGCGTCCTGTACAGTTGCATCATTGCATGTACTGAAGTACCCTAGACATTTTCTGCAAGAAACTTATACACATTAGAGATATCCGTGAGGCGCTTCTTTAGGTAGGCCACATGAGGACTCCAGCAGAGGTCACGATAAATGATTACGCCTAATAATTTGTGCGTCCTGACCTACGGTATGCTTTGACCGTCGATAGAGACATCGTATGATCTCATTGGCTTTCGGCTAAACGCGACCAATGCGCATTTTTGGCGATATCTTGAGGCCTTGTTCGTTTAAGTACGCCGATGTTGACGTGGCAGCTTTTTGAAGCCTGGTGCGTACTTGCGGCCGTGTCACAGCAGATGCCCAGACGCAGATGTCATCGGCGTACATTGATATCTTAAGTGTGTTCGGAAGTCGTTCCACGAGACCAATGAGTACCAGGTTGAAAAGCGTGGGACTCATGACACCGCCTTGTGGAACTCCATGGTGCGTATAATATTCCGAGGTTGGGCCAGCTTCAGTGTTAAGACATAGAGACCGCTTATGTAAATAACTGCCTGTCCAACGATACAACGGACCGCCTAGGGTAAGGGTTTTTTTATTTACAGTAAGCAGTATACAAAGCTCACTGCAGGGGCAGGGCTAAAGGCAATCAAGCCTGACAAAGGTCCCTGTCCCTCCGCAGTTCGTGGCAGCTCATACGCTTCGAGTTCAATAGTAAAAAAAAAAAAGAAGGATCGCAGTACAGCAGTTTCAGGAAAATGGACAACTAGCTACTTGCAAGAGTACACATAACAAATCACATAAACAAGAGAAATATTTATATAACATCTCTAAATAATCATACAGAAGAGGTCGCACGCACGCCATAATATATAGCTACACAAAATAAATTCAAGAAATTTGAAAATAAGAATGCATGAGAATACAATGAAATTTCATTATACATGGAAACACTCAAAATACTAATTTTTGAATGATTTAAGCATTGGTCGAGGCATGAAAATTCACAGGTTAATGTTTATACTGTATACATGTGGTAATTAATAAGTTCTTTGCTTGTTTTTTAAATGCAGCACTACTACCCTTAAAGTTCAATCTATCTGCAAGGATATTCAAAACATGATGTGTCTGGTACGCAGCACTTTGTTTTCCGTAATTAGTTCTTACTTTAGGTGCTCGTATCCTTTGTTCTCGTAAAAGGCCCACCAATTCCAATGCTTCAAGTATGGCGTCATGAAGAACGTTGTCGTAGGCTCCCTTGATATCTAAGAACATTGCAACAGATAACCTTTTACACGTCTTTTGGCGTTGAACATAGGTTACCATATCGATAATGTTGTTAGAACATCGGTGACGTCAAAAACCAGCCATGGCGTCCGGGTAGATTTCGTAATGTTCAAGGTATCACAAAAGTCTTGCGAGGATTATTCACTCCATTAGCTTCCCAACGCAACTTGGCAGCGCAATTGGTCGGTATGAAGTAATCTCTAAAGGAGACTTGCCAGGCTTAAGAAGTGGCACCAGGCGGCTGATCTTCCAATCTTGAGGAACTTTGCCCTCCTGCCTAGACTCGTTATAGATACTAAGGAGCGCACTTCGTGCCCGTTCACCAAGGTGACATAGCATACGGTAAGATATGTCATCCGGACCAGGCGACGACGACCGATTACATAAGGCGAGCGCCGCGTCAAGCTCTTGCGTCGTGAAAGGCAGATCCATGCGTGAATCTCGTGAATCTGGAATACGGTTCAATGTAAACGAACCTGTGCGAGTTGACTGGCCCGCAATCATAGCACAGACGTCTTCCGCCACATCAATGTCTTGTCGGCGCTGGAATAGTGCTAGGGCCTTAAACGGGAAACGCTGTTCCGGAACAGAGTGTAGACTTCGCACAGTTCTCCATATTTGAGATAGCAGTTTGCGGGGATCTAGCGACGCACAAAATTTCGACCACCGCTGAGCCTCTAGTTCATCCATGCGGCGTTGTATCTTTTTTTGCATTCGCCTGGCTGGTCTTAGATCCTGAAATGACTTAGTGCGTCGATATCTTTTTTCGGCAAGATGGCGAATCGCACGAAGCCGCTCCAATTCTAGGTCAAATTCAGAATATCTTGGAGAACACGTGAGTGTGAGCGTGGCAGTCTGTGCCGTTTTCTTGATAGCTTGTTGAAGTCCACAAGAGAGGCCTTTGTGACAAGCGTCCTCAGTCTGGGATTTAAAGGCAGTCCAATCTATTCTTCGCATCGTTGTGGACGTATACGTGTTAGACAATTCCCTTGATCTTGAGGTAAGTGGGGTTGTGGTCACTTCCGTGCGTTTCAATGCCCCAAAACCACGTAACATGTGTGGCGAGGCGGTGGGAGACGAAAGTCAAATCGAGGCAGCTGCTATACGTTATTCCCCGCAGAAATGTTGGACTCGCGTCATTCAGCAGGTAGAGACCATTGTTGGAAACTAATGAAGTTAGTCGTCTTCCCGTCGCGTTAACCTTTGAACTTCCCCGAATGGTATGGTGTGCGCTGAAGTCCCCGGTGATGATCCATGGACCAGGTTGTGTTTTTAAGGTGTCTTCTAGCCTTTTGGTGTCAAATCGACTTGGAGACAGATACACCCCCAAGAGTGCAAAGGTGACTTTTCTATTTTTAACAGTCATGCACACACTGATTGTCGTCGTCATGAGGTTGCATCGGTTGGACGACGTAAGTGGATAAACACGACGACCTCGCTACTTTTGATGTCGCTTCATGAGAATATTGTCTCGTAGCCAGATGGTCTTATTGGATGCGATAATCTTGGTTCACAAATGACTATGACTGGAAATCGGTTAGTGAGAACAAATTGACGAAAATCGGCGATGCGAGATCTTAGACCTCTCGCGTTCTACTGAAGGATCGACGCTTCTCTGACCTCCTTATGAAATGACTGGTGATTGTCAGTCATGGCTTCACTCAAGGCTTGCTAGGATGGGGCTCAGCGCATCGAGCCTTTGTAGTCCACTTCGAGCAGATGGAGTGTCAATGCTTGGCAGTATGGCCCTGATGACATTCACAATGGATCGCAGCCCCGGGATCATTTGGCAGTCGACTGTTGAAGCCTTAACAACAGAAGCGGGCTTCGATGGGAGCATAAAACGTGGAGGCTCTTTAGAAGACTGAGAGCTTGCAAGCGTCGGCCACTCTTCCACGGGGGCAGCCTTTCCCGTCTGAGGCCTCCTTGTGCTCTCGGGCGTTCTATTTGAAGATGATGGCGTTGGCGCAAGCGGCGCACGAACTCCACTCTGTCTTGAGCGTTTCTGTCGATGGCGACATCGACGCCGTATCTTTTCTCAGGCTTCTCTATGTGTTGAGTTATCCCTGACCATTTTCTTGAGAACTTCGAACTCTTTTTTGATTCTTGGGCGTTCTTTAGATGTCGCTTGATGGGTGCCTTCACAGTTGCCACACCTAAAGTTTGTTGCACGGCAGACATCTACCGTGTGTGACTCCGCGCACCGAGGGCACATTGGGGAGTTTGCGCAGGCGCCCTTAACATGCCCGGTCTTGAAGCACTTGTGGCATTGAAGCGGATTTGGGGCAAACCGCCGTACGACATGTCGGAAGTGACAGACCTTTACGTGCGAAGGTTTGGAATCCCCCTTGAACACAATCTTCACACAACGGCGGTTGCCGAGTCGGCATACGTGCGTGATGACCGCTCCTTCGTATGTCGGTTTGATCAGAATTAGCAGGTCCGAGTTCGAAATAGCCAAGTCAACATCGTAGATACCACCTGCAGTGCGGGCCCCATCCATAGGTATGACCGGTCGTGCTTTTATGTTGCCCAAACCTGTTATCTGTTGTAGCGTCTCCAGCGTGGTTCCACGGGTTGTGTTGACAGCTGCTACATTCTTTCGTGTGTTCAGCCGGACTTCCTTGATTTCGTTTGGAGCCTTTCCCTCAATAAAACAGAGAGAGCTTGCCTGTTCAATACTCGAAGGTTGACGGAAGGTTCCACTGACATGAAGAGGATGGTGTGCGGCCAGCGTTCACTGCCTGCCTGCATGGTTTACGTACTCGCTGGTGACGACGTCTTGATAGGCCTCCTTTTAGCCCTTCGGCTCCTCACTGACACGAAGCTGTAATCGGATGAGTCGTCCCCTGTGATTGATTAGACCTCTGGACCAAGTGCCTCGTTTCCTTGAGGGAGTTGTCAATGTAGTGCTCTGGCAAGACGGGCCGGCAATAGGTTCTGCATCCATAGCCACGGCAGTAGGAGCCTCTCTTGAGCGTTCACTGGTGGTTGACTAGGTGCTTTGACTTGTAGAAGTGCTTGCAGTTGCAGACTTCGCGCAGCATGAGCGTGCGGAACGCTCCGCATCCATCGTCTCAAGCCAGGACGCGGAAAGCACCCCCCCAGAGACTGATGAAAATTTGACGAAAACTGGCTAGCAGGGACAGGTGCGTTCTTGCACTGAGTAACTTCGTCCAATGATATGACTAATGTATATATATATATATATATATATATATATATATATATATATATATATATATATATATATATATATATATATATATATATATATATATATATATATATATATATTTATTTATTTATTTGTACACACTGCAGCCCGATCGGGCTATTGCAGGAGTGGGTGTGAAATGCAGGGAAATGAAAATACTAAGTAATACAGGCAATACCAACAATACAAACAAACACAAACCAAAACTATTCAATGGCCGCCAAGAATAAGTGTAAAGGAAGAGAACGAGTAGGACCAGGCAAAGAATTCCAGTACTCGATTACACGGGGAAATAAACTGTATTTAAATGTGTCCGTGCGGGCGAAATAAGGTGCGATGTTTAGGTGATGGTGACTTCTAGTATTAGACGGTTTTGCTGGAGTTAGGTACTTATCCGAAGATATACGGCAAGAAGAGTTAATAATGCAATGCAAAAACTTCAGTGATTCCGTGCGTCGGCGATCTGAGAGCGGTTCTAAGCCTAGGGATGAAAGTGCTGTATACTGCGAAAAATACCTATCGTACATACGGCACATGAAGCAGGTCGCTTTCTTTGGGATGGCCTCAATTTGATTAATGTGGCACTGTTTGTGTGGATTCCAGGCGGGAGAAGCATAATCGAGTATAGGCCGGATTACTGATTTATACATCATTAGTTTAGCATCTCTTGGGGCTATGGTCAATGTGCGGCGCAGATAACCTAACTTTTTCAGGACTTTTGAGGTTATTAAATCTATGTGCTTCGACCAAGACATACTAGATGTGAAAACAAGACCAAGGTATTTATATTCACTAACGCTCTAGATTGGAGTATTATTAACTTTGTAAGTAAACGCGGAAAGGGTCGTTTTATTAGTGAAAGTCATAACAACGGTTTTACGGATGTTAATTGTCATTTCCCAGGTATCGCACTAAGAGCTAAAATTAGCAAATGATTTTTGAAGCTGTAGATGGTCATCAAAGGAGGTCATTTTATGATACAATACACAGTCATCAGCATAGAAACGTATACTTGAGGCTATATGACGAGGGAAATCGTTTATAAAGATCAAGAAAAGCAACGGACCCAGCACGGAACCTTGTGGTACTCCTGAAGGCACCTCTGTCACTCTGGAATTAGCTCTGTTAAAGGACACAAATTGAGATTGATCGGAAAGAAAACTAGAAAGCCAGCTGAGAATGTGGGTATTATTAAAGATGGCGTCAAGGTTATTCAATAATTTCCAATGAATCACTGTATCAAATGCCTTTGAAAAGTCAGTGAAGATTGCGTCAATTTGGTTGCCCGTGTCGAGGTTAATAGAAATGTCATGTGTAATTTCACTTAGCTATGTTAATGTGCTGAACCCACGTCTGAAGCCGTGCTGGAAATTAGTAACTTATGTGACTCAAGGTATTCCATAATGTGTTTGTAAATAATATGCTCTAACATTTTACACGAATGAGAGGTTATAGAAATTGGTCGATAATTAGATAAGACGTGTTTGTCACCGGCCTTGAATGAAGGAAGAACTTGAGCCATTTTCCAGGATGAGGGTACTGTAGAGGATGCCAGCGACTTGCGAAATATGACAGTGAGGTAGTGACAGGTCCATAATGAGTACCGTACCAAAAGCAAGTTCGGAATGCCATCTGGCCCAGCAGACTTCTTAATATCGACTTTCAATATTAAGTTCCAATACACTTTCTTCGGTATGGTTAATGTCATTGATGGGTACGTCACTACGAGCAATGATGTCTGGTTGGATGACGTTGTTGTCGCGAGTGAAAACGGACCTGAAATACCCATTAAATGCGTTTGATATATGAAATGGATCATTGGTAGAATCATTGTTAATCACCATAGAAGTAGCCGTCAAATCACGTGGCAAAACAGACGACCAAAATTTACGCGGGTTTGTTTTTAGTAGGCCCTGCAGCTGCACACCGAAGAAGAAATCCTTAGCGCAGGTAATTTTCAGCCTAAGCTCTTCTTTCGCTTTAATGAAACTCGTCATGGCTGCCTGATTGGTAAAACGCCTCTTACACCTTAGTCTATTTAAACGACCTGTTAGATGTAATATATCTCGCGTCATCCAGGGAATTTTCACATTTTTCTTCTTTCTGAGCGGCTATAGCTGCATCCTGTATCCACTCAGAATTCTGCTTTACGCAATTTCTAAACCATGACACTGGTTCATCGTCGTAATGAATAGTTGCAACAACCTCATTTGGGTGACGGGGTTCATCTTGAGTAAAACTTGAAACAGCGTAAAGAAGACGATGACAGCAATCAAAAACACCCACAACAGGATGAGCGGTGTACTGGCACCTGGAAAAAAAATATTGAAAGGTCACACACCTTTTATAGCATGCGAAAAACACCAAGAACGAGAAGGTTTAAACCGCATGCGTACTGCATACTGGTATAGGTGCTTATCTAAACATTTTCACTTATGTTTTGTTAGGCAGCACGCATGCGTTTTAACCTTTGGGTTGTTTTTGGCATGCTATAAAAGCTGTGTGATTTTTTAAGAAATGTTTTTCTGGTCGGCAGTACAGCGCTCGTCGTGTTGTGTGTGTTTTCGATTGTTGTCTTGGTCTTCTACGCGCTGCATCAAGTTTTTCGAGATGAATAGGTCTTTTGAAAAGCTGGTCCTCAGACGCATGTCTATATATATATATATATATATATATATATATAAATATATATATATATATATATATATATATATATATATATATATATATATATATATATATATATATATATCTGTATATATGTATGTATGTGTATATATGTATGTATGTGTATATATGTATGTATGTGTATATATATGTATGTGTATATATATATATACGTATACGTATATATATATATGTATAACACACGGCGCTTATCAAAAGAAGTACTTATGAATTAGAGAAGGGCAAAACGGTTCACCAGCTCACTTAGTTAGTTCGGCCGTCTGTGCGACTCTGCATCTGTAACTCAGTTTGCCTTTGTACATTTATGTAAATATATTTCCTCTCTTCATCATCTGAATTTGTCAATCGTCCCCATCTTGAAACACTGCCTGGAGAGACCCTGTTCCCTTCTTAAGAAAAGGAAAATACCATGCCTAAATTGACAACACGGCTATTTTACTATTGCATAAATCGTTTTTTGTTCATGAGTGCCAAGTAACTAGACTTCATAACACACGTTACACTGTGACTTCTGCTATAAATTCTAGTTATTTGGCTTTCAAATAACGACATGTGCATTAGTAGAATAACCCTGGTATAGGTATTTTTACTAATACCATCGAAATGTTGCGCAGACATCGCTCGAACAACAGCTGTCAACGAACGGCGCTATCCTTTGCCAATGGTTTGCCAGAAGACACGTTCTGAGCGAAACAGCACGCGCAGACAATGGACGACAACAAGGAAGACACAACACCGTAGGACAACACATACAGCGCTCTGCGTGCGCTCTTTTGCTCGGAATGTATCTCAACCAACTCGCCCAGCAATGCGCACTTTGCCAGAAGACCCGGCACTGACTGAACGGGTCGGCATGGCTCACTGAACGAGAGAGAGCCGGCTCTCCAAAAGAAGCGACTCTCAACCAACTCGCCAAGAAATACGCACTTTGCCAGAAGACCCGGCTCTGAGTGAACGGGTTGGAACGGCTCACTGAGGGAGAGAGAGAAGCCGCTCTCCAAAAGAGCCGGCTCTTCGAATGGCTCACTGAACGAGAGAGAAGCGGCTCTCCAAAAGAGCCGGCTCTTCGAATGGCTCACTGAACGAGAGAGAAGCGGCTCTCCAAAAGAGCCGGCTCTTCGAATGGCTCACTGAACGAGAGAGAAGCGGCTCTCCAAAAGAGCCGGCTCTTCGAATGGCTCACTGAACGAGAGAGAAGCGGCTCTCCAAAAGAGCCGTCTCTTTTGGATAGCCGGCTCACTGAGCCGGACGGCTCAGTGAGTCGCCCGGCTTTTTTGGAGAGCCGCTTCTCTCTCGTTCAGTGGGCCGTGCCAGCCCGTTCACTCAACCAGCTTTCTCGCACTGCCAATAGATGGCGCGCAAATCTTACCCGGCTCTGACGGAACGGTTCGGCACGGCTCACTGAGCCAGAGAGAACCGGCTATCAACCAGCTTTCTCGCACTGCTAATAGATGGCGCGCTAATCGCACCCGGCAGAACACCCGGTTCTGACGGAACGGTACGGCACGGCTCATTAGGGCTCACTGAACTGGCTCCCCAAAAGAACCACCGCTCACTTTTAATGAGCCACGGCTCACTCGCTCTTTCAGAAGAGCGGCTCAAAAGATCCGGCTCGCTCCTGAGCGACCCATCTCTACTCATGATGACGATAAACGATTAACACGGATTACATATTGCATAAAGCAGAAGTTTCATTGGCAAAGGCGTCGTGATGGAGCTTCAACGAAACTAGGCGACCTGGATTGCTGATGGAGCCCGACTTGAAGAAGCAGTTCGTATGCGCCCCCTTGCAAGTCCACATCAGTTTTCGCGGATATTAGGAAAAGTTTTTGGCCGATATTCTTTGCACATTACGAAGCGATATCACAATCGAAAGAGCGTTAATGCTTTCGTAGGTTAGACACGTCTTTTATTTAATTGTTTTAGGAAAACAATTAAAAGTTGATTTTCTTCCTAGTGGCGGTCTTAAAGAAAGCATTCGACAATTACACGAAGTAAGTTTTGTCTACCGAATAAACTGCACTTGCTTCCCTCTGCTCTAAGCACCAGATGAGCATCCTTCCGCATTTGCGAACGCGCAACCCTTCGCAGCCAGCACTTCGAGTTTCGGGTTACAGCACCGTCGATTCAAGAAAGTACGCTGTTCTCTGGGGCGTGCCGCGGCGAGCAGACCACTCATATAGCTGTTATGTAGCTTTTACGCTGAAATGCTTGTTTCACGGGTCCTGTATAATTGTGGGGTTCGTATAGAGAGCATGGCAAACTGCCACCAGCGTGGTATCCTATTCCCTAATCCGAACCCTCGCTCCCTTCTCCCTCTTGGGTTCGCTGTCTTCCTCCAACGTGACGAGCGAAATAAACTAAAATTCCGCTGAACGCTAGAGGCGTCTACTCCACGGTGTTTGTACATCCTTGAAATGTACATATCTGAACAGTTCCATATGCCGTCGTTCATTAGCCTTAGACGACCATACAATGAAATCGTACCGGTTGCTTTTCTGCAGCCTCGTAAAGAAGACCAGCCAATGTCACCCTCAATCGACTAGACAAAGACGCGCGGATAGCGAACCTGTAGCTCTCCGCTCAACTTCGCGCTGACGGCGTTCGATTCCTCCTTGAGTCTTCGCGTGCAAGTATACAAGAGCGTTAGCAAAGGTCACACGGGGCACCTGTAACGGTTTGCACAGTTGTCGCACCAACACTGGACGGCTGAATCCTCGCATCGACTACCAGCGCAGCGAATGCCATGCTCTCGGGGCATCGCGTGTCACGTGCTCCTCGTGTGCCTCCAAAACATTTTTATTCACTAGCCGCTATGCCGTGGTAACGGAATCCCGTTACGGAGTGTTAGCCCAGGTAATATCAAGTATCAGAAAAATAAGTGCCCCACAAAGTGTATGGCAAAACGGCACCGCAGCATCTCAATTAGTAACACCATCGCACGCTTAATGCAGAGACATGGGTTCGTATCCCAGCTGCGGTCAGGTGCTTTTCCCTGCATTTTCATTTGCGTGAATTTGTCATTTCTTTAATTTAACTTGTACTCACAAGTAATTTCCCGTATCTATTCCTTGGTGTCTTTGGTTGTTGGCTTATTATGAAATCATAATAAAAATGGAGCCCCTCGGTTCCCTTTCGTCTCGATCATATATTATGTAAGTAAGTCAAAATCTAACGCACACGTTTCTCCTTCCATGGGCAGCCAACGTTTCCGAACTACTCTCCGCGTGCACCACGTGACCCGGCCTCCTCTTCTTTTCTTGTAACCGGTCACGCTTTGATTCGCAGTGTGAGACGGTAAGACGCCTCCATTCTGCCGGTGAGACCGACTTTTGCCAATGCTTTCCTTGTAGTAGTTTGTGTTAGCAGCAACTTGGCGTTGTTGCACCAACCTCATGGTCGCCCAAGTTCGTCACGTTTTGATATATCGTCGCCAGAGTACAAATGCCATCTTCCTTTTCACAAGCACCACATGGCATAGCCAAAGGTACGTACTATTATATAACACGTAGTTTCTGATGACGTCACAATCAGCGTTTCTCTCGTTTCCGCTCGTCTTACAGAACCTAGGACTGTAGATGTAGAACTTAACAAGGCCGGCGTAGATTTGCTTTTGATGTCATACGGTTGTCTTCGACGGGGTCGTGGTCATGCTGCTTTCGTCACAAGCGCGTATGCTCGCGACACACGCACACAGCTACTAAACTTACACATATAAGGTGCTTCTTCTCGCAAAAAACAACATATCGTCGGGTACCTGCAAAATATTTCGTATAACATTGATTCGCGCACTGCATGGGATTTGCACTACTTTCCGCTTCCGCCTTGCTACTCAGGCAATGAGGCTGCTCTTTTTCTCCTATAATGATGTAGCACAAGATTATAATTACGCCATTTTACATGCGTGAGCGCTAGAGCAGCACAATAGGATGCGGACCAGGTAGCAAAGGACAGAGTTGCTAAATTTGCTGAAACGTTACGGCTTCAACAGGTGCCGCTTGTTTGGCGATGTCGAAACTACGTTGGGGGGGGGGGGGGGGGCTAATCTTCCACTGCACCACCATTCGCGCATTTTTTCGATTTCGAGCGCCATCAGGCAACGTCGCGTAGCACAAAATAATTTGATCGAAATGTTCATTATTCTTTAATATCTGGATGGCGCGGTAGCGCAGTTCAAAACTATTCCCTCCTCCAATCTGGTTCCCCTTCATACTCGCACAAATTCGCACGCGGGCTGTTATGGCAGAGTCTTTCGTTTCAACTCGAATTGTACTGGTTGCGGGCGACGTGCCTGTTTTATTCTTTCTACTTGAGTTTGGTGATGGCGAGGTGACTGTGTAGTAGCCACAGTCTATCGCGCTTCCAATCGAATGAAGCGCTAGTCCGGCCAGTGATAAACGTTGCGACTTTGAGGGGTGTCTGTCCATTCCTGGGTGATTGCATTCTCAAGAACACACCGCTTTGCGCGTTGTTTTCTTTTGAGCCACTAATAGTGGCTGCCTACGTTCTCGAAAGTGGTTGTCTTATACGGGACGGAGGGAGGGATGGTTTTCTCGTTGGACAGGCATAGAAATGCTTACGCATTTATATAAAGCTAATAGCTGTCTTGGCCTCTCTCGCATGTTTCTGTAGCTGGCGGCCGTCGTTGTCTCGCACGCAGAGATCGGGCTTGCGATCAAGCTCCAAGCTCATTCACACTCATTGCTGCTAATAACGTACTCATACCGGAGCTTATGTTGTTGAAATCTGAGTGACAAATTCATGAACATAATCGCTTTTCCACGTAAGAAAAACCGTTATTGGGTAAATGTGACAGTCCGCACATTCATTATAGGGAAAAAGGGCGAATTCTTGTTTTATCGTCTTAGTACAGCAGGTTACGCAGATATGCCATCGCATATTATGACGCGGTGCAAAGTTTCGGAGAATCATTATTTTTTCGGATGTGTCTGTAAACAAAGGCACAATTTGTCTCATATGTGCTCAGAGCTGTCGCCTACAGCCGAGAGTAGTAGCACAAGCAGCCCAGATTTCCCTTTTGCGGTGATTCGGCAATTTCGCTGCGCTAAGATGGCGCCGTAAAGTGGGAGTATACTAAATATAGTGTGAGCGTGGCCAAAGCAGCTGCCACGTCGTCGGAAGCCTCTTGGCTCTCTGTGATAACTAAGGTGACAGATACTTAACGCTTGTGTTCATTACACAAACGTTAGTATAACGACTGCTCGTATGACTGCTGTCATCCTGTTATTTACACTCATTGGCTACTGATACGTCTTTCTACGCAATAAATCAGTATCATTGACACGAAAGCCCCTCAGTCATAGCGATCACATTACGGTACGCACACTCACTGACCATCTCAAGCTATTGTTACGGTGAAGGAAAGGAAGAAGTTGGAATGGACTAGAGGAAGACGAAGTCTGGCAGTTGTCTGAACGCCATTAACCTCAGCTGGCTGTAAATATACATCATTTTACACTCGTGGGCCTGCTTTCTTCCTGCAACATTTTGGTGGAAGGTGCGGGGTACAATCACGGAACTTCGCAGCGGACGTCATCTACCTGCCGCCGCAAGGCAAATCAACCGACACAAGCGACAACGCCTCAGCATCCCGTGCCAACGGTCATCCTCACTCATCCGCGGGACCCAGGGACATTTTGTGGCACGGACAACGCCGACGTCGAGGACTGGCTTACGATGTACGTGCGAGTGTGCGACAACAACAGGTGGGATCCAACAATGATGCTAGCAAACGTGATATTTTATCTAAGAGTAACTGCGAAGCAATGGTACAACCCACACGAAGCTGACCTAATGAGCTGGGATGTCTGCAAAGAAAAAATGCGAGACCTGTTTGGCAGACCTGTCGGTCGTCAGCTGGCAGCAAAAAAAGAACTTGCGTGCCGTGCTCAGACGTCCACAGAATCCTATGTCATGTACATACAGGATGTGCTGGCCCTCTGTCGCAAGGCTGATAACAACATGATAGAGGCAGACAAGATTGGCCACATACTGAAAGGTATTGAAGACGATGCCTTCAATCTCCAGATGTGTAAGGATTGTGCCACTGTGGATGCAATTGTAAAGGAGTGCCGGTGCTTTGCACAAGCGAAGGGCCGCCGCGTCGCTCAAACTTTTGACCGATTGTCCAATACCGCTGCGACATCTTCTTGCGAAGACCCGCCGCGGTTCGTTCAGCCTGCTGGAGCGGAAGATATCACGCGCATCGTTCGCCGTGAGCTTTAGACCATGGCTCCGGCTCCAGTTCGTCCCGACTGTCGGTAAAGCGTGTCTGCTATCTCCCTTATACAAGCAGTCGTTCGGGAGGAAATAGCAAGTTTGGGGATTCCATCTCTCTGCTCGGTCCGCCATACAAACACTTACCAAGATTTTTCCGGCCACTCGCTCCCAGACGCAAAGCTTTCAGCCCCTGCGTCGTAACCCAGCTGACTGGCGCACAGCGGATGATAAACCCATCTGCTTTAATTGTTCCGGTATTGGACACATCGCCCCTTATTGCCGCAACCACTGGTCGTCGCCTCCTCGTGGTCGTCTCCGAGTCACTACCGCCAAGTACCGGACAATTTTACTTTCTCACCCTATACGCCGACTAGGAACATCAACGCCGACAGTGCTCCACAAAGATCCAGCCGCTCCCCGTTTCCGCAAGGTCGTAGGTCCCGTTCGCCTCTCGTTCACCGCTCTTCGTACCCTTCTGCAAACGGTCGCTTCGCTTTGGGAAACTAGGCGGTGCAGCTCCCGGAGGTGAAACTGCAACTCTGACCCGGCCCTCAAATCCTCTGCTGACCCTGCCTACATGTGGAAACCTACTGGACATTGAAGTTGATCGCGTTCCTGTTAGATCTCTCGTTGATACAGGAGCGCAGCTTTCAGTTATGAGCGCTGCTCTCCGCCGAAGGCTCAAAAAGGTTTTGACACCCGCCATACCGGGCACTGTGCGAGTCGCCGATGGGAGTACTTCACCTGTCCTTGGAATGTGCACAGCACGTGTGACCATTGGGGGCCATTATACCGTTCTTCTATTTATCGTCCTTGATTACTGTCCGCACGAACTAATGCGGCCTCGACTTCCTTTCGAAACACTCTGCCCAAATTGACTGCACCACAGGTGTTGTCCAGTTGGATCTACCGCTTCCTGCCGACGCAACAACTTGTGCTTCACACCACTTATGTTCCGCCGAGTTTGCAAGGCTGTCTCCACAGGCAGCTACAAATGTCCTCCTGACACCGTGTCCTCGCGTACCTGATGGCGAGTACGTCGTGTCGCCACTTACTGACGTGGTTTCGTCGCGCAATAGTGCCCTGCCGAGTACCTTCATCCGGATCCGCGAAAACTGGACTCGTGTGCCCATCCTCAATTTTGGATTTTCGTTGCATGTGCTTCCACACGGTATTGCCATAGCACATGTCACTCCTTTGGAAGAATTTCAGGTTTCTTCTTTGACCTCTCAGTCCTTCCTCAGTACCAAAGGACCTTTGTCACCCACTGCTCCGTACTCGACGTCTGCGGACCATGTTTCTAAGATGATCGCCCCTGACCTTCCTTCCGAGCAAACAGCAGCTCTTCGTCACCTCTTGTCATCTTATCGGGGCATCATTGATTTGGACGACCGCCCACTTGGCCAGACATCTGTTGTCACGCATCGCATAAACACCGGTGACGCCAGCCCCATTCATAGGTGGCCATATCGTGTCTCCGCGACAGAAAGGGCCATCATACAGAAAGAGGTAGACAGGATGATGGACAAGAACATCGTTTAACCTTCCAGTAGCCCGTGAGAATCACCGGTTGTCTTAATAAAGAAAAAAGATAACTCGTGGCGCTTCTGCCTTGACTACCGTCACCTCAACACGATAACAGAGAAGGATGTTTATCCCCTGCCTCGCATTGATGACGCTCTTGACTGCCTTCACGGATTCCAATACTTTTCATCAATTGACCTCCGCTCCGGCTATTGGCAGATTAGCGTCGATGAGATGCACCGCGAGAAAACCGCTTTCGTCACACCGGATGGTCTGTACCAATTTAAAGTCATGCCCTTTGGATTATGCAATGCGCCACCTACATTCGAGCACATGAGGGACTCTCTACTCTCTTGCGCGGCTTGAAGTGGTCTACATGCCTCTGTTACCTCGACGATGTGATTGTGTTTTCACCGAATTTTGAGAGCCATCTGCGGCGCCTCACAACCATACTCTCCGTGTTTCGCAGTGCTGGCCTGTAGCTAAACTCCTCGAAGTGCCATTTCGGTCGCCGTGAAATTAACATGCTGGGCCATCTCGTAAACGCCGCCGGAATCCAACCTGATCCACAGAAAGTTCCCGCCGTGCTAAATTTTCCTGTACCTTGTTCAACAAAAGATGTCTGTATTTTTCTGGGCTTATGCTCCTATTTCCGGCGATTCCCGAAAAATTTTGCTCCACATCGCTCACCCTCTCACTGACCTTCTTAAGAGAGACGCCTCTTTCTCTTGGGGACCACTGGAGGAGAAAGCCTTCTCTACCCTGATTGAGCGGCTTACAACTTCCCCAATTCTGTCACACTTTGACCCTTCTGCGCCCACTGAAGTACGAACTGACGCGAGTGGTCATGGCATCGACGCTGTCCTCGCTCAGCGTCAACAGGGCCAAGACCGTGTCATCGCTTACGCTAGCCGCATTCTTTCCACGCCCGAGCAAAATTACTCCACAACTGAGAAAGAATGTCTCGCGCTCGTATGGGCGGCGGCGAAATTTCAGTCGTACTTTTTCGGCCGGAGCTTCTGCGTCGTAACCGATCATCACGCCTTCTGCTGGCTTTCTTCTTTGAAGGACCCAACTGGACGACTTGCACGTTGGGCATTGCGTCTACAAGAATATACATTTTCTATTATGTATAAGTCAGGGCGCCTGCATAAAGACGCTGACTGTCTGTCCCGCAATCCCCTGGATCAACCGGACGATACCGATGCAGACTCGGACATCAGTGTTCTATCCATCTCCGGCTTCCTCCATATTGGCGACGAGCAGCGCCAAGATCCTGTTATTCGAACACTTATGGAACGCCTAAGCTCCTCGCTCAATGACCCGTCCTTCCGGATGTTCACCTTGCGCGATGGAACTTTATACCGTCGTACCGTTCGTCCTTACGGCCCGGAGCTCCTCCTAGTCGTTTCCAAGCACCTTCGACTCACCGTGCTCCAGCAACTTCACGACGCTCCTACTGCTGGACATCTGGGCATTACTCGTACATACGACCGCCTGTGGCGCCGCTTCTTCTGGCCCGGCATTTATCGCTCTGTGCGCCGTTATGTCGCTTCTTGCGACCTGTGTCAGCACCGGAAGACGCCTGCTATGCCTCCCGCTGGGTTGCTGCAACCAAGTGATATCCCTACAGAGTCCTTCTTCCGTGTAGGCCTAGACCTCCTTGGCCCGTTTCCAATTTCCATCAAAGGAAAAAATGGATTGCTGTAGCAACCGATTGTGCCACGAGATATGCCATCCCACGAGCGCTACCAACCAGCTGCGCTACAGATGTCGCCGCATTCTTACTATACGACGTCATCCTGCACCACGGCGCCCCTCACCACTTGCTGACGGATCGCGGCTGCTACTTTCTATCGAAGGTCGTCGATGATCTGCTCCGCTCCTGTTCTACAGAACACCATATTCCTACCGCGTACCACCCTTAAACGAACGGCCTCACCGAGCGACTCAACCGCACTCTAACTGAAATGCTGGCCATGTACGTTTCCGACGATCACCGCGACTAGGACGTCGCTTTACCATACATCACTTTCGCATACAACTCGTCCCGCCACGACACTGCCGGTTTTCACCATTTTACCTGTTGTATGGCCGTGACCCCACCTTGCCCTTCGACACATTGCTACCTTCGGCAGTACAATCACCCAGCTCTAGTTACGCTCGCGCTGCTATTGACTTAGCAGCCCAGGCCCGAGAACTCGCCCGTCATCGCCTTACAGTCTCGCAAGCTTCTCAAAAGCGACGCTACGACCTTCGGCACCGAGACTCCCATTTTTCACCTGGTTCCCTTGTCCTTCTCTGGACGTCTTCACTACTTGAAACTACGTAAAAGTACTTTCCCGTTATTCTGGTCCGTACCAGTTCTTACGCCAACTGTCCGACGTGACATACGAGATCGCCCCAGTCGGTCAGCTTTCAGTGCATCCCAACGTCACCAGCGATGTTGTTCACGTCGCCAGGCTGAACCCCTATGTCCCCCCATTAACTGAGGGTCTATAACTTACACCGGGACGGAGATACTCCGTCGGGAGGGTTATGTTACGATCAAGGAAAGGAAGAAGTTAGAATGCACTAAAGGAAGACGAAGTCTGGCAGTTGTCTGAACGCCAGTAAGCTCAGTTGTAAATATACATTATTTTACATTCGTGGGCCTGCTTTCTTCCTGCAACACTATCATTAATTTTTTATTACAATGTCTTCCTTGTCGAGTTCACACTTTTTCTATATCGGCTATCTCTCTTTATAACCCATTTTCTTGGTGCGATTCCGAATATAGCGCAGTGTAACCATGTGGGCTGATGCGGGAGGTACTACAGCCTAAGAAATGTGGACCGATCCGTAAAATAGTGCAGTCAAAAAATTTGTGAGGGGATAAAGTTCCATGCACCGCTTTCTTACCCACACCTAACTCAGGAAGAGATTATCATTCATCAACGTAAACTAAAGTTTCAATCCCCTCCCAACTTCTTTTGTTGTTTTGAAAAAAGTTGTGACGGAGCACTCCGAAGTGTTTCTCCAACTGCAATCATCACCACAGACAAAGCAAGAAAAATCATAACTACAACGAAGCAGTAGGAGACGGTACTGCGGAGGTCGGACGCCGAGACTCAGTCCCAGGCCGTCCGGATGCCAGATGTGGTCGACAAGGAGCAAGGCGAGTGGACAAAGCGAAAGGGGGAGGGGATGGGAGAAGGGACTCCTAACCTTCAACACCTCATCCTGGACAATAAAAGCATACGCAGTTCCGTCTGGCCGGCGAAGCACCGATTGCGTAGTAAGAAACAGATACGCCGAGACAGCGCTGTTTTTGTGTGTCCCCGTCTTTCAACGTCATTGTTCAGTCGTGCTTACGCATTCTATTATGAATTCAAACAAACTAGCCCGCCAATGCGTTTTAACTAATTTAACCAGCACGGTGTCACGCGCGCACAGGTAAACATGAACATATTGAGCTCGATGAGCGCGGAAACTCGCTGTCAGAATTCTGGAGTGAAGAATCGCGGCAGCAGCAAGCGAATCGACCTTCTTGCATCTCTCGCTTCAATGCGAACGAAAGCTCGAAAGCACAGCGCATACGAAACTACCGCTACTACGCACACTCTGAAAACATCGCTGATCGCTTTCAAGATGAAGCCGGGTGCACACTTTGTGGCCACGTCCCAGATTGCTTTCAATACACAGAGCGCCGGCAACGCGTCCCTACGGCTTCCGCTAAAGACGTCTGCTCAGGCGTCCGCGATTCGCGTAGCTAACGCCGTAGTGCACGCCGTGGTGCTCTCCGCCCTGCAGGGAGTGGTGGGGGAGGAGGGCATCGAGGCACCCTAGCAGCCGCCGGAGAAGAACGCCCCTCCTCCCTCGCCTGAGCCCTCTGCCTCGCCCGCGACAGGAGAGGGCACGCATCCGGGACGCGTTCCTCGCTCGCGCACGCGAGTTTGAACCGCGTTCGCCCGTTCACACACTTTCGCTCACACGGAACCTCACGGCGACGCTGACGGTAGAAATGCAGCTTTAGTGTCCATATCTTTTCCTATCGCAATAAATGATTTCACTCTCTCTCCAAGAAGTCTGAAACAATAAATATTTAAAAAATGAAGGTTGTAGTGAGGTAAAAAAGGGGCATGAACGGGAGCCAGATGAAAAAACAGCTGCTGCTGACAAATTTCAATTGGAAGGAAGTCAAAGAAAAAATTTTTGAGCGCACAGCCACAGCGCTATAGCGAGGTTCCCGTAAGGCTAACTAATAAGCTGGGACGAAAAGCAAGGAAGCTCTGTTTAAAGCAGTGAAAAAGAACTTTAAAATATAGACAAATACCAGCCAGTTGGCGATAAAGCAGAAGGAATTTAATTTATAACCGTAAGGGGGAGAAAGATAGAATTCACTCGTACAGACCGTCGAGAATACATGTGTAATACACAGGTTGGCAATGCAGCTGATAAAGTTACAGCGGTAAGCATGCGCAGAGAATAATGGCATTTTGGGGGAACTTCAGAATGACTTAAGAATAGCTGGGCGTTTTGGATGATAACTTATTTGTCCTTACTCTGTTTATAGAAATATTTAGAGTAGAAAGGAGGTCGTTGCATGTGGCCTTTTCAGGCATTACCGGAGCGTATGACAACGTAGACCGCAATACTTTGTGGGATATTCTGGAAAGGGAAGGCTCAGACGACGATTGCAGACAGCTTTTAAGAGGTAGTTACCTTGAAATTACCATTTTCGTTGAATGTTAAGGGTGAGAAGAGAGGAGAAGGTTGATATCGACAAGAAGCTGAGGCAGGGGTGCCTTTTATCCGCACTGCTGTTTATGATGTACATGGTGAGGATGGAAAGGGCGCTGGAATGAAGTAATATCGGGTTTAATCTCTCATACAAACAGGCAGGTATAGTAGTAGAGCAGCAGCTTCCATGTTTGTATTATGCGGACAATATTGTGTTGCTAGCTCACAAGCAAAGTAATACGCAACGTCTGGCTAATATCTCTGGAGAGGAAGGCGACAGGCCGGGTCTGAAATGTTCATTAAAATATCAGGTGTTATGGTATTCAATGAAAGCAGCGAACAGACAGTGAAAAAACAGGGCCAGGAAATACCTCGCGTAAAAGGTTATAAATACGTTTATTAATGAATAAACAAAGGCAATAAATATATGGAAACACACGAAAAAAGAAATATAGTAAAAGGGAAGATAAATGTGGCCATAATTAAACACAGAGCACTACGGGGATACAATAGTTGGTCCGGGTATGTGGAAAGGTGTAATGGTTCCAGGACGCGCATTTGGAAACACGGTTGTTTGTTTGAAATTAGGAGTACAATCAGGACTTGACGGCAACCAAAGGTCAGTGGGACGCCTTATATTGGACGCTCACGGGAAGGCTACAAATGAAGCGGTGCAGGGTGATATGGGCTAGACAAGTTTCGAACTGAGGGAAGCTCGCAGTAAAGTTAAATATGAAGAACGACTGAAGGATATGGAAGAAAGTAAATGCGTTGGGAGAGCGTTCTGGCCTCTGCACTGGAAAAAACAATGATTCACAGTGGAGGGAAAGATCTAGGAAGCTTACATCATGGTTTCAGCAGCATGGTTTTAGATGTTCCGGCCATACAGTTTCCTGCAATTATTAAAGGGAACTCAGGCGCTGCGATCCTTCAGCCATCATAGGAATGGTGGGTTGTACATGGATTTGTCCTTATTTTCGGCCTTGGGGTTTCAGTTCTTGTAGCTTCGTTTAGTGTGGTTTATTTTTAGGCCTAAATTGGCATGAATTTCAAAGCAATTCATACATTTTCTATCGAGATGACAATAAAACTCAACAAGCAGGCAATACTGCTGCTAAGTGCAGTTTTTCCGCTTGTCCATGTGTTCGTGGGGTAACGGATTCTACATAGAGATTCTGTGCAGGAGGTCTTCTGTTCGCATCGTATCTCAGACAGTTTTAATAATGTTTACTTATTTTATTTTTAACACGGTAATCTCTTAAAAAGTTGTCACTTTGCAAAGTCGCGAATCCATCCAAAGTAATACGAGCGAAGTGTGGACAAATCCAAGCACTACCCATCATTCCCATGCTCGCTGAACTGCTCTGCGTGTAGGTCCCGTAGACACTGGCTCCACCATTCCCTCTAATGGTAATTGTATGAAGCTCTATGGTCCCGACTGCTGAATACCCTACTCTGGCAACGCCATGAAGGCCATGCTATGGATGATGTGCACTCGCGCTCTTACAGCCATGTGAGTATCGCAGTCAGTCATTCTGCGATGGTGAGAGAGGGGGAATTGTACGAAGCGACGATAACTGACGAAATGGGTTTTCAAGTCGTAAAATTACCCACATTACGCACTTCTCGTTCAATGATTTGGTCTTGAACATAAAGGCGTAGTCGCATTACGGTGTCATATATAAGCTGGTCATGTGATATATGTATATCATATGACCAGCATATATATGTATATCTATCTGCACATATGTATATATGTATATATTATATATGTATATCTCATGACTGGCTATAACTCCGTCCTGTGTCGACTCCAAATTCTGCTTTACGCAATTTGTAATCCATTTGTAGTGACACAGGCTCATCGCCATAACAAATAGTTTCGACGACTTGGGGCGCTATAACATAAAACTATTCCAAACTTTTCTATTCCGATTCTGCAATCAGCCCTCCGATATCGGTCGAAAAATGTTTTGGATCGCCCCCACTTCGCCTTTCTGTCACGCGACGTCACGCAAACTGCAATAGCTCCCCATATGATATGACATGTACACGCTGATTATGCATGATTGGACAGAACAAAAGAAAAATAGTTATTTATGATTAGACGCCTTTTCACGATTAGCCCTCGACTATTCGTCAAAAGTTTTCGGGCTGCACCCACTTCACCTGGCTGCCACGCTACGTTACAAAACCACAAAAAGCCACCCCGTCAAAGTGATGTTTACGCATTAAAGATGCATTAATATGCCGAACAAAAATGAATTTTCTTCTGAATAGCCGCAGGCATCCCCGTTTCGAAAGGAATAAAAGATGGCGGCCACGCATCGCTCAGGCACTGGCTACTCGCACCTGCCGCAGAGAATGGGTTTATTTGCGTATAATAAAGGTTTTTGTGTGACCGCGTAAAGTTTTCGAGCACTTTTGGCACGTTTACGACTTCGTTCT